>NC_089225.1:113939093-114239093 GCF_963924675.1 Phocoena phocoena | reverse complement strand
TGGATGGTTCTAGAAGGCAAGGGATGCTCTTTTCACTGGCCTGGGGATGTGGGTGCTGTCCCCGCAGTGAGACCCTAACCTGAGCTCTTGCGGGGCACGGCCCACCCAGGCCCTCCCTGCTCCCCTGGCAGGGCAGCTCTGAACAAACCTTTTCAACCAGTGGGACAGCAGAGGAGCTCTGCAGGATGGCAGCCTGGCCCCGTCTCATGAATATGCATCAGCCAGGCCGGTTCTTTGGGTCCTCCCCGCTCTCCTTCTGGCCCCCACCCCCAGAGACGGCACTTATCTCTGCCGGTGAATAGGGTGCTACTGTGGGCAGGGCTCCAGAATCTTAATGACTTGCAAAATATAGTTAATTATGTAGAAAGACATCTTCTGCACTTTTTCATGTAAATGAGACAAATTAATTGGCGTTCAGTAGCTGTGAGAAGGCGCCGTCCCAGGAGGGGCGGAGGGAGTCCTTTGCGATTCTGAAGTAGGTGCCTGCCAGAGAGCAAGGTGAAAAGCAGAAACAGAGAAGGGTAATTTCTGATCCATCCAATTAATCCCAGCACCGGCCGCTCGGGTTGTAACCCAAACCGTGAGAAAGCACAGCCCGCGGGTTCTCGCCGCTGTGCCGCCACTGAGAAACCAGGGAACCTGGGGCTGCGCACCCGCCCTCAGCCCCCCGGTCCTTGGCCAGGTTCCCGAAAGTGGCCCCGAGGGTGGTGACAGTGTGGCCACTGTGGGGGGATGGGCAGTGTCCACACTGGCTCTAAATCAGTCAGAACATTGGAGTCCAAAGAATCCGCCACTTCAAAGGAATCAACGTTTCTCCAGAGAAGATGCACAAATGGATGCCCGACATTATTAGTCACGAGGGAAAACGCCAATCAAACCACAGTGAGACGGCGCCTCACACCCACTAGGACAGCTGCCATCAAAGCACCCCAGCGATAACAAGCGTTGCTGAAGCTGTGGCGAAGCTGGCAGACTCCCATGTAGCTGGCGGGCGGGTAAGGTGCTGCGGCCACTGTAGAAAACGGTTTGGTAGCTTCTCAGAAGGTGAAACGTGGGATTACCATACGATCCAGCAGTTCCTCTTGCGGGCGTACACCCAAGAGAACTGAAAGCGGGATCTCGAGGAGATATTTGCACAGCCCTGTTAGCGGCAGCATGGCCCACAGTAGCCAATAGGTGGGAGCAGCCCTGGTGTCCACTGACCACTGAATGAGTAAAGAAGATGTGGTCTACCCGTGCAGTGGTGTGTTATTCCCCCTAGGTAATGAAGCGCTGACAGGGGTGCAACACAGATGAACTCTGAGGACGTTAAGTGAAATAAGCCAGACACAGAAGGACAGGTGCTATACGATTCCGTTTCCGTGAGGTGCCTGGAATAGTCAAGTTCGTAGAGACAGAAGGTGAGTTAGGAGGTACCAGGGCCTGGGGCAGGGGTGTTTCTGTTTAACGGGCACACGGTTTCTGCTGGGGATGATGAGAAAGTTTTAGCTGTAGTTAGCGGTGGTGTTTGCACAGCGCTGTGGACGTATCTGATACCATTGAACTGTACAATTATGCGTGCAATCGTTGTTTTTAAAAATCTGCCCCTTGGCATTTGCTGAGACCCCCTCGTCCAAGCCTCTGCCCGGCTGTGCGGGTGAGAGGTGGGAGGAAGAAATGAAGACCCCTTCAGCCTTCTCGCCTGAGTTCCCTGTGGACCTCTGTCCAGGGCAGCTGGGCCGGGCGTGGGCAGCCAGGAGCAGCAGTGGTTGGTGCCCAGCGGCGCCCTGGCTCTCGGCCCATCCTCCTCTCTGCTTCCAGGAGCCACCCAGGGTCACTTTACCACACTCCCAGCCCCCAGTCACACCAGATCTGCCCCACTCGGCTCATCTTTCTGAAGCCCCCGGGGCTTGCCCAGCCCGGGTGGGGATGCCACGGCCCCCAGAGGCCCCTGCTCTCCCTGGGAAACGCCGTGGGAGAGCCAGCCGACAATGGGCTTCTGTCTCCGGGGAGAAACCAGACCCGGCTCGGCTCAGAAGCCCCCAGCACCAATTCTTATCAGGTCGGACTCCTCAGCGAGTTCCACTTAGGAGGAAACCCGACCTGCCCACGGCTGTCGGAGTCCCCCAGGCTTTGAAAATGAGAATGCGTGACCGGGACCAGCCTCCCAAAGCCTGGCGGGCAGTGTGGCTCCCTGGATCTTTCCAGAAAGCTTCCTGAAGACCCTGGGGAGGGGGGTGGGGAGGGGGTGGGGCCCTGGGGGTCTGCACTGGTCCTTGGAGATGCCACTGCCTGGCCCGGGCACAGGGCGCCTGCCGCGGTCTCTGGATCCTAGCCAGAGCCTCGGGGACAGTGCGTGTTCCCGAGCAGCGGGCCTCACTGCCACGCAGAATCGCAGACCGGAGCCCTGGACAGACGCCCCTGCTGGCAGCGCGGCAGCCACGTGGAGGAACGCAAAAACGACCTCGTTTCCCAAAGTTGCTGCCTATGCACCTGCCCCGTGTGCAGAGCGCTCGCCTAGCCAAGGCCCTTACAGCTGGACACAGGGCCCTCCCGGAGGGCACGGTGGCTCCTTCCCCAGGGCTCGCCTTCGTGCCTGGGTCCCAGAATAGACCACTGGACACTAAGGCCAGACTCGCTCAGGACAGCCTGGCTCCAGGTCCAGAGCTCAGGCCGCTGGGGACAGAGCTGACCAGGGCCTCCGTGAGCACAGCCGCACAACTCAGGGCCACCCGTGACTCAATATGGGCTGCCCTGGCCCTTTCCGGGAGGAGCCAGTGCCCCTCGTGTGGTGCCTGCCTCCCTGGGCAGCTGGGCAGCTGAGATGCAGTGGCGGGGGGGGGGGTCTCCCCCACTGGCCGCAGCTGCCTCCGGGCACTGCAGCCCTGGAGGTCCCAGCTGTCTCCCAGCACGGCCTGCCCGGGAAGGCCAGAAGGACAGACTCTGGGAAAGGGTCTCCTCCTCCCCTCTCCTTCCTTGCAAAGGCCGAGACTCACACCACAGCCCTGCAGGCCTGGCCACCCAGAGCCCTGCAGGCTGGAGGGCTGCCGGGGCCGGAGTCACCCGCCCAGACCAGAGGGCCGAGCGTCGAAGCTGCTTTGCCACACTGAGCGCTTTGCAGGTCTAGACAGGGATTAGCTGTAACTGCACTAATTTCCTTCTGCGTGATGCTCCGGGCGTGAAGTCAAGCGATGCAGCAGTCCCAGGTAGACCCAGATGAGGGGCGTTCACGTAGATGGAAGACGCTGGAAAGAAGTGCGGCTTCTGGAAGCCCTTGGGCCCGTAGGAACTCAGGGAAACATGAGCTTGGCTAGGACGGCCGAGGCCCAGCTTCCACCTATGGGGCTTGTGAGGGCCTCTTGCCCTTCATCTTCCATTAATTGTGGCCACAAATCCAAGGGGGGGTTAAATTTTGACCAACGTACAAAGTATCCCTCTCTGCTAAGGGTTAGATTACGCTGGTTAAGAACAGTTCCCACCATAACTGATTACCTCCTGTGTGTTAATTAAATGACAACTCAAGGTAGTTCAAAAAAAAGTCATCTTGAAAGAGGAGCTGGCCACAGACCTGCAGCTCCAGCCCTGGCCTCCCCGCCCCTCCTGGAGGCTCCGTTTGGTCCCCCTCGGAGCATCTGGTCCTGGACATGGATGTGAAGCCTTGCGCCTCCCTGGGAAGACCCTGGCCTGTGTCTGCACGGGGCCGGGGGCCCTTTTGAGGCCTGGCCTGGGTCCCTTCATCTTGGGGTCCTCAGCAGTCCAGCCCCTGGAGGCACCCAGAAAATGAGAGAGGGAGGGAGGGGGAGAGAAAGAAAGAGAGACCGTGAGCTGGCCGAGGACTACACCTGGTGGCTGCTGGGCACCCGGCCCTCTGATCCTCAGGCTGGCGTGGCCTCTGGGAAGTCTGTGCCTCTGCTGCCCGGGCCCGTTTCCTCCTCCGTGAATGACAACTAAGGGCCGGGGCAGGATGGGGTCTGCAAGAGGGAGCCTGTCCTGCCCCTCCCCACCCTGAGGGGGTAGGGGTATTAGAGCATGGAAAGCAACCAGTCCTGGCTGAAAATGTACCCCCTCACCCCACTTTCTTTACATAAAAAAGGTTTTGAATGACCAGGCACTCTGATGGGACCGTTTTTACTCGGTGGCACGACGAACCCTCCGTTCAGAGCTGCCTCTTTCTGTCGGGAGGCCCCTGTGAGCCGGGGCCCCGGGGTGCGGCCGTACCTCTCAGCAGGTGAGATGCTTTCCGGACCATGGCAAGGGACTTCTGTGGGAATGAGTGGAAGCCAACTGAATCTGGCTCAAAGGAAAGGGAAGTGGGCAGTGGAGGAGGCAAGGCCAGGCGAGGGTCTGCAGGATTGAAAGGAAGAGATTTCCCTTCTGAGCTGAAAGGTATTGCAGTCCTGGAACCATGACACAGCCACAAGGGAAGGTCGCCCAGGAGCCTTTGGCCTGCAGGGGGTCTGAGCAGCACGCCTGCCTCCCCTCCCCCGCCCAGGGCCAACAGGTGGGCCACGCGGGGCGGCCCTGGCCGGGGTAGGCCCCTGGTGAAATGGCCACACGGGGGCACTGACCCGCCTCCAAGGCTTCAAGGTGGGCGATCAGAATGCAGGGGCGGCGTGGAGGCCGCCTCGAAGGGGTGGCCGATGAGGATCCCGCGGCCCAGGATGAGACCCGCTGTCAGGCAAGAACCCACTCCCAGCACCAGGCCTGCAGGCTCGGGGACACCCCAGCAGAGGGACGGGCACTCACTGCAAACAAGGATCAACACAGACGAGCACAGAAGGACGAAACCCACGGTGGCCTTGCTGCCCCTCCCAGCGCTGCTCTCTTAGAGTAAAGCGCCCTTACAAGGAGCGTTTCCTCACTTTGGTGCACCTACACGAGCCTAAGGATGTCTGCACACAGATGTGCTCTTAGTTTACATCAGCAGTTACACCTCACGTGTGTGTTGGCTGTTCCCAAGTAATAAGCGTCTTAGAGATCTCACCTGTGCTGCGTGGTACAGAGACGTCGTCCATCCTAGGTAGATGCTGACATATGTGTGTCTTCGTCGGCTGGGAGGGCCCTGATGGGAACTGTGTCCACTTACATCCGTGAACTCCTCTGACACGAGCTCTGTCCAGGTTGCTGCTCCCGGGGTGGGGACTTTGCTACGCTCACAGCTGTGTCCCCAGTGCCAAGGCCGTAAGCTTTGTTCTGACCCGTGAACGCCTGTCCGCAAACCTGTGTCATCAGCCGTCTATACTTCAGCCAACCCTGCGGCCAGGACGGCGGCTCTGGGGCTTCGCCCGCATTGGCCAGGTCCCTGGGAGGCTCAGCGTCTTGCCGGGTGTCTCCCGGGCACTGGCCTTCCTTCTCTTTGAGCTGTCTCCCCCACCCCGTTCCTCTCTCTTCCTTCTGAGGACTTGCCTCACTGGTTGGAGGCCTGTACCTCCTGGAGGCTGATCTTTTGTGTTTGATCTGTCACAGATGTTTCCTCACCCGCGCCATCGCCGGCCTCTTCACCTGAAATATTCCCTTGCGGATATCTCTCAGCTCGGAAGTTATTAATATCCATGAGGCTGCAGTCTGCCAGTGTTTCCTCGGAGTTTCCTTAGGGCTTGCGGCAGTGGGTCACCTGCACCCAAGGTCATAGGCGTTTTCTGAGAGGTCCCTCGGTGTGCGCCCTGGTGGAAGGTCCTGGGCTTGGCAGGGGTATCCCTCCCCTTACCTCTCCTGGTCCGGGAGCCGCTTTGCCCTCACTTCCTCTCTGCTCCCTCCCCCTCCCCACGCGGACCAGCACCCAGATGGCCTCAGGTGCTTCCAGACACAACCCCGTGGAGGTAAGGGCGGCCTGGAGCCCACGTCATTCATTCACTCACTCATTCGTGGAGTCGCCCCTCAGTTCCAAATCACACCACGTGGTGAGGCTCTGTTCCCAGCCGTAATTCTCACCCGAGCTCTTTAGACCACGAAATGAGGTGTCTCTGATCCTGGCCCCGGGCCTGACACACTGTCTGCGCGAGGAAGACCTAGTTCCCACCCCCAGGGCAGGCTCTGAGCAGCTGAGGGCGGCACACCGGGTTCCCTGAGTTTCTTGTCTGACCTCAGAGAAGCCAGCGGTGGACCCCGGGGAGACGGGTTCCCAGAGGAAGCCCCTCCCTCAGCTTGATGCCTGCGGGAAGCAAAGGGTCAGACGGGGAGGACAGGGCCTGGAAGAGTCGGGAGGGCCTGTCGCTCGCCCTGGAGCACTGCCCTGGAAGCCCACCCTCTTCAGGGCTCCTGGCGAGGAAGGGGGGTGGATCAGGCCGCTGGTCCTCAGCCTGGGCCCACCCAGGAGGGACACTCTGCCTGGGGCAGCTCCTGTGTGCAGCCATTCTACAGAGCTTGCTGGAGCCAGGACACGGGGCCTTGGGATTACCAGCCAGGTCACCCTGAAACACCTGCCTGGACTGAGGTGCCCCGGAGGCCCCCAGCTCACGAGAGCCAGGCAGGCGTGTGAGGCCCCGGGAGGGCCCGGGACTCGGGCTGTACACATCACATCCTGGACCTGAGGTCCCGGTGCCTGCGAGGCAGCCCCTGCCCCGCGCAGCTCCCCACTCAGCCCTCAGTTCCGAGAGCACAGACCTCGGTCCCTACGAACCCCAGCCCTGGGGTCCCCTCCGACTCGCCGCACCCTGACCCACTTGAGTGAAGCTTCTCTGGTCACCGGGGCAGGGCTGCCTGTTTCCTCCTGGGAGCCCCGGAGGGGAGGGTCTCATCTCCGCCCATCCAGCCTCGGAGCGGCTCCCTCCTGTGCAGGACACTTGCCACGGAACCACTCACAGAATTAAAATGAACTTTTCTGGAAGAATAAAAACACTGGAACGCCAAAGCCAAGGTGATTCATCACCTAATTAAGAAAATACTCTTCACTGACAGAAAACAAGTTGGCTAAATTATACAAGTTTAATCAGAGCACATAATTTTCTTGTGTGTCCGTGTAATTAATACCGACCAGGCAGTGTGGGGAGATGTACCGTTTCCAGTCTTTGGAAGGAACTGCTGACCCTTCGTTGGGGGCTTGAAATAAAAATCAATGCTTCAGCTTAAACATCTGGTCAATTAGAAAAAATTCCCTGGATTTGTGGATTCTATGATGAGTTAGTCCTTAAAGTAATAGAAGCCCTGTCCAGCAGGGTCTGCAAAACCCAGGCTGGGTTAGGGAGGACGGGTCCCACAGCTGAGCCTGGGCCGAAGGGGAGCTTGATTCCCGCTCTGAAATACCTGGTCAACTTTTTTTTTCCAGCTTTATTGAGATATTATCGATAATTAAAAAAAACTATATACATTTTAAGTGTACAACTTCATGATTTGATACATGTACGAACACTGCGAAATGATCACACCACAACCAGGCTAAGTAACACTCCATCACCTCCCATAGTTACCATTTGCTTTCTCTCTCTCCCCCTCCCTCCCTCCTTCCTTCTTTCTGTTACTGAGTCCAAGCTCATTCTGCTCACCGCACGACAGGCCAATAAATCGTGAGATGAGATGTTGGGACAAGGAATAGCGACTTTATTTGGAAAGCCAGCAGACCAAGAAGATGGTGGGCTAGTGTCCCAAAGAACCATCTTACCCAAGTTAGAATACAGATTCTTTTATACTAAAAGGGGAGGGGCCGTGGCTGGTTGTTGCAGACTTCTTGGTGTCAGAATCCTTTGTTCTGGCAGCTGCCCATGTAGGTCAGGTCTTCATGTACCTGTAAACCTCCAAGATAAGTGTTATTCTCTGTTCTGCAACTTTTTATCTCTATACGAATAAAAGTGTTATACCTTTAAAGGTCAGAGCCTTAAGAATGCGTAATCCTGTATATTTCAGGCTATAGGCAGCATTCTTAACTTGTAGCAAAAGCAGAATACAAAGGTTAAAGTAAAAGAAGAAACTGATCCAACATGGAGTCAGTCCAAATTACAGCTTCTTCTTTCCTTTCCTATTTTTCTTTTTTGTGGTGATAACACTTCAGATGTACCCTCTCAGCAAATTCCAAGTATGCAATAGTGTTAACTAGAGTCGCATTGCTATACATTAGATTAACCAAAACTCTGTACCCTTTACAGGACATCTCCTCATCTCCCCTCCCCCCAGCCCCTGGCAACACCTTTCTACTCTCTGCTTCTAGGAGTTAGACTGTTTCAGGTTCCACATGTAAGTGAGATCACGCAGTGTCTGTCCTTTTGTGTCTTATGTGACTTATTTCGCTTACCATAATGTCCTCCAGGTTCATCCATGCTGTCGCAAATGGCAGGATGACCTTGTTTTTTAAGCCCAGGTAATATTCCATTGTCTAAACATAGCACGTGTTCTTCATCCATTCATCCGTCCCAGGTTCACTGCAGCATTGCTCACAACAGCCAAGATATAGAAACAACCAAATGTCCCCAGTCATCTTGACTTCTCTTCTCCACTTCTGACACGTCCAGCTCATGCCCTCCTTTCTACTCTGACCACCTTGGTGCTTTCGGGCCTCCCCGCCTCCAGTGGGCCTCCTACAAGTTCTCCCTGCTGCCGAGGAGTCTCACCCAGACCTAGGGACATGAGTCACCTCTCGCTCAGGTGGTTTTGCAGCCCCCACGGCCTTGGTCTGGGAGGGGAGCCTTCCCCAAACACCTGACCATGTCAGCTTCTGGGCTGTGTTGGTTGGGAGGCGACGCAGGCTGGGTGGGGGCAGAAGGGGGAGGCTGTGGCTGGACCAGGGCTGGATCCGGAAGCTCAAGGTTGATTTCCTCCAATCTGGCCATCAGTCGGTTTTGTGTTAACCCAAGCGATGGGACCTTTTCCAAACAAATGCACCCCTCAAAGCTGAGGGGCTGGAATCCTCCAGGGTGGCCTGGGGACGCCCAACCAGCAGGCTCCCCATCGTCAACCTGAAGCCCTTTTGCTCAAGTTAGATTCTTCCTTCCAAGTGGCCTGTCAATCACTGGACCGCAGCCAAGCTCAAAACACATCTCACGGAGTTTTTCGAAAATGACACTGTCAGCCTGCCACCCCCGGCCCCCCGCCCATAAATGGGCCAGCGGGAACCCTGCAGGGGAGACTCCTGCACGCAGGCCTGGAGGCAAAGAGCCGTACAGGAGCTGGGGCTGCCAGCGGGCGTGGGGTACGTGCCCACGTACAAGCTGGAGGCTCCTCTTGTGAGCACGTCGGATCCTTCGGGGCTTACTTCCCTCTCCGTGGGCACCGTAACCATCGAACAGCCCCCTGCCCCACCCTAGACTCAGGCCAGGCCCGCTGGAGCCTTGATGAGGTGAGGCTCCTGGGTCATCCCCTCCCCGCCGGCGCAGCTCTGCTCTTGTGGTTGAATAAATGCTGGGCGTGCAGTATTAGTTCAGGCCACAGACAGATGTTGCATCCTGCAAGCAAAACGGTAGGGTTTGCTGCTGCTTTTTCAGGTTGAAAAGGATCAGCCCATTCCTTTTAAAAAGGGGAATTCAATAGAGTCTTGTGAAAATAAGACAAAATATAAATATTTTAAATATATAATATGATACATAATAGATTATTAATATAATATTTAAGGATATTTAAAGATAAATATAAAAATAAGACAGAAAGTAAGATGGAGTGAGGCCGCCCATGGTTGATTCCACAGCACCATCAAGGGCCCTGGTTCCATGTGTCTTATACCTCCACTAGATTTTGCACGTGGCATTTGTCCTCATTGTTACAATATGGTTGCTGCACCTCCAGGCATCATCTCTGAAGTCCAGGAAGGCGAAGGCAAAAGGAGTAAGTTGTTCTCTGTTATCAGGAAAATAAAAGTTTTCTTTGGAAGCCTCATCCAGAAGGGTTTCTGCTTAGATCTCATTTGCCGGAATCTCTCAAAGAGCCGCCATTTACTAGAAGGAGGCTGGGAAGGTAACAGGTGAGGGTGGGGCTTGGAGCTGCCATGATCTCTTCACATGATGATTTATGGTAACAAACATCACTCAGGATTATTATAACTTCTTCCGAGTGCATAATTATTTTAATAATCTGCAGAATTTTAAATTTTTATATTTCTTCAGAAGGGAAATGTGTCTTTGGTTTTATTTTTTTGTGTTCTGCCTGCTTTGGTATCACAAGCACTTTTTTTTTTTTTTTCGCAGTACGCGGGCCTCTCACCGTTGTGGCCTCTCCCGTTGCGGAGCACAGGCTCCGGACGCGCAGGCTCAGTGGCCATGGCTCACGGGCCCAGCCGCTCCGCGGCATGTGGGATCTTCCCGGACTGGGGCGCGAACCCGTGTCCCCCGCATCGGCAGGCGGACTCTCAACCACTGTGCCACCAGGGAAGCTCCACAAGTACTTTTGATTTGAAATCACAGACATATCTGTAACTGAATACAGAGTCTTTTGGGGGAATTTTAAAAATACCTCAATATTTTAAGGTTTTCCATCTTTATGGCTGTCTTATCTCTTCAGTCGTCATTTTTGGTAGTTTATATTTTCCTAGAAAATCATTCAGTTTATGGATATTGTAAGATTGCTTTCTACAGAGTTATATACAACATTCTCTTAGAATTAAAAAAAAAATTCTTTTCTGTGTCTGGTTAAGCCTTTCCTGACAGTATACATTTATGGTTTCTGTCTTTTTTCTTTATCTACCAGTCTTGCTAAAGTTTTCTCTGTTTTATTTTCTATTCTGTTTGGTTTTAAAACATCTGCTCTTGAACTTGCGTATCAATTCGACCCACTTATCTTCAGTTTCTGTTAGCAAGTATCTGCTTTTACTGCTTACATCCTCTGGCTTTCTTGTTATTTATTTAGCTGCTATCCTTATGCTTAATAGTTAGTTAATTTTACTTCTTTCTAATTACATCCTCAGCCTCATCTCATAAGTTTTGGTCTGTGGCCTTGTGGCTCTCATGACTTTATCAGTTTTGTGATAATTTTTTATTTCCTCTTTGAGCAAAGGGTTAAGGCTTTTTCAGAAGCTCCCCAATGGCTTGACATTCTTCTGTTTTCCTCTTTTCGTGATCAGTTTCTAATTTTATTGGTCAGAGCACCTGGCCTGAATGATTTCAACATTTAAAAAAATTTAATTTTTAAGATGTTCTCTTTGATCCAGGATCTGAGTTAATGCCCCAAACGAACCGTCCCAGGTAGATGTAATTAAATGATTCACAGATGTTTGAAAACATCTGTCTGATGTGTTTGTGGGGCGTGCAGTCGGAGCCACCCACTGAGCCAACCGTATTTAATCACAGCACCGTACTAAAACACTTCCTTCATTGTTTTACCTACTTTTGGCCTCTCCAAGGCTGACCACCTCCAAGCTCTCTATGTCCCTGTGTCTGACTTGGGCTCACAGGACGCCAGGGTGGGGAGGTGATGGGAAGGAGGGCCAGAGAGCTACCTCTGGCAAGAGAGGGATTCTGCTGCTGAAATTCAGCCTCCACGTGTGCGAAACAGAAAGAGGAATTGTGAAGGGTGCGTCGGGAAGATGAACTCAGAGCCTGTGATGGTAAACTGTACAGTAACCCGCAGGGCACACAGCGAGCGTCGACGACTTGGTGAATTCCAACTTGAACATGGAGAAAAGCTTTTGAGGCCCTTTTACACATTTCCAGGTGGTCTTGTACTTTTTTCATACGGTAATACTTGCACCCCTGTCCTTTACTAATTGTGCTTCTACCCGGCTCACAGCTCCATGCTGCTCTGTGTAGGTAGGAAGACCCACGGGACCCAGCTTGGTGCGCCCGCGGGGCGGGCTGTGCCGTGGATTCCCCACTGGGACTGGCTCACCTGTGCTCTGCAGGTTCAGCCTGGTCCTGTTTGATTTCCATCTCCTGTAACAACAGCGAGTTGGATTTCATCTTTGGGCCCGTTTGATAGTTGCTGCCCGCTCTGGGTCTTATTATAATAAGGTTCTATTTTTGTCCTCTTTTTATCACCTCATTATGTTTCCTGTTGTTTAACATCATTAGGATTATTCTAATTTCTTTCGTTTCATTGCTCAAGTTTTTCTCGCTTACTCTTTTCTTTATTTGAAAATGAAGCATTTTTTTCTACTAGTGGCTACCTTAAGATTTAATCCACATATTTACGCCCTATTTCTCCTCCAGCATTAATACTATGTCAATAAATGTTTTTCACCTCCTACAGAATGAGAGATTTTAGCATGTTTAACTTTCTCCTTTCCTTGCTTCCAGCCTCACATTAGGCTTCAGTAACACGGGCTTCCCGAGCTTTATTTCGTGAGGGTGTTTTATTCATGATGTATTGTTGCAGTAACTGTTTTGGCGTTTGCGCTCTATTCCATGAGCATGTTCATTGTCTAAACGTTCACGTGTGATTCTCTGGTTTGGGTCCCTGCTGTCTCGCCTTCTGTATCATACCTTCTTTTATCTGTAATCTTCATTTTCATCCAGTTCTTGCTCATCTGACCTCTTACTTGAGCAGCATTTTCCAGGATGCTTCCCGAGTCCTGGATTTGTGCACGTCTCTCTTTGTCACCCCGCATGGATACTCTGGCTCAAGAGAACAGAGAACCCTGTGGTCACTCCTCTGAAGTCCGAGTGGCTATCCGGTTGCCTATTGCGTCTGGAGTCCTGGATGAGAGCTGTGATGCTGACATTTCCTGCTGTGTCGGTAACCATGGAGGGTTCTCTCCCAACCTGGAGGCCTTCTTCCTAATTCTTGGAACGTGAGTTCCTTGAGGTTACCTTCCCCGGACCTTGACCAGCCCCAGTGTCCGTCAGAGGCCAGTGGCCATCTGCTCACTTTGCTGCAGTCTTGTGTTGTCGAGTGCTGGGTCCCAGCTGTGGGTGTCTCCCTCTCCGCTTTCCCTCCTCAGGCCCACGGACCTTGCCGATGTTCTTCGCCCCATGAGGCTCTTCTTTCTGTTCTCTTGTCAGTTCTCTGGGAAGTAGAGGGAGGAGCCACTTGGGTCTCTTGAGCTATGTTTTCTGTCTTTTTTCTCCTGCTCAGGGCTGCGGGCACAGGCTGGGGCCTGGGGTGAGGGTGGTGCTTGCCCTTGGTCAAGGGCAGAATCATGGCTCCCTCCCCACATGGCAGTCAAGGGCCCTTTCATCCACTGCTGTAATCTGGCTCCCATACAGCTCTCAAGGCCACTAGAAACATCTCTGCAGCTCAGAGCCCTGACTGTGGACGCGGGTGACCTTATTTCTTGTGGTGGTCCCAGCCTCATAAATTAGAGTTTGTGGTAGGGTTCCTGGGTAGTGACCTGTGAATGTCTGATGAAGCTGTCCCCAGCTTGCAGGCTCACAGATGACCTCAGGGGATGAGAGTCGGAAGAGGGAGGAGGAGGTAAAGAGGATGAAACTTCAACCACACACAGTCCTCTTGCAATGAGTCTTGCCCGACAAGTGCATTAGCCCAGCCAGTATATCCCATTCTATAGACTTGAGGAAAAAGTGATATAGTCTGATAATGGTGAAATATCAATAGCTTGTATTGGGATAGTTTTCCTTAAGATAGCAATTATAAACTTTGAATAAATAAACGAGCGCACAAAACTTCAATATATTTTAAGGCATTGGAGTGCACCCCAAAATAGACAGAAACTGCCGGAAGTTCAGGCTGAGGGCACCCTCCAGTCTCCACGGTGCGGGGCGCACGGAACGGAAGCAAAAGTGCCGTGTAATTAGCTTGAAGTGTCAGAAGGTGGCGTTTGGGCCCCCAGAGCAGCTGGAAATTGAAGAGGGAAATTCAAGAAAACGGGCAGCCACAGAAGAGGTGGCCCCAACCTTATATAAAGTCCCCTCGATCCTTGGTGACACTTGTAGGGGAGACTTGAAAGAGTTTGGTGGGAAATCACAGCTGGAAGAGCTGAGTTGAAATTTCAGCTGCTGCCTACCACAGAAGCGCCAGAATTTGGAGCTGAAATCCTGTCCAGTTACGGGGGCTCAGCAGAAACCTTGCGCTTTCCATTGAAATCCCAGAAAGGTCACAACTAAGGAGCAAAGACTGTGTCCCAGGACTAAGAATTTTCCCTAAAACTAAAGAAAAAATCAAAATAAATTTATCCCAAGTGTTTAAATGAAGGCTTCACAAGTTCAAGGTGATTATCTAGTAACTTAACTGCTTATAAAATGAAAATAATCTTCAGAGAGAGAATAGATCCCAGAGTCTGAACAATGTATCATCAATAATATCCAGTAAACAATAGAGGCTACTAGACATGTGAAGAAACAAGAAAATGGGAGCCATGGACCAAAGAACAAGCCATCAATATAAGTATATTCAATTTACTCAATTATTTGCCCTAGATGTTGGAATTAGCAGAAAAACACTTTAAAATACTGCTATTGATATGTTCAAGGAATTATGTGAAAATTGGTCAAAATGAATGAATAGATGGAAGAAATCTCAACAGAAAAAGGGCAACTATAAAAACAACCAAATAGATATTTTAATACTGAGGTGTAGTATATCTAAAATGAAAAATTTACAGGATAGGCTAAACAAAAGATTGGAGTTGGAAGAAGAAAACATAAATTTGAAGATAGATTTTTTTAAATGACCAAATTAACAGTGCCTCGGGGACCTGTGGGACATTATCAAGAAGTCTAATAGGCTTGTAATGGGAATCACAAAAGGAAAGAAAATAGAGAATGGGATAGACAAAATATATGGGAGAAAACACAGAAATTCCCCTAAATTTGGTGAAAAACACTGATTTACAGATTCAAGGTCAACGAGCCTTATGCTGGGTAAACGCAAAGACAATCATGCCTAGGTACACCACAGTCAACTTGCTGAAAACTAATAAGGAGACGCTCTCGAATGCGGTCAGAGAAAAACTCATGACCGACGGGGAAAATAGTACAAGTAATGGCTGACTTCTTATCAGAAACAATGGAGGCCAGAAGACAATGGAACTGCATTTTCAAAGTATTGAAAGAAAAACCGTCAACCCTAACTTCTCTATTCATCACATTAAGAGACAAGAACAATTCCTTCAAAGACCTAATTCGCCAACTCTGACACTTAGAAGACATAGAAAGTACGAATAGCCCTGTGTATATCAGGGAAATTGATTTTGTCATCAAAAAACTTCCCACAAAGAAAATTCCAGGCCCAGATGACTTCATTGTTAAATTTTACCAAACATTAAAGAAATAAATGGTACCAATTTTACACAAACTCTTTCAGAAAACTGAGGAGGAAGGAACACATTTAAACTTATTTTATGAAGCCAGGAAGATCCTAATACCAAACACAAGAAGGACGTTACAAGAAACGACATTTACAGACCAATGTCCTCACGAAAACAGGTGCAAGATGACTTTTTAAAAATTAGAAAATCAAATCCAGGAACATCTAAACAGAATAATGTATAGGGACTGAGTGAGGTTTATCACAGGAATGCAAGGCTAATTTACCATTCCAAAACCAATCAGTGCGATTCAGCATGTTAACAGATCAAAGGAAAAGATATATTCATCTTAATAGATGCTGAAAAAAGCATCTGACAACGCTCAACATCAACGCAGGATAAAAACTCTCACAAACTATCAGTGGGAGGAAAAGTCTTCAATCTGCTAAAGGGCATCTATGGAAACTTACAGCTTTACCACAAATACTAATTCTGTGAATGACTTTCGTACTAATACTGAAATATTGAGTGGTTTGCCCCTAATGTCAGGAATAATGCAAGAGCGTATGTCCTCACCACTTCTGTAAATGTTGTACTGCATGTCCTAGCCAGTGTCCTGGGGCAGTCAAGGACGTGAATGTCATAAATATTGGAAAGAAGAAAGTGAAACTGTCTTTGTTCACAAACATCATTGTTTACATGGGAAATCCTAAAAGAAATCAACCACAAAAAACCTTACTTCAGATATAAATCAATTTAGGAAGTTCACAGGATACAAAGTCAACATAAATAATCCACTGTATTTTCATATACTAGCAACAAATACGTAGAAAAATAAAATGTAAAACTCTTACTACAATAGTGTCAAAAATAAAATACGTAGGAATAAATTTAAGTACATTAAAGCCTATCAGCTAAAAACTATAAAACATTGCTGAGAGAAGCTGAAGATGTAAATAAGTGCAGACGTACCCTGTTCATGGATGGTAAGACTCATATAATTGTTAAAATGTTAATTCTCTCCAAATTGAGCCATTCTGAATCAAAATCGGGAGTCATTTTATAGAAGTTGACTCAATTCTGAAAGGTACATGAAAATGCAGAGGATCCCACATAGCCAAGTACTCTTGAAGAATAACAAAGTGGGAGGGTTCACACTCCCTAATTTCTGGACTAATAGCACAGGTGCAGTAACTGGGAGAGTGGGAATTTGGCGTAAGCACAGACGTTTACATCAATGGAACAGAACAGAACGCCCAGATATAAGGCTATGCAGATATGTGGTTAATTGTGTTCTTTTTTCAAATTGAGATGAAATTCACATAACATAAAATCGACCATTTTCCAAGTGTCCAATTAAGTGACATTTAGCATATCACAATGTTGGGAAACCACTATGGTTAATTGATTTTCTAGGAGGCACTGAGGCCGTTCAATCAGGAAAGGAAAAGCTTCTCAACAAATGATTGGAACAAGTGGATAAACAGATGGACAAAACATGAACTTCAACCCTTCGCTCCCACTGCACAAAAAGCTTTGAGCTGTATCATAGACCCATGCACTACGCATAAAATTTAAACTGTAAAACTTGTAAAAGAAAACAGAGGAGATGAATTTCTTAGGGAGGACACAAAAGGCAATAAAACCGAAGGGAAAACTGATCAATTAGATTTCCTTAACATGATAACCATCTGCTCATGGAAAGACACTGATAAAGATACAACCTACAGACGGGGGAAAGGTTTCACAGTACGTATACCTAACACAGGACTTTTGTCTTAAATATATAAAGGCCCTTCCTAATCAATAACAAAAATCAACACCATTAGAAATCATTAGACATCATTAGTCTTCAGGGACAGGCAATAAAAACCACAAGGAGATGGCACTTCTCACCGACCAGGTGGCTGAAATTACAAAACACAGCACCACCTAACAAGGATGAGGATGGGAAGTAGCTGGAACCTCTCCAATGCTGCTTCGGGAACCGCAGAACTGCAGAACTGCACAGCCACTTGGAAAAACTGCTTGGCCATTTCTTATACAATTAAATATGTATCTACTGTATGACTCAGAAATTCCATTTACTCAAGAGGAGTGAAAATACATGTCCAGAAAAAGAATCGTAAAAAAATGTTTATAGCAGCTTTGTTGATAATAGCTATAACTGAAAAAAAAAAAAACCTCCAAAAACCTCACATACCCTTCGACAGAAAACTGGATGGAAAATCAGTGCTATAGTCACACGGTGGAATACGACTAGGCGATGAAAAGGGGCGTGAACTCCAAACCTGTCACGTGAAGGAAGAGAGACACAAAATAGTGTCTTCTGCATAACTCTACTTATATTAAGTCCAAGAAGAGGCAAAACTAGTGAATGGTGACAGAAATCCATAGGGGCTGCTTATGGGGGTGGGGCCTGAGAGAACCCTCTGGAACCTTGTCTTGAATGTGGTGGTGGTCATGGGGCATATCCAGTTACTGACTCATCAGATTGTGCTCTGAACATGTGTGCATTACGCCCTGTGTAAAAGTTACTTCCAGAGAAGCGATGAAGATGCGGTCACCTGTGTATCTACAGGGTCCTGTTAACTTGACCCAGTGTCTCTGCAGTGTAGTGAGAACGCTCGTCACACGTCAGCTTACCCCTGGGCTCCAGCTTCAATGGCTGGTGGTCACGCCCATGTCTGGATTTGCTGCAGTGCATGTCACCAGTCCCAGGAAAGCTCTGGGGACCAGAGTGGGAGCTGCCTCTCCCACGTTCATGTTTGTGCTGGTGGAAAATAAGGCAGACCACATGGCTGTCTTTCTATTTATGGAAATCTTGAACGGGTGCCCGACGAAGTGCCCTAACTAGCCTGCGACCTGATTTGGAGGCGGAAGTTGCAGACCATAAGGGTCACCCCTTGCCGTGGACCGGAGGAGGAGGGGTCAGGAGACAAGCCCCGGGTCAGGCTTTGATCCGACGAGCAGAGGGAACCGTTGCTGCAGAGCCCCCCATGGGAGCACAGCTCCGGGTTACCTGGGTTGACGCGGCCCACACGTGGCCGTGTTACCCACCGGTGGCCCCGGCGTGGGCCTCCGTGGGGCGGCCTCAGCGGCACCGTGCGGCTTGGCCCCTGGGACCAGCCGGGACACACCAGGCGCCAGGGGGCAGCTGAGAGCCAGCAGATCAGCTCTTGGAGACCTCAGCTGGGGTCACTGGGGTCACCTGGGGTCACGGAGGGCCGCAGTGTGGTGTCCTCGGCCCTGCCCGGTCTGGCAGGAGCACCGCTCCTGGTGGGCCCTGGGGAGAGAGACATGTCATCCGAGGAGGGCAGCTGTCCCGCTGTCCTTGGGGCTCTTTGAGTTTCTAGCAGGCTCACCCAGAGGCTGCAGAATGGCTACTGCTGTCACAGGAGGCCCAGGAGGACGCGGTGGCCGCAGGCGAGCCGTCACAGCCACCATCACATCTCCGTTGCTACCCTGAATCCTGCTGGTTCTTTCAAGTCCTGCCCCTCCTCCAAGCTCTCATTTCTGAGCTAATGCTCGTTATCTGCCCGGGGCCGGAAGTGCTGGGGCGGCCGTGGGAGGACCCCCAAATAATACTGGGTGCTGTAGCCTAAGGAAGCGAGGACCCCGCGTGGGCGTGTGGAAAGCATCTCCGGGGACGGCTGGGCTCGGGTCAAGAGGCTGGCTGGCAGGGGTCCTGGGGACTTTCTGGGGGGTGTTGACTCAGGCGTCTTGGCTCACAGAGTGGGGGCTCGTGGAAGCCCTCCCCCACCCGCCCTCGTGGAGGCCGCAGAGCCCAAGGGCACAAAGCTGTTCCTGTGGCCTCGCCCGTGGGCGGCAGAGATAAGTCACAGCGGCTGCCTCTGTTGTGCTGTCAGAGAGCAGAAATAGACGGCGGCTCCGCTTCCCGGAAGGGCCCTGTGTGGGCCTGGGCCAGGCTGCTGTCTGCCCTTGGCCTTGAGAGGGACAATGCCGGCCGGCCGTGTGGTCCAGAGCACGAGTCGGGCCCTCCCTCCTGCCCCTGCTGGCTCAGAAATTGTTCCATCGGAGATAAAAGGCTGGCCTGGCAAGTGGGTGCTGGACCTGCCCCGCTGGTCCTCCCTAGGTGTCTCAGGATGTGAGGGCTGTGGGAGCCCCAGGACCCGGCGTCCAGAGCAGGTGGTCAGTGTTGCGGCTCAGGCCTGGGCTAAGCTGGCCCAACGCTGGCCAGCACTCAGGCGGGCAGCAGCTGGGGACATTGGTGTCCAGTCGCGGGAGCAGCCTAGAGCCCCACCGGGCTGGCCTTCGCCCCATCACTTCCTGCCTGGACTGTCTGAGCTATTCACAGCCTCCCTGCCGCTGGCCTTCCAGTGCCCCCCACGCCACTCCACACACACCGCAGGCTCACACTGTCCCCGATTGACCCAGAGCCTCCGACTCAGCTCGGGACACAAGACGCCGCACATCCCCTGCTGCTGCCCAGGCCTGTCCGGCTCAGCCCGCGCGTGCAGGCCGAGGGCAGGGGCGAGACGACACGGGCCATGTCTGACCCTCCAGCTCCCCCGGCAGGGCTCTCCCTCTGCTCCCCGAAGCCGGGAGCTCCTCCTGGGCAGTGACCACAGCTGGGGTGCTCGGGGCTGGACCCGCAAGGTGTCCACGGTGGAGGCTGCCTGACGCTGGCTGGTGAAGGCCCTGGCCCAATGCTCTCTTCAGGCCGCAGGCCACCACCAGGCCTCAGAGGGGCACCCGCAGGTTCTGAGACCCACCCCCCACTGAAGCAGAGGAGTGGGAGGGTGGATACAGGGCCTGAGAGCGGGGGCTCGCCGTCCAGGAGATGGGGCAGGTTTGGGGGCCCTGAGAGGTTAGCTAGAGGTTTCCTTCTTGGAACAGCCACAGCAAGAGTGCTGCTTGGGGCGAGCACGACTCACAGCGGCTACGGGAGCCGTCAAGAGATGTGCAAGGGGTGTGTGTGCGTGCGTACGTGCGTGTGCACGTGTAAGGGACAAAGAGAGTCTCAGCGGGCATGATCAGCCTAGTTCCTGAGTTCAAAGGGCGACATTACAGTGTGGGGGAGTAATCCTGGAAGGCTTCCTGAAAGAGGCAGGCCCAGGGAGGAAGGAGCCAAGGTGGGGATTCATCAACTGGAGGACGTGGCACCAGGCATCCAGCTCTGCAAAGTCCCCTGTGACTCAGGACCCTAATGGAGTCGGGGGCTTGGGGACACTGCGGTGGGCCGAGGCGGGGGTCCCTGCCCAGCTGGAAACAGAGCCACCAGTTGGATGGACCAAGCTGCGTGACAGGGGCTGGGCCCAGCGGGGGCTCTGGGACCCCAGAAGTCGCAAACGTAAGCGCAGCTGGAGGCTCCAGATCTCGGCACTGCTCCCCACCCGCAGGCAGGGGCTGCTCTGTGCTCTGCACCTCGGGCAGGGTTGGCACCGAATCCCAGTGGCCGAGGCTGCGGGGACGGTGAGTGGGCAGGCGGTCAGCTTGGTGGAGTGGCTCTATGAGGAAAGGGTGGACTCCCTCCTCACCTCCCCAGGGCCTCCTTCAAGGAGCAGCAGCGTGGGCTCCGAGGGGCTTCCCGCCGGCCCTCCTTCCAGCACCCGAGTTCCAGGCAGGCATCCATTGGATGTGATGAGAGGGGATGGAGGGGGTGCGGGCTGCACCAGGGGCTCCCTGGCTAAGGTGTGGTCACGAGGACCAGACAGTGGGAGCCTAATGGGGCTCTCGCTCTCGCGTGGAAGGACAAGGAGACAGACCAGCCCCCTCCCGGGGGCCCCACTCTGCCGATCCCCAGGCCTCTGGGCCGAAGGGAATGGGTGCCAGCCCTGTGGGGCAGCCAGCGGGGCAACGGCTGGGCTGGGGCTTGGGGTCACGCCAGTCAGGATTTCCAACTCCAGGCCCAGGAGGAGAGCCCGGGTGGATGCTCCACCGTCACCCCAACAGGCCTGCTCGGCTGGGCTCTGGGGCGAGGCTGGCAGGACCCCAGTGCAGGGCAGGGACACGCAGGTGCAGGCTCCACCCACCGGTACAGGGGCCACCGCACGGCAGCTGAAGCCCCTGGAGGAGGCTGATGCGGAGACAGGTGTGGGGGGCCTGGACCCCGGAATGCCGCCTCCTTGCCTTCCCCCGGGGGAATGGAGGCTCTGACTGATCGCAGCCCGGCCCCCCGCGCATCCTCCCAGCTTCACCCACCGCCCCTCCCCCGCCCCAATCTGTTTATGTCCCACTTATCTCCTGTAGCACATTTCAGGGGTGGATGTAAAGAAAATTCTGATCTTTTAAAATAGATTTCACAGGGGAGGTGGAGGGAGGGGAGGGGAGGGGACGGATGAGTTCACTGTGCGTTTGCTTCTAAAAGAGGCCAGCGTGAGCCTCGGGCATTTAGGAGGGTCGCCGTGTCACCTCCCTTCCGCTCAGCCCCCAGGACAGTCACTGCACCTCAGCACACACTATTTCCAGGCTAGTCGGCTCTCAGACCCGAGGGTCGTGTGGTCGAATAATACCTGTGGCTGGATGTGCGCGGTGGGGAGAGAACCGTGTGCTGGAGCTGGGTCCCAGTCAGCCTGGGACCAGTGTCAGCATGTCAGGGAGCCAGAAGGGGGCTGCCCTGCAAAGGCTGATCTGGGTGTAGCTGGAGATGGCCGGGGAGGGTCTGCTCTGCAGCTCAGGGGGCCTCTGTGCTTGTCAACAGCGGGCCAGACCCACCGTGGCCAGCGTAGCCGAGCTGTCGTTTGCACGCGTATGGCGCTTCCCTGGACCGCAGAGGACCCCCTGATGAAAATATCCATTGAAAGCGGTGGCCTGTTCCCAGGTTCAATGCACACAGACCCCAGCTTACAACTGCACTGCTTCGCGGGGTCATTCGGGCACCAGTGGTCAGGCCGGGGTACGGTGGGCGGCTCCCCTTGCGGACTCTTGTTTCAGCAGGCGGGTTTTCCTTCCGGAAGGTGCCCCGACTTTTTGTGGCCTCCGGCCATGACCTGCTCCGTGTAGCACCAGGACCTCACGGTGAACGTGGCAGGGTGTGGGGCAGCCTTCCCGGGCACCAGGGCCCTGGCAGAGGGAGTGTCTGACAGCCCAGAGGAGTTCGCTCCGCTGTGCTGCTCCGTCACGAGGAGGCCAGAGAGCCAGCGACCCTGCTCCAAGTCTAGCCTCTGTGAGAGGCTGTTGCCTGGTGGTCAGGCCTCACTCGTACGCGAGTGACAGACACCTTGCTCAAAGAAATAGGATGACTGATTGGAGCACAGGATTGGAAAATGTAAAAGGGGTCCAAGAACTCCAGGCATAGCTGGATCCAGGACGTTAGACAAGGCTATTAGAATCACCTCCCTCTCCCTCTCTGTTCTGTCTTCCCTTGTGTAGCGTTACTCTCAGGTAGACTGTCTCTCCAGGTGAACAAAGATGGCCATAGAAAGCTCCAGGCATAAAGCAACCCTCTTTTCAATAAACTTCTACATCTCCCACAGCACTCAGACTGGTGGCCTGGGTCATGTGTCCATCCCTGGCTAGTCAGTGTTCCAGAGGCTGGGTGGTGCTCATTGGCTGGCCTGGGTCATGTGTCCACTGCCACACTTACAATCCCAACTCCCACTTACAGGATCACTGGACTGGGGAGACGGTCATTTTCAGAGGAGATTTGGGGAACGAAGGGTGGCCATGCAGACCCCGCACATGTGTCCTACATGTGGTCATTCCAGGGGTGGCCAGTGTGTGCTCCCACGGAGAAGTATTCATAAAGGTAAAAGCCCTGCTCCGAGGCCTTGGGGGTCCACCTGCCAACCTCTTCCCCTGGAGCAGAGCACTGTGGCTGTCAGGACCTGCGTCTCAGAAAACCCCAGGCAACTTCAAAGGGGCCTGTGCACCTTGCCAGCTTTGATCTCGGAAGGGGACTTGTTAACAAACATGATCAGAAGGAACATGGATGATTCCAGGTATGCACAGATGCACAGACACCCTCTCGGGGGGGAAGTCAAGGCCCTTTCATCCAGGCTGCAGGAGTCACCAGCTAAAGAGACTTAAATATCCTTAAAAGCATTTTTCTTTTTATGTTAGAAATGCAGCAACAAAACCTGCCCCTGTCTTGCTTACCCAGAAGTCGTAAGGATGAGAAAGTGGAGGCTGTCAGGGAACCAGGCGGGGTCTGTGGACACAAGAACAATATAAGGACAGGGCTGATCCAGGGGGATCAGGACCACGGGTGCTGTGTGTCTTTGCAAGTTGCTATCCCTCTCTGGGCCCCAGTTGGAGCTTTCATAGTAACTGCCATTATCCTCTCCTGTTGCATAGTGACATCACATGCCACGGCATTGTGGGCCAGGTAATCCTGGCAGGTCCTTTTCAGCTCGATATTTTATGGTTCTAAGTTCCAGGCGCAAGGCGATCGGTTGGATCACACGGAGATCAGATGGAATTCACACTTTAAAATCATTTCTAGAAGCCAGCCATCCAAATTCCGATGGTTCTTGAACAGGTGAGAAAACAGATGTGAGTCCCAGCGAGGATGGTGAGGGTGGGTTGCTTGATCTTGAGTGACCTCAGCAAGTGGTCACCAGGTGGGAAGAAAGAAGGGGCAGCGAACACAGAGCATTCCTTTAAGGAGCCTGACCTTGAGCAATGGGGAAAGGGGGAAGACACCCAGGGTGGACGCAGGTTGGGGGATGGGGCAGCTGAAATGCCAAGGGCAGAGGAACCCGGGACAAGGTCAAGGTGAGGACACAGGAGTGAAGCTGTGACTGGGGGTGGGGAGACCGGCCCTGTCGGGGAGGACGGACCCTTCTTCTGCCGCTGGGGGAGGTGGTGCATGCGCAGCTGGGCCTCGATTTTCTCGGCGAGTGGGAGTCAAGATCGTGGGCGAGGAGGGGAGGTGTGGTGGATTTCTGAGCACTGCCGAGCGCCCGGCCCTGGAGGGACCTGTGGCCTGCGGCTGCTGGGGTGTGCGGGGCATGGGAGATGGGGTGAAGAAGCAGACCCGCTGCTTGCAGGGCCTGGGTCTGGGAGGGGGCAGGCGTGTCCCTGAGCACATCCAGGGTCAATGGGATTTGGGGCCTTGGACCACGCATGGGACCCTGGGAGCTGGGGGAGCCTCGTGACTCAGGCTCTCTGAAGCACTGCGTGTGCTCCCTCCGGGTGCTCCCCCAACACAGCGCTGATTCCAAGACCTCTTCACAGTCGAAATTGCACGGTCTTCCAAAAACAGGGGTGGCTTGCCCCGAGGAGGGGCCTGAGTTCGAGGGTAAACAACGGCCCACAGGCCCCTGTTTCGGAACTTCCTGTGAATCGCTCTGGACGTAGGAGTTCGAATTCAGGAGAATATGTATTAGAGCGTGTGAGAAGCACAAGGTTGGAATGAAAGCAGAAATTAGTTTCCTCGGCAGTTTGGAGGGTAAGCTCAGTAATCACCAAGAGACAATACGAAAAGCTGACCCATCAGGAGGAGATGGCGTGGGGCAGAAAATTAGATCAGGGCTTCCCTGGTGGCGCAGTGGTTGAGAGTCCGCCTGCCGATGCGGGGGACACTGGTTCGTGCCCCGGTCCGGGAAGATTCCACATGCCGCGGAGCGGCTGGGCCCGTGAGCCATGGCTGCTGAGCCTGCGCGTCCGGAGCCTGTGCCCCGCAACGGGAGAGGCCACAACAGTGAGAGGCCCGCCCGCGTACAGCAAAAAAAAAAAAAAAAAAAGAAAATTAGATCAGATACAGTTATCGGAGCAATCAGGGAAACAGATTTCATTCTACTCTCCTTTCACGTGTGTGGAGAAAGCACTTAAAGGGCTTTAAATTAAAATCAATTCCTGTTAAATCTTTGGGTAATTTAGTTTGCGATCTCTTTCAGCTTGGATGGAGGTGCAGGAAAGAGAGGGCATCTTGGTTTGAGACCTGGACGTGTCCTTGGAAGTGACCTTGTCCTGTCTCCCTCCAGGGAGAGGGGGAGGCCTGTGCTTTGCTGGGAGGGACCAGGCACCTCTGCCCAGGGTGGCCCTGGAGCGCTTTGTGTACCATCCAGGCCCTGGCTGCCCTGGCCAGTGTCTGTTCCCACCCAGCTGATCCAAACTCTTAGTCTGAAATTTGCCTCCTGGGGTGCCCACTGCAGACAGGTGCCACGGCGGGCATGTGACTCATCTGGTCCGTCCAGCATCCCTCTGAGGGAGGATCAGGGGTGAGTTAAGCAGAGGGCGGAGAAGGACAGTGACCTGATGCAAGGAACACAGCTGAGGTCTGTAACCCCTGGGACCTGTGCAAGTGACCTTAATTGGTGTTTGCAGATACAATTACTTCAAGGATCTCAAGATGTGATTATATTGGATTAGGGGGCCCTGAACCCAATGGCTGGTGTCCTTATGAGAAAGGAGAGGGAGACGTGACACACAGGCACACGGGAGGGACGCAGCCACGGGCCAAGGATGCCAGGAGCCACCAGCAGCTGAAAAGGAAGGAAGGATCCACCCCCAGAACTTGGGGAGACAGCATGGCCCTGCTGACACCCTGATTCCAACTTCCAGCCTCCAGAACTGTTGTTTAATCCACCCAGTGTGGTCATTTGCTACGGCAGCCCCAGGACACTGATGCAGGCCGTGCAACTATAGACTCGTTTCCACGGAGACGTGCAGTCACAGGGCTCGGAGGGTTCCTGACAGGCGTTTCCAATAATGGGAACTTCCACAGGCACCGAGGACCAAGGCGGGATCAGGCCTGGGCCTGCGGTTGACGTGTGTGCGCTGCTCCCTGGACCCCACCCCGGGCCACTGCCTGCGGCTCACCTACTTACAGGGCTCTCTCCCGGAACTGAATCCCGAACCCCAGAATCTCTCCGACCTGGAGCAGGTCACAGAGCCCCAGACCTGGCCACACTCCAGCCGGGCCTGGAGCTCGGGGCGTGGTCGCTCTGATGGGGTCCCCGGGGAAGCTCTGGCCGCGACAGAGTGGAGCCCGAGGGGCAGGGGACGTTTGCTGGACAAAGGCCCTGCCTCTGCACATGCCTCTTCAGAGGCAGTGATGCTCGGGAGACAGCGCCCGTGTGCCCGGAGCTGCACCGGCCCCCGCCCCAGGGGCCTGGCCGGTCCTCTGTCTCCATGGTTCGGGCTCCGAGCATCGAGCATCGTCACCGGCCTCTTCTCAGCCCTGAGCGTGTGCCGTGTGCACGGAACCAGCAGAGGCACCTGAAGGCGTGAGCTCAGTCACGGAACTGGCAGTCCAGCAGGAGGGAGCAAAGCTGTGGTGCCGTCAGGAACCCGCAAGTGCCTGAGGGAACATCAAGGAGGGGACGGTGACCCGGGTCTCTGCGAGGAGGCCGTGCTGGTCAGAGGACAGGCATCTCCCTGGGGAAGAGGCAGTCCGAAGAGGACCAGAGCAGTGGGTCCCCAGAGAGAGCGCACTACTCTCGTTCACCTGGGCTCTCCTGGGCCAGTCTAGGGGCTCCGGCACCCCACCATCTGCTCCAGGTCAGCGGGACCGGCAGGCCCAGGCCAGCCTCCTCGAGTCTCACGGTGCGGAGGACAAACTGTGTGCGGACTCGGAGGGCAAAACCCCTCCTCTTCCCCGAGGACGGGCCCCTCCCGCTGTGACGGGGAGACTCCTACAGCTCAGACACGGGAACCCCTGCCCACGTCTTGTTGCTGGTAAAGCGTCAGAGCAGCGGGAGCCCAGCGCTTGGCCCACCCATATCCGGTCCTCGGCCGTGGGCTGCCCCTGAGACTCCTGCCTCTGTGCCAGCTGAACCCAGTCTCCCCGTGTGCCCGTCAGGCCCGAGTGCGGCCCTCTGGTCCAGGAACCTCTCCCCATTCCCAAGCACAAGGCTTCAGCAGCTGTCACCTCATCCCAGCTTGGCCTTCACTCAGCCCTGTGGACTCCTTTGCCCCACTCGGTGTCTCCCACCCAGGCCACTGCGGGCAGAGCCAGACTCACTCACTTCCATGGGTCCCGCGTAGGGAACAAGGGGCCACCACAGGCCACGTTCCGTGCACGGTGTGGGTCGTACCCGCTCCACGCTGGGTGGACCTGGGGCCAAATGAAAACGTGGGGCCTTGGTCAAGACTACTGCAGATGGCCAGCAGCGCACCCACCCGGCGGGCCCTTCTGAGCACACCGGCCGCGAGCCGTGCGGCCGGCCCAGCAGTGGCCCCAGCAGCGGGGCCTTCTGCATCGCGCTGGGGCCGGACTCGGGGCCCTTCCCTTCTCGCCCTCATCTCAGCAGCCCCCAACCACCCCCCACTTTCTTGGGATGCTTTAATTTCTCACGCATTCTGAACAGAGAAGCGTGAACTTGCACCACTCGGGTCATTGACTCATCCAAGTGTTGTTAGCTGCTAATTAAATCTTTAAATTAAATCTTTGATGAGCTGTATTTCTTACCTTCTCGATTAAAATAACTATGATTAATGGAGTGGACGGCACCTAACCCTGACAGTTCTCCTGGAAAGTTCTACAGAGCCCAAGCCCAGTGCCGGGACAGGCCCAGGCCGAATGGGCAGTCAGGGGCCGGTCAACTGAGAATTCAGTTGGATCAGCCTGGATCCAGCCCCCCAGGATGGTGGGTTGGCCCCGAGGGGCTGCAGGTGACAGGACAGAGCAGCTGCCTCTTTCCCTAGAGTTAATTCCGTCAGCTCAGCAGGAAATGCGTGACCGGGAGGGCTCTGGGAAGGAGGGGGGCGGGGGGAAGACGCCCCCTCTCATGTCTGACCTCACGGGCCCACTCTCAGCCCCGAGTGAATGGCCAGCGGCACCACTGTCCCCGCTGAACCACAGGGCTTCGTAGTTTACAAGTGCTCTCCCCGCAGGGTGCCAACCCCCTCCCAGCCCGGGTACGGTCCCGGACCCCACCCGTCTTAGGGGTGAGCAGCCAGGGCAGAGCGGAGACTTGGTGAAGCAGGGTCAGCAGGAGTGTGGCCCCCAACCTGCTGGGCTGGCCGCCCACTCTGCCCTGGACCCAGAAGATCTGGGATCTGGGACGTGAGGGGGACAAGCTGAGCCCCCGCTGAGGCCTTAGCTACCTTCTGTGCGAGACGAGGGGCAGCGAGGGTGTCCCCTGAGGCTGCTCTGTACGGGACAGGCAGGGCCACCAGGCACCACACCACGATCTCCACGATGGTGCTGCCGACCCCAGCCTGCGACTCAGATCTCCCAGTGACCCCAGTGACAGCCCAGCCGTGCGAGGCACGGTCATGGGCCGGCTGACCCTCCCTCTGTGGCTGAGGATTAGCTGTCACCAGCCCAGAGGCACCGGGCATCTCAGGTTGGACCTGGGTGCCAGAGCCCACTGGTTCTCAGTGCCCGGGGACGTTTTCAGCCAGGCGTCCTGCTGCCTCTCCTCCATGAGCCCCGTGGCCTCTAGGGCAGGGACTTCTCTCTTCAAGCCGTTTGTGGGTACGGGGTGTGTGTGCTCACCCCCTCTCCGCAGAAAGGCAGAGGGGAGAGTGGAGGTCTGCTCATGACTGGTGTGGGTCGGCGGGACCCCGGCCAACGTCAGGGCCAGTGGGGTGCCCCTGAGAGGTGCTGCCCGACTCCAGGGCCCTGTGCCTGCCCGTTGGCGGGGGCATCAGGAAGGGTGCACAGTGTGGCCGAGAAAACCTCAGGACCAGAGCGGGCGCCAAGGTGCCTTCCTCTCGGGGCCGTGGGCCCCGCCTCTTCCGCAGACCCACCCTTGGCCCCACGCTCTCCACCCCTTACAGCCGGTCTCCAAAGGCCTGTGGCTTCCTGGCCTGCCCTCTGTCGATCCTCACCTCCCACTGACTGTCCCTGCAGCCACTGTGGCCCCCCCCCACTCCAAGAGCTGCTGGAGCTGTGTCCCATTCTCCTTCTGGAAATACAGTGAGGCCAGCCAGGCACTGGGGGGAGCTCCAAAGGCCCTGTCCCACCTCAGGGGCCCTCCGCCCCTCCCCGACCGTCCTCCCCCTTCCCGGGAAAGCTCCTTCAGGCCAAGAAGAAAGGGGCCCAGGCTCTACAGGGCTCCGGGGCAGAGGCAAGACCGCAGTCTCCTCTTCCCCACGCCCTCATCGACGTCCCGCCACCGAACCCCGCGGATACCCGGACTGTTGCGGGCTCCACCCTTGGGAGGGAGGCGGCCCACCTGATTGGCCAGCGGCGGGAGGGGGGCGGGCAGGGCAGTGTGAGTGACAGGCGGCGTCCCAGCAGTGGGGGAGCGCAGGTGGTGAGGAGCCCCGGCCGGAGATCGCTGTGCAGCCCTGTTCGCTGTCCAGGGAAGACCCTCCCACCTGGAGGTCGGCGGGGCAGGCCGGGCAGTCGGCTGCGCGGCACACGCTTCCTGGGGTCCCTGGAGGCCGGATGTGGACACGCCTCCGGAGAAAACCTGCTCCAGCCACCGGTCCACAGATGGTGCGGGAGGCCCGCGAAGGGGGACCGGGCAGCTGGTGAGGGGCCGAGTGGAAACAAGAACCCCCTTCTCCTCCCGGCCGGGCCCTGTTTGGCTCAGTCTCTGCTCACGGACCAAACGCGAGACAGTGGTGCATTCAGGGCAGAAGTGGCCCGGTCCCCGCTCGGAGGTCAGGGCAGCGAGGGGGAGGGCGGGCGTCTCCTGAGACCGCACAGGTGGAGCGAGCAGGGGAGACCCTCTGGGCCCGGTCAGCTGGGTCGCGGGGTCGGGGTGGGGGCCCGCCGAGCCTTGGCTGGGGAGACCCAGCCAGGATTCCTGCAGCAGAGGGAGGGGCTCCCTGCCTCCTGGGGCCTCGTGAAAGCACAGAGCGAGCGCAGCCTTGGGTGGCCTCAGCGCGGGAGGGTCCTCTCCGCACACCCACTGACAGGCTCAGGAAAGGCGCCATGATCATAAAACAGGCCAAGAATGCAGCTGGGTCTGGAAAAGGGAGTCTGTGCCCTGGAGGAGACAGCGCGCAGTCAGGGCATGGGGTGGCCCCTGGACCCCTCCGGGCATCCACCCTCCAGGTCACCGCTCCCCTCGGATGGGCAGAAGGTGGACCTGCTTCCAGCCAGCAGAACGTGCACAGGTGGTGGGCGTCCCTCCTGTGATTGTGTTGCCACACGGAAGACTCCGTCTGAGTTGACTGCGGCCGGGGACGCCAGGTGGCAGAGAACTGCGGCGGCGGGGGCGTCCCCGACCTGAGGCCTCCAGGCAAAAGCCAGCAGAAGTCCGGGGCCTTCAGCCCTGCAGCCACAGGACGTGAACCCTGCGGCCCCTGAGGGAGCTGGAGACCCCTGGGAGTCTCTCCGAGTCCAGCCTCCAGATGAGAACGCAGCCTGGACGGCAGCTGGGCGGGACCCTGCGTATTCAGGGCGCCGTGAGATGGTCAGTGTCTGTGAAGCCACTAAGCTTGGGTGCTTTGTTCCGCAGCGTAGACACCTAACACACGTGCGCTTTGGTGTCAGACAGACGAGCGTTGGAGCCTGGCTCTGCCCTCGCTGGCCAGGTGATGGGGGCAGGTCTCCACTGGCCTCTCTGCTCCCCCTCTATCACCTGGGAGGAATGGCACTGTCTGGTCCCCTGGGCTGGAGCAGAAGATGGGGGACGGGGGGCAATGCATGGGCAGCTCAGCCCTGGGCACCTGGCAAGAGGACTAAGGGTCTTTGTCGTCACAGAGAACAAAGGAAAATGGATCAGCCCCTCCCTTCCACACATGGTGGGGTCTCGGAGAGGGGCCTTTGAGGTGTGAGATGTGTGGCCCTGGGGAGAAGACATTGGAAGTGGCGGCCGCTGACTGGCACGCTGCTGCCCTGGCCTCCAAGTGGCCGGCACAACCCTTCCCAGCCCCTTCCCCAGTCCACACCCCGACCCCCGACCTGGGGCAGGAAGGGGGAGAGAGAAACAGCTCTCTGGGAGGAATGGCAGACCACCCTTTATGGGAGCAGCGGGACAGACTCCAGTTGGGACACAGCCCTAGGAGCGGGCTCCTTGCTCTGGTGCATTGGGCAGCTGGGGTGGGAGCTGTCACAGAGTGTGAACTCAGAGCCTGGGGGCCTGGGGCAGGGGGGATGGCACAGCCCTGGAGCTGAGCTGTCGGCTGCCCAGGCATGGCCCCTCTGAGGTTGGCTCCTGGCAGCTCCTGGGAAACACGAGTGGGTCTGAAAGGGAGGACCCTTGAGGACAGGCAGAGCCCTGGCCTGGGCCCTGCACTCAGTGGCCCCTCCTTGTGGCTCCTGGCCCCTGGCTGGCTGCACAGACAGGGCCACCCCGGGGAGAAGGGCAGGGACAGTGAGTGGCGGAGGCAGGGCTCTTGCAGAAGGTCGTTGTCTTTTCTCCCCTCCGTTCCTGAAGCCCAGCAGCTGTGGCCTGTTTCCAGGCGGCAGCAGACTGGAGCCCCAAGTTGCCAGCACAAATGCCACCACCAGCAGCGATCCTGAGGGGCTTCCCGGTGTACGAGGAGCATTTATAGGGGGATCGGCCCCGCCCCGCGGGCACTGAGCCCAGTCTCCCCCTTGGGGGACCGTCAGCTTCTAAAACGCCCAAAGAGGCACGTCTCGGGCAGTGTGCCCAAAATCAGCATCTCCATTCTTGCGGGAGGACAGACAGAGGGTCTGGAGCGACAGGCCCGGAGCCAGTCCTGGTGCCCCTGGGAGGAACCGTCCCAGCAGGTCCCATCTGCCCATAGCAGAGGCAGAACGGGGGCCCCCGAAGCTGCCCCTGTGCAGATGGGTAGTGGAGCCCCGGGGCTGGAGCCTGACCCACCGGGGGCCCTGCAGTGGCTCCGAGCCCTCCCCTGCCTGTCTGGGCTTCCAGAGGCCCCCCAGCCACATTTGTAGCTTCTCCAAGACAGTGGCAGTGCTCCCAGGTGGGGTCTCTCTGATGTGCTCTGGGCTGGGTTTCCTCTGGAATCTGTAAACACACAGCTGCCTTTGGTGCCAACAAGTAAGTGAAACCACATGGGATGGTTTGAAGCTTCTAGAAGCTCCTGCACATAATGAAAGCAGACAAGCTAAGCCCAAGAGTGCAGCAGGCGCAGAGCTGCGCCCCATCAACTTCAGCAGGAAGATGTGGGCGGGGGGGTGGGCAGGGGATGGGGGCAGGGGGCTTGCGCCTGGGGAGGGGCTCCAGAGGGACGGTCTCGGGGAACCAGAAATGCTCTTTCCTCTCCTCACAACCAGCTGTTGAAATCTAGCCCGTCCACCAAGCCCGGTTTCCACGCCGCCTCTTCTAAGCAGCTCTCCAGGGTTTCCTCCCCCACCTTCTGTGCTGCTGTCCCTTCGTGCTGCCCCCAGAGCCCCACCATCTCCAGTCTATGTTGTTTGGAGACATACTCGTGGGGTCTCCCCACAGGAGAGGGGCAGGGTCCTCGCTCGCCCCTGGCCGTGGGCACAGCAGGGTGCAGTAAACCCAGCTGGCTCAGTCTGGGGTCCCTCGGGGGGAGGGACTGCGCTAGGAGTGAGATGGAACCGTCCTTAGCTCACAAGGGCGTGGGGCTTTGTGAAGGTCAGCTGAGGCCAGCTCTGTCCTCGTGGTCAGTGCCGGAGCCCGCGGCTGACGGGCACGGCACCTCCCCGAGGGCCCTGCGGTCAGAGCACGTCTGAAGCCCAGGCAGTGCCCGGCTCTGACCCCGCGGAGCTGGGAGGCCCAGGGTCAGCCTCTCATAGCAGAGGGGCTCCCAGGTCACGGCCTGCTCCGGGGGCAGTGCTGGCCTTGCCCAGCCTCCTGGCTGCTGGCCGCCCTCTGCCCTCTGTCTTAGAGACCTGCCGTGTCCCACGTTGTGAAGTGGACACGTCACGTGGCCCCTCGGGTGGGCCTAAGGATCCCTGCTCACCGCGAGGAGTGACGGGAAAGGCCTCCCAGCCCTGGGGCCCCGGGCCTCTTCCTGAACCTCCGCTGGGGGCCTCGTGTTCTGCCGCCTCCACAGACAGGATGGGGATGTCCACTCCTGCCCAGGAGCGGCCCTGCAGCACCCAGGACCCCAGTCCCCTCCCTGCATCCTTGTCCCGTCTGCTCCCAAGAGGAAGGGTGGCTCTTGTGCCCGGGGGCTCCGGGAGACCCCAGCAGGTCCTGCACGAGGCCCTGGGGCGTGGTCTGGGCTCTTCTGCCTGGAAGAATCAAACGCCACTGCCTCTCCCTCTTCCCTCCGCCCTTCCCCTCTCTCTGTCTCTGTCTCTCCATCTCTCCTGCTCACTCTGTCCTCTCTAGGCGGCCAATGACCTGTGCACCCTGGCCCCACCCTGGTCACCCCCAAGGCAGGGTGGCCGCTGCTGCCTCCATACTTGCTCCTCAGCCTGACGGGCAGACAAGTGAGACTCGGCCTGGCTCTTCGCACTGGCCGAGGATGGGGTGGGAGAGGAGGGCAAGGCCCGCGGGAGGCTGACCCCCGCTCTCCGGGTACGCGGGGCTGTCGTTCACGTAACAGGTGTCCAAAGGCATCAGCGGCGTTCTGCGTTCTAAGGATTCAGCCATAAGGTCAGGGCCCTGGACGTGCTGTGTGGCCACCTTCCCTGCCCACCCGTGGGGGCTACAGCCTGATGGGTGGGGACGGGGCGCCAGCCAGGCTCATACGCCACCTGAGCTGCTAGAGCAGCTGTGGTTCCCAAACAAGCTTCCACACCGTGGGTCCCCGCGGTCACTGCTAATTGCAGGCCCGCAGCCTCTGCGTGCGCACAGCCTCCCGCCAGCAGCTGCAGGTTTCTGTCCTCCCTCGGGAGTGACCACAGGCTGAGCCCCAGGAGAGCCTGCAGACGTGTTTGCACCAGCAGGAGCCAGTTTATTTTCTTTGGAAAACAATACTTTGAAGACAGGTTGTCATGGACACCTAGGGTGACAGGATGGAAGGACCCTTGGAGAGTTAGATTAGGGGCTAGGATGCTCTTGGGGTGGCTAGAACAGCTCCTGGTTCCAGAAGGAACTTTAACTCAACTCCTTCACTCTATGGGCCATGAATCCACAGCTTGGAGAGCGTAGGGAGATTTGGCATTTCCAGTCCATATAAAAAGCCCATCGGGTCCACTGTTTTAGCCCCAAAACAATAACTTCCTCAACACGCAAACATTGTACTTAGGAGTGAATCACGGGGAACCAAGAAAAGGAACCAAGGTGGCACCGTGTCCTCCCCTTGGCGAGGCCGTACATGGAGCACAGAACACAAACAAACTAACAAAGTCATCTTGGTTAAGAGGAAGGGCACGGTATTACTGTTCTATATGATTTATTTACTTGAGACTCAGTAGAAAGTGTATTTTAAAAGTGAAGAACTGGGAATGAACAGGGTGATTGGCCCATCACTAAAGACATTTATCTATTAAATTCTGTGCCATTGGCCTATGGTATCTATTCAAAACATAAACATATTTAAAAAGCAGGCACACAGCAAGATTTATATATTTTATATATAAATAGCGCAGTTTGGTGCTAGTGCAAGGACAGACGGACAGACCAAGGGGACAGACGTCACTACACACAAGTATTTACAAATAAAACAAAGCCAAAAGTGGTAAGTGAATGGGAAAGAGAACGATTATTTGATGAATAATCATATTAGACGTTTTTGGAGGAGGAAATAGAATGACAGAACATAATATATCAAAGTAAATTGCAGAAGGATTAGAGAGTTAAATGCAATAAAAATGAAGTGACCTAGAGATTCCCAAACTAAATGAAGTCAGAGAAAGACAAATATGGTGTAACGTCACTGATATGTGGAATCTAAAATGTGACACAGGTGGACTTATTTACACAACAGGAACAGACTCACAGACATAGAGAACAGACTTGTGGTCACCAAAGGGGGAAGCGGGGAAGGGCTAAATTAGGAGTTTGGGATGAACAGATACACACAACTATATACAAAATAGATAACCAACAAAGACCTACCGTATAGCACAGAGAACTATATTCAATACCTTGTAATAATCTATAACGGAAAAGAAACTGAAAAAGAATATATACATACGTACATATATAAAACGGAATCACTTTGCTGTACACCTGAAATGAAATCAACTATACTTTGATAAAAAAAGTCAAGTGGTAAAAATCTTAAAGGATGCAGACATAAATATTAAATCTTTTGAGGGGAAAATTTTCCCATTTTAAAAGCAAAGGGAAGAACTGAGAAAGAAACCCCCAAGAGATACAACTATATACAAATCAAATATTTCTTGAAGTTAAATAACAATATAATCGATAGTAAAAATAAAAAATCATATTAAGAAAAACATGTAAATGTCAGACAAATATAACAACTGATGAATAACAATCGATACCGTAAGATCCAAATGAATAAATGGACATTGAAAACAGTTTATATGAAGGAAGAGTAACTTATTAACAAACAAACATATAGAAAACAGTCATAAAATCAAATGAAAGAAAATGTTATTATGGCGGTAGTTTTAATTTTAAAAATTTATCCATTGTTGTAGTAGGGTGGATTAGGACCATTTTAGACAGTGTTATGTCAAGAAACATAATATTTCATAATATTTAGTCCAGGATTTCCACCCTATTTTGAGAAATATTTTTTTCTTTGCAACTCAATTGTCCATCAGCTGACGAATGAAAAAATAAAATGTGGTATCACAAAATGCACTATTATTTGGCAATAAGAAGGGGTGAAGTACTGAGCCAGCATGGATGAGTCTTGAAAACATTATAGTAAAGGAAAGAAGACAGTCACAGAAACCCAGTTATTGCATGATTTCATGTATATGTAATGCGCAAAATAGGCAAATCTACAGAGACAGAAAGTCAGGACTGGAGGGGGGAGAGAGAGCGAATGGAGAGAGATTGTTAATAGGATGTCATTTCTTTGGGTGACGAAAGTGTTCTAAAATTAGATGGTGGTGATTGTTGCACAGCTCTGTGAATATATTTTAATCCCCTGAATTTTATCCTCGAAATGGGTGAAATGGATAGTATGTGAATTATACCTTACGTTGTTAAAAATATACAAAAATATGAAATAAAAGAGCATAGGGAAAGAGAGAAGGGAAGGGAAGGGAGGCAACACCCCCTGCTGAGCCACTTTTGTGCCCCATAGGTGAGCCAAAGCTTTGGATTCGCTCCTTCAGTTCTCACAACACCTCTAGCAGGCATCAGGCAGTCATTTTAACTCTCATCTCAGTGCCCAGAGAGGTTTCGTCTCAAAACCCACAGTGGCTGAGTCTATGAAGCCCAGGTCCATTTGGCCTTTCAGCCCACTTTCCCTTTTTCTTCTGTGTCAGCAGCTGCCTGGTGTCCGGACTGGGAAGGAAACACCAGAACCCAGGCTTAGACATGCTCCCCCTGCCAGTCATTGTGAGGGAACGTCTCAGGACTCCAGATAGGACAGGCTGGGACCACAGGCTCCACAGAGCTGGAATGTGTCAGGCCTTTGGCTCTGGGGTCCCATACAGCACCCTGCAGTTTCCTAGGCACCACGAAAGTCCCCCAAAATCTTGAACTCAAGATGCTACCTTGTACTATGGCATTTGACCTTGTCATCCTTTCTCCTGTGTTCATTACCTATCACTTCGGACAGAGACAATAAGACCCAGCACTTGTCCCCACAGAGCTCACACACAAATAGGTTGGGGACAAGTGATAAACATGTTTCACGTGTGTTCAGAAAGATCTGGGGGCAGGGGGGGTCAGAGCTGGCCCCATCTCCCAATCTGCTCACCCTCCTAATTCACTCATCCATCCATCCATTCATCCACCCATGCATCCATCCATCCACCTGTCCATCCATCCACCCATGCATCCATCCATCCACCTGTCCATCCATCCACCCATGCATCCATCCATCTACCTGTCCATCCATCCACCCATGCATCCATCCATCCAACCACCCATCCATCCACCCATGCATCCACCCATCCTTCCATCCATCCATCCACCCATGCATCCATCCATCCAACCACCCATCCATCCACCCACCCATCCATCCATCCATCCACTCATCCATCCATGCATGCATGCATCCATCCATCCATCCATGCATCCACCCATGCATCCACCCATCCTTCTGTCCATCCATCCATCCATGCATCCATCCATCCGACCACCCATCCATCCACCCATCCATCCATCCACCCATGCATCCATCCATCCACTCATCCATCCATCCATCCATCCATCCATGCATCCACCCATGCATCCACCCATCCTTCCATCCATCCATCCATCCATGCATCCATCCATCCAACCACCCATCCATCCATCCACCCATGCATCCATCCATCCAACCACCCATCCATCCACCCATCCATCCACTCATCCATCCACGCATGCATGCATCCATCCATCCATCCATGCATCCACCCATGCATCCACCCATCCTTCCATCCATCCATGCATCCATCCATCCGACCACCCATCCATCCACCCATCTATCCATCCACCCATGCATCCATCCATCCACCTGTCCATACATCCACCCATCCAACCACCCATCCATCCACCCATCCATCCATCCATCCATCCACTCATCCATCCATGCATGCATGCATGCATGCATCCATCCATCCATGCATCCACCCATGCATCCACCCATCCTTCCATCCATCCATCCACCCATGCATCCATCCATCCACTCATCCATCCATCCATCCATCCATCCATCCATCCATCCATCCATCCACTCATCCATCCATCCATCCATCCATCCATCCATCCATCCATCCACCCATCCATCCATCCATCCACCCACTCATCCATCCATCCATCCATCCATCCACCCACTCATCCATGCATCCATGCATCCATCCATCCATCCACCCATCCACCCATCCATCCACCCATACATACATCCATACATACATCCATACTTATCCATACATACATATCCATCTATCTGTCCACCCACCTATCCATCCAGTCACCTACCACCCATTGGCCAGTCCTTCCATCCATCTGCCCTTCTACTCACCCATCCATCCATCCGCATTGTTTAGGGAGCTCCTTTCACCCACACTGTTCTTGATGCTGAGGATTCACCATAGAATAAGGCAAATTAACTCACTTCTCTCATAGATCTTACCTTCTCATGTACATAACATAAAACAAACATGTAAAATAATTTTAGATGCAGAAAAGCACCGTGAATAACAGAAAGAGTAATGGAAGGAGAAAGCCTGGCAGCCAGGGATGACTCTCTGGGGAAGTGTTTGAGCTGAGGTTTAAAAGCGGAGGGGCCATCCAAAGGAAGGTCCTGGGGAGGCAGGACTCCAGGCAGAAGAGCCAACACGTGCAGAGGCCAAAGGCAGGAATGAGCCTGGCTTGTTCCAGGGACAGAACAAAAGGTCTGCGTGCCTGGAGGGGATGGAATATTTGTGCTGGTTCTGAAAGAATGAGAGCTTGCTGGGCAGCCCTGGAGACGTGAAGGCGCTTAGGGTTTGTCCAGCTGGACCAGGCGCTTTCAATGCTTTTCTTTCACAGGGAAGAATAAACAAGCAAGAAGAGCCAGGAAGCCCCTAGGGGTGGGGGTGGGGTAGTCTACCAGATCTAGTACGTATTATAAAGCTTCTTTGATTCAAACAGTGTGGCACCAGTTCAGCTATAGACAAACAGACCAGCGGAACAGAGGAGAGAATCCAGAACTGGGCCTAGGAGCATGTGGATCGCCGTCAAGGGGGCTTCTTGGTCAATGGGGGAGAAGGTGAGCTTTTAATCGACGGCTTTGGGACACCTGGATAGCCACGTGGACAAAGGTAAAACTGCATCCACTCTTTGTAACAGACGCTGAGTGGATCAGAGGTGAAACCACATAAATGCTGGGAAAAAAGTGGGATCGGGCTTCCCTGGGGGCTCAGTGGATGGGAGCCCGCCTGCCGATACAGGGGACACGGGTTCGTGCCCTGGGCCGGGAAGATCCCACATGCTGCAGAGCGGCTGGGCCCGTGAGCCATGGCCGCTGAGCCTGCACGTCTGGAGCCTGTGCTCCGCAACGGGAGAGGCCACAGCGGTGAGAGGCCCGTGTACCGCAAAAAAAAAAAAAAAAAAAGTGGGGTTGACTTCCTTTGCAACCCAGAGTAGAGAAGAGCGTTTATAACCAAGACTCAGAGTCCGAAAGCAGTAAACCAAAGATGAACAAATTTGCCTATGTAAAATTAAAACATTTGTATGGCAAAATACACCATAAGCAACGTCAAAAGACACACAGAGTGTTTGCAACTAATAGCACAGATGCAGGGCTAAAATCACTGATACACAAAAAGTTCCTGTTAACAAAGAAAAAGTTCAGCAAAAATCTATAGGAAAATGGGCAAAGATATCAACAAACAGTTTGTAAAAGAAAAAAACATGCAAATGTCTCTTAAATATATGAAAAAGTATCCAAGCATGGTCTCGTAAAAGAAAAGTGAACTGAAACAACACTGAGGTTCCATTTCTCACTTGTCAGGTTGGCCAAAATCGAAAGGTTTAACAACTTATTATGTTGGTATTTGTACTGATTACAGGTGGGAAGCAAAACGGTGCAGTTCCTCAGAAGGGAATTAGGAATATCTAGTCAAGTTATGTATACATTTGACCTTAGACCCACTTTTCCCACTCTTAAGAATCCAGCCCCAGGACAAGCTGGGAAACGCATGACATACAGGGAAGGCATTCACTGTGGTCATCCACGGTGACAGCAAAGACTGGAAACTCCCAAGTCCCCATCAAGGGAGACTGCGCGTCGCCACGGGACAGCAGGAAGGAAGGGACCCATCACAGTGACATCCTGACGACGTTAGGTGAGCAAATTTAGGTGCTGGGTAGTGTCCAGGTAAGGCTAGAGAGAAGGTTTGTAGGTAGACATATGTGTGCTTCCTATATTTTTTCTACAAGGACCAACGCAAGGGCAAACCGCAACCTGATCAAAACAGCTGCTAGTCGGGGGGCGGAGGGAAGGGGGAAGGGGCACGACCAGAAGGAAGGATGGCGAGGGCTCTCCTGGTGTGGGTGATCCCCATTCCAGAGCCTCACAAACGCTTTTATAAAAGAGATCATGAAGGATAAGAAAGGCATCCCTACAGCTAGGACACAAGCAGGAACAACGTGAACCCCACTGTGGCAAATTGGTGGCAAGAAATCTTCACGTAGCTTTAAAACAGCAGTATTCTGAGTCTAGAGTCTCAGTGAGATATGTTCTAAGGACAAAACCAAATCTTTCAAAAAGCTCTTCCATGAAAAAGGACTAGCAGAAGGAGGGAAGTGAGGACACGTTCTCTTCCTAGATGGGAGACAGGGCAAGAGAGCACACGACACCCACCACACACACATTTATCTGAATCCTCTCCCAGGCAGGGCACAGAGACGGCAGGAAGTGGACAGTCCCAGGGTCGGCCTGTCACTGAGAAGCAGGTCGGGGAGGACACTGGCCTCTGCTCACCAGGCGTCCAGCTGGAGGTTCCAGGCTGGCTCTGAGGTCCTTCCACGGGGCTCCGGGCTCCGGGTGGAGGGAACGAGGACGGCAGACACGCAGGGGTGTCTAAGAGGAGCGGGAAACTCTCCCTGTGCCTCCAGACCCGGGGGTCCCGGCTGAGGCTGGGACAACGTCCAGACTCCCCGCAGGCCAGACTCTCAGGCTGGTGCTCACCGCCTGTCCCAGAACCCGGCCCTGGCCTGGTCAGGGTGATGGTGGGACCCCTGTGGGGCAGCAGTGGAAGCAGGGCAAGGGCCCGGGACCTGGCGTCAGCAGAGCAGAAGCCATCCAGGGGATAGGATGGAGGGAGAGAAGGAGGGAGAGAGAGGAAACAGCTAACACTAATGCGCGGGTGCACTGACTTCCTGGGCAGCTCTGTGCTGAGGGCTCCCCGTTAGCAACACGGTTCCCATTTTGCAGATGTGGGAACAGGGCCAGGAGGCCTGGCGCCTTGGCCAAGGCTGCACAGCCCGTGAGCCCCGAGAGGGGCACAAGTCAGACCCCGTGTTCCTGGGTGCTGAGTGTGTAGACCATGCTCTGTGTTTGCAGACCCTCTACCGTGGCCTGGGAGCGAGGGGTCCCCCAGGCCCCCTCGCTGGGCGAGACCAGAGGAGACTGGTCTCCCCCAGGGCCAGTCTTGTTGGGTGAGACCGTGGGACTCGTGTCCCTGGGAGCCCCCGCCCTGGGTTGCAGGTCTAAGCGGGCAGCTTCCCGCAGCTCCTCCCAGACCCGAGGGCACTTCCCCAGCTCTCAGTGAAGGGCACAAATGCTGACAGGTGCCATCACCCCGACCGCCTGTCACCGGAACCCCGATGCCTCCTGTCAGTGGCCCTTCAGGCCCAGGACAGCCAGGCCTGCTCAGAGCTCTGTGCCCGCCCTGCCCCCTGCCTGCAGGCTCCCCTTCCCTGGACAGACGGATGAGCGGCCTGTGCTCAGGGCCGACACGTGTTCCTGACTCCAGCTGGGCCGGGACGGCTATGGGCCCCAGGGTCTTAGGTGGACCAGAGCCTCCTGGGAGGTGGGGGTGGGACTCAGGAATGGGAGGAATTATCTGGGGGGAGCAAGTGTCCCTAGGGCCCCTGGGAGGCGTGGGAGAGGGACTGGGGAGGCTTCTCGGAAGAGAGACTGGCTTGGGAAGGAGCCGGTCACTGGGCTGGAGGAGGAAGGGTGTGTCAGGCCAGCGAGGGCCCAGTGGGCTGGGGGCCCGGGCTAGGCTGGAGGGCGGGCTTGGAGCAGGTAATTCCCGTCGGGGGCCAGGTGGCTTGCACGGGCCCCAGCCCCGGTGGTAGGGGCTCCCTGAGGGCTCTGGCCAGGAGTGGCCCCATCAGAGCTGGGTTCACGGCCACAGTGAGGAGGACTGGGTGGGGGGCCCGGAGCAGGGGGCAGCCCAGGTGGGCTTCTCACCTGGACACGCACGACTGGAAATGAACCAGGTGGGAAAGAAATGACGTCTTCCCATCACGCAGCTCTGATTGGCCACGTCCTTCTGTTCTGAGCATGGTGGAAAGTGACAGTGGGTCAACAAGACCATCATATCTGCCTGTCACAGCTGTGGCCAGAATCACAAAGCAGGGCAGGCCCGGCATCACTGAAAACTCAGTGATGGACCTTCGTGCACAGCGTGTCAGCAAGAGAGCAGGCAGACGGCTCCAGGGCACAGAGGACCGCCTGCAGTTCGTTCAATGCTCTTGACCTTCGATGCTTCTGTGGAGGGGCCATGAGTCTCCCCACCGCAGGTGGGGTGGGTGTGGAGGGAAGCCCGTGGTGCCTGAGCTCGGTGGGGACAGAGGCCGAGTCACCAGGAAAAGCTGAGCCTCCGGGGCAGAGGCCACGCCCTTGCCCAGCCCAGAGCCGGCCTCCCAGGCTGGCCGCCCTCCAGCAGAGGGGCCCTTTTCAGCCCTGCTAGAGACAGCTGAAGCTGAGGCTAGGCAGGTATGGCGAACTTTCAGGGGTCACGCCACCTTCACAGGTGCCCACTGCAAGGGGAGGGCCAGGGCCTGGCCATGGCTGGTGGAGTGACAGGGGCAGGGGTTGGCTTGCATGACCCTGGGGCTGACACCCCTCCAGCCCTGCCCCCTGCCCTGCCTGTCCTCCCAGAACTGGTCCCCAGGAACCGGTCTTACGGCGCATATGCCAGGGCCTGGGGGGGAAGGTTGCACATTTACAGCGGCCCTCAGGCTGGGGCCCGGGTTGGGGCGGGGAGAGCACACTGCGGGGTCTGCAGCCCTAGGACCTGGCCGGGTCTTCTCCCCTCCCTTGCCTGTGGTGTCCTGCAGCCCCGCCGCCTTCCCGGCATCCTCCTTCCTCTTCCGCCTCTGAGGCTTCATGCCTGGTGGGCACCCACAGGTGGGCTCACAGCTTCAAAGGCATCCTGGGAAAAACACACTAAACCACGAAGCTCTCAGGGGGCTTTAAGGCTGCATGGAGTTCCCTTGAGTGTCAGGGAATCCAAAAACATTTCAGCTCAGACTTGGCATCCAGCGTGGGAGTTCCGGTGGGAGGATGTGGTGACCATTTCCGGGGATGTGGATGGACGTGCCAGCAGTGACCACGGACCTGCCTGTCCAGGGGCACAGGAGGCCCCATCCACAGAGCCCCGTGTCCTGTGCGAATCACGGAAGATTGGGCGTGTTACGCGGTGACCCACACCTTGCTGTTCCCAACAGCTCACTGTTTGCAAAGTATTTGCACTGCCATTCTCTACCCGAGGGCTCAGTGGCTCAGAGGTTGTCAACTGGTTTTACAGAGGAGGGGCCGCTGGACCCCCCAGGGGTCTATTTTCCTCAGAGGTGAGCACAGTCCCTGCTCCCCCAGCCTCTTGCCGCTGCTTTCAGAGGAGCCGGGAGATGGGGCGTTCGTGCCTGCGGGACAGTCCAGGGCTGAGTCCTCTGCCACTGCTGGACATGTGACCTCGAGCCAGTCACTAAACCCTGTGGGGCTCAGCTTCCTCGCCTGTGCCCCACTGAGCTGAGAGCAGGCAAGGGCATCGCACAGAGCCGCGAGCACCCAGGCTCAGGCAGCACCGGTCTGCACTCTGCTGTCTCCAAGCCCACAGGACAGGGCGCAGCCGGGAGGCTGGGGCACCACACAGAAGTCCTGCGGGGGCAGAGTTACCCGGGGGCACCTGCACAGGTCCTCAGCCCTTGGGCGGGTGGGACAGGTGAAGGGGGCCCAGCGGGTCACCTTCGGCCCCGTGGAGCCTGCTTTTGCTTCAGGTCCGAAGTCCCTCCATTATGTCCCACGACTGCTTCTTCCGGCCACTGAACAAAAGGTCCCCTCCCTGTTCAGGCCTGAGGGCGACCACAGCGTCCCCATTGTTAAAGGGCAATGCGATTGGAGCAGCCCTAGAAGTGGGACTACCCCTCCCCGCAAGGGCTGTTGGGGCCACGGCCCCAGGATGGAGATCTTGTGAGTGGGGGGCCGGGGCCAGTCCTCCCCTGGATCCCCAATGTCACTGCGTGTCCCACCCCAAGCAGGACGGAAGGCTCGAGCTGGCACTGCCCCCATCAGGCCCAGATCAGTCGGGCGAACAGTCACCGACTGGAGGCCTCGTCCAGCAAGCCCGGGGCGCAGGGCTTCGTCCCCAGATCCTCGGGACACTTTCTTGGGCTTGAGCGCCCCCTGCTGTTTGGAGCCGGCGGCGGAGGAGCTGGGGGTCCCCCCACCCACTGCTCGCCCCAGCCCCGTGTCCTGGGATTCAGAGGCCGCCAGGAGCCCCGCACCCAGGACCCAGGAGGCACATGAAGACCCCAGAGAAAGGCCCTGTGGGTCTGGAATCAGTACTGGAGGAGATGCCAGGCCTCTGCCTGGAGAAGGCGGCCCAGGACACTGGGTCCGAGGTCAGAGGACAGAACCCGGCCCCTGAGCTGCCCTCACAGACCCAGATCCCCTCCAGGGGCCAGGACCTTCGCTATGACTCAAAACTGCTCACCACGGTGGGAGAGCTGAGTTCAGCACAGTTGGAGGGGGCTTCTCCCCAAGGAGGGGCTGATCTGGCCCCTCTGGGCCTTGGGGCCTGCCGGCGTCAGAGGTCCTCCTGACCACTGCTCCACCAAGGCCCAGATGTGTGCAAGATAAACAGGCTGATTTGGGACAAAGAGTAGAAATCGCTCAGCAAAGCTGGAGGTACAGTTGAGACCCTCCCACAGTGAGTCCTGTTCGAGGTTCCTAAGTGACCTCCCGGAGAAGTTGCTAGGATACCCTGGCCATGTCCCTAGGAAGCGATTGGTGATGTTGGGCATCTTTTCACGTGCCTGTTGGCCATCTGTATATCTTCTCTGGGAAAATGTCTATTCGGATCCTCTGCCCACTTTTAAATTGAGTTATTTATTTTTTTTGATGTTGAGTTGTATGAGTTCTTCATATATTTTGGATATTAACCTCTTATCAGGTATATCATTTGCAAATATTCCCATTCAGTAGGTAGACTTTTTGTTCTGTTGATGGTTTCCTTCAGTGTGCAAAAGATTTTTAGTTTGATGTAGTCCCATTTGTTTATTTTTGCTTTTGTTTCCTTTGCCTGAGGAAACATATCCAACAAAATATTTCTAAAATCAATGTCAAAGAGCATACCGCTTATGTTTTCTTCTAGGAGTTTAAAGGTTTCAGGTCTTATACATTTAAGTCTTTAGTCCATTTTGAGTTTTTTTTTTTTTTTTTGTATATGGTGTGAGAAAGTGGTCTAGTTTCATTCTTTTGCATGTAGCTGTCCAGTTTTCCCAACACCATTTATTGAAGAGACTGTCTTTTTCCCCATTGTAGATTCTTGCCTCCTTTGTCATAGATTAATTGCCCATATATGTGTGGGTTCATTGTGGGATCTCTATTCTGTTCCATTGATCTGTGTGTCTCTTTTTGTGCCAGTCCCAGACTGTTTTGATTACTGTAGATTTGTAGTATAGTTTGAAATCAGGGAGTGTGATACTCTAGCTTTGTTCTTCTTATCTGATTGTTTTGGCTATTCAGGATGTTTTGGGTTTCCATAAAAATTTTAGAATTATTTATTCTAGTTCTGTGAAAAATGCCGTAGTTAATTTGATAGGGCTTGCATTGAATCTGGAGATTGCCTTGGGTAGTATGTTCATTTTAACAGTATAATTCTTCCAGTCCACAAACACGGCATATCTTTTCACCTGTTCGTATCACCTTCAATTTCTTTCATCACTGTCTTGTAGTTTTCTAAATACAGTTCTTTTACCTCGTTAGATAGATTTATTCTCAGGTATTTCATTCTTTTTAATGAGTTGTGTTTTCGTAATTTCTGATAGTCCTGATAGTTCATTGCTAATGTATAGAAATACAACAGATTTCTGTATGTTAATTTTGGATCCTGCAACTTTGCCAAATTCACTGATTAGCTCTAGTAGGTTGGTTTTTTTTTTTGTCATGTCTTTAGGATTTTCTATGTATAGTGTCATCAGATATTTTCTCCTATTTTACATGTCCTCTTCATTTTGATGTGCATATATATATATATACACACACAGCATCTTTCAATGTATCAATAGTTTCATTTTTTATATTTGTACTGATTTTTTACATGTAAGAAATCTACCCTTATCCAAATTCAGATAAATACTAGTATCTGTTTGTTCTATATTTTGTTTAATAGTTTCTTTTTCTCTAATATTTTTGTTGTATGACGTGGAGTGAGCGTCTAAATTTGTCTTCCAATAGCTATTCAATTGACTTAGCACTTTAATTGTACCACCCCCTTCATACCCCTGCCAGCGGTGAGGTAATGCAGCCTTCACGTTTCACAAAGTTTTTATACACCAGAAGCTCTCTGGGATGTATATTTTTCTCACTGGACTTTCTATGAGTATAACCAGTGCTGTGCTGATTTAATTCTTGTGGCTTTATTATATGTGTTCAAATTAGCTGTTTCACCCTGTATCATAGGTATTCTTGTTATTTTTTTTTCAAACAAATTTTAGAATCATTTGATTCCAAAAGATTTCCTGAAGAATTTTTGGTAACATGTTAAATATGTAAATCAATTTGCAAAGAATTAACAACTTTGAAATATTTAGTCTTGCCATCCAGGGACATGGTATTTATCTCCATTTATTCACTTTAAAGTGAAACCCTCTCGGTGGAATTTTATGCAGTCCTGACTATTTGGGGTTTGGTTTGTTCCTGGGAATTGGGGGATCCTTGATGCCATTGTGAATGTCATCTTTTTGTCCTATAATGTATTCTACTTACTTAATACAGCCTATGGGAATATCTTTGATTATTGGATTTTTTTTCATATCCTACTTTTTCATTGAAACTTATCAGCCCTGAATTTTCTGTTGATTCTTTTCAGGTTTTAAACAGTAATTATTTTTCCTGCATATACTGATAGTTTGTAACCTTTTTCTTTCTAGTTGGGCCTCTTCTTTCCCACTAATGACTCTGCAGTGACAAACTCTTAGACTGTTAAATAGTGATGCAGTTGGCAGACAACCATTTTTAATTTCTGATTTGAAGGGCCATTTCTCTGGGCTTCACTGTCATATTAAGTGGGGTGCTGTTTTAAGGGGAAATTCCTCATCATGTTAAGAATATTTCCTTCTGCGTTTTGATTTTTAATCTTTCAGTAAGGAGTAGGTATCTATTTTTGCTAAAATTCCTCTAGTATTAGAGCCAGGGATGTTTCCACAGAGGCCCAACCACCCCGAGTGGAACGGGCTCCTTCTACAGAGATCCACGCCCCCTTCCACCAGGGGCTCCTTTGGGATCCATGCCGGCTGTAAGCGGCCAACCCCGCAACGCCAGAGTAGGGCTCCCACTGGCCCCTGTAACCAGTCCTGGCTCCCCGAGCAGAGCGTGATCTACTGCCAGCTTCTTCTGGATGCCGTGGGGATGAGGTTTCCATGGAGAATGTACTGCTTTCTCTGTGATCCAGCTTCCACCCTCTGCTGTAAGAGAAGCCCCTTCCTCACACCCCACAGAATTCAGAATGGGGAGGGCTCCTCCTCTCTCCCAAGGCTCCTTCTCATCCTCATGTCTCCACAGTTGAATAAAACCATCTGCTCCTTCTGTCTAAGTCGTGCTCACCCTCCAACCTGACACCTTCCAACTCCATGTGTCACTGCCCTTCCCTGGGCCCTGGGGTCCACACCTTTAGTCTTCTGGTAGGTTGTCACAAGTCCCCGATTTTCCTCTACCTGAAGCCACCACCCACATTGCCTGCTTTGCCAGCTAAGAAACAGAAGCTGCAACCTTGGGGGAATCTAGATCCTATGCCTGTATCCCACCTGAAAGGGGGTGTAGGATAGAGGAATATGAAGTAACGTTTTGCTATTTTGTCCAGGGATCTTTCTTTAGTGAGAAATAAAACACAGCAGATCCATTGTAAGTCGTTGTACATGTGACCGCAAAAAGCATCTCTGTCCTGGTTCTTTGTGCCCGTGTGTGAAGAGGTTGAGTAGAGGAAGAAGAGCTAGAAGAGGTTAGAGCGGTGCTGAGCAAGATACTTCATTGTGCCTGACACGGGCACTCACTACCACGTGTTCAGGTGGGGATTTAGATTTATGTTTTCCGCTCTGGACCTTTTGTGCCTCGTAAATCTGAGGATGCGTGTTTATCAGTTCTGGAAAATTTGTATGCGTTTCTTCTCTATACATTTCCTCTCCCTGAACTATCAGACTCTCCCTCTGGGACATCTATTATTTATACACCGGGCCTTCTCGCGCTTTGTTCCATCCCTCTAACTTTCCTCTGTTCTTTTTTCTATCTCTTTCTCTGTTGTATTCTGGGTAATTTATTAACTCTGTGATCTTAGTCTGTTATGACTGCCATAATGAAGTACCACAGAGTAGGTGGCTTATACAACAGAAATTTATTTTCTTACAATTCAGGAGGCTAGAAGTTCAAGACCAGGGTTCTGGGGTGTTGGTCTCTGATGAGGCCTCCCTCCTGGGCTTGTAGACGACCATCTTCTCCCCATGTCTTCACATGATTTTCCCTGTGTGTGTGTCTTGTCCAAATCCCTCTTATAAGGGCACAAATCATGTTGGATTAGGGCTCACCCTAATGACCTCATTTTCACTTAATTAACTAGTTAAAGGCCATATATCAAAATACAGTCACATTCTGAAGTACTGGGAGTTAAGAGGGGTTTTTTAGTATTTATTTATTTATTGGGTTGCATTGGGTCTTAGTTGCAGCTCTCTGGCTCCTTAGTTGTGCATGCAAACTCTTAGTTGTGGCATGTGTGTGGGATCTAGTTCCTGGACCAGAGTTCGAACCTGGGCCCCCTGCATTGGGAGTGCGGAGTCTTAACCACTGCGCCACCAGGGAAGTCCCTGGGAGTTAAGAGTTTGACATATGAATTTTGTGAGGATACAACTCAGCCTATAATATCCATCTTCCAGTTCATAAATTCTCTTTTCAGCTGAACCTAATTGCTTTTTAACTGTTCCATTAAGTTTAAATTCAAAATTCCTATAGAGTTATTTTGAGAAGTTTGTTTGTTTTTTTCCCTAAATCTTGTTCTCTACTTAGAATTTCAATTTCTCCAGGTTTTACTTATTCATTTAAACTTTTATATTTACTTCCAGATTACTTCAGGATATGAATGTCTTGGGAGTGCTGATCCTCTCGGTTTGGGTAAATGCTGACTGCCTGAGCATATACATTCAGAAGGTCCACCCACACACACGCACTGGAATCTAGGTTGTGGGAACATGCCCCCCGCGTGGTTCCACTTTTGTTTCTGCCAGATGCCCAGGACTGGCCCAGGGCTGAATAAATGTTAACTCATTAGCTTAAAATCCCATGTGTTCGAAATCTGGATCCGCCAAAATGTTCAAAGTACAGGCCTGGAGTCTGATTTTTCAGGAGAGAATTTTTCCACTGAGAGTCCAGGTGGAGATGAGAAAGCATCTTGCATCTCTGAGCTGGTGGGTGAAGACTTTCTTGTCCAATTTTCAGACGCCCCTCACCCCAGCTCACCCCCAGGGCCCACAAAATGGAAGTGAGGATGTGGGGAAACAAATCTAGCACTTCTGCTTCAAGGCCTAGACTTTCACACACGGGCACAAAGAAACAAGTACAGAGATGATCTTTGCAGTCATGTACATAGCACCTTACGTTGGATCTGTGGTATTTGGTAGGTTATTTCACAGGAAGTTCTGTGGCTAATACGGCATGATGTTAATGCATATTGAATCTGGGTGTGAGTACACGGGCCTGTTGCGTAAAAATAAAAACCCGCACTTTTTCTATGTGGACAGATTCTATACTTTCATATAAAAATGAATTCATTATTGAAGGGCTCAGTTTAACTCTTGTTAAGTGATTTTACTTATTTCAGCTTTATAAAAAAAGAAAAATACATACACAGTACTGTGAGGAAATATTACAAAATGAAAAAAATATCATCACTAGGAATGAGATAATGGTTGACGATTACTTTCTTTGCAAAAGTTTTCTGTGTTGTATGGATTTCTTCCGTAATGGATATATACGACTTTATAATGGAACAAAAGTTTTCCCTAAAGGGCTCCTTTTGACAAGTTTGAACATTTGTCAATGATTCCGTCCCTGTGGCGTCCCAGCTGTGCTCAGTGGAGACACAGGAAAGGGTGTGGCCCTCAGCCCTGCCTGGCACCCCTCCACCTGCAGCTCTTCCCCCTGACGAGCCCCTTGACAGGCGCCAGCTCCTCCCTGGGCAGTCGGCCTTGGCAGTACCGTCGGGTACTGGGGGTGGTGCCACTGCACAGGCCACCAGGAGCAGCAGCCTCTGAAGCCTCCCCACCATTTCCACCCCCCGCGACACTGCAGCCTGACCACCCAGCCTGACGCTTCCCTCCGTGGAGCGGGGGGCTCTGAGGGGTAGAGGTGGCCCTTGCCCGGGTCTGCAGCTGCCCCTTGGAACCTTGGGGGTTCCCCGTCTGGAGACACAGCTCGGGAAGTGTGTCCGGACCTCAGCTGGAGGAGCCCGCAGCCCGTGGCCCTGATTTGTATCCTCACTACAGGTGGAAAAACACTCTGTTCTGCTCCTGGCATCCACCTTCTTCCGTGTGGGTCCTTAGGAGACTTAAGCAGCCCCTCGGAGCCCACCACCTCCCGGAAAGCCGGAGTGAAGCTGCCTGGGGGCCGCGGGGCCCCAGCGCTGTGACCGCAGTGCTCGCTGCACTGTGCAGTGAATGCCCGTCAGGGGCGGCTCTCAGCATCGCCCCCTTTCCACCCAGTGAGCCTGTCTCAGGCCACACGTCCCCTCAGAACGATTCCGTTGTATCTCTCTCGTGTCTTCATCCAGTTGGACCGCGAAAGGCAGGTGGGCACTGCCTGCGGCGGGCTGGGGGCTGCCGAGACCACGCCCCAGTTCCCCCTTTCCCCTTTGTCGCCCCCCCAGGTCTCAGGGAGCTTCTCACCGAGCCCACTGCCTCTCCTTGTGGGCCCCCCTGTCTCTCACCTTCACCAGGGGTGGGGCAGCCGGGGATCGCCATCTGTGGTGCGATTTGTGGGGTGCAGGGGGTTCGAGCCCACACTGAGGGGCTCCGGCCTCCCGTGATGAAGCTGAGCTCACGCACTGCAGCCCCCACCCCTCCCCCCATCCGAGCGCCATTCTGCCGCCCGCTACCCGCTGTTCTCTGGCTGGAGACTCCGGTCCGGGAGCATGAGATTGGCAGCACTTTCGTGAAGGGTCAGGGAAGAGCGAGGCTGCGAGCTGCCACGTGGCCTCCCTGTCTCGCCCGCAGCCCTGAGAGCTGCCCTGCAGAGTCCGCATGTTGCCGTCCGGGCCCAGCACGGGCTGTCAGAATCTCGGCGCTGGCGGGACGCGCCGCCCACGGCGCCCCGCTCGCCCGGGAGCAGGGGGTGCTGCTTCCCCGGGCCGTCTGCTCCTCGCCCACCCAGGTGCTGCCGTGCAGGGCGTGTGCTCCCACCCGATCTTGTGCCGTGGGTCTCAGGGCTGCTTGGGGTCAGGCCTGCCGTGCAACACGCAGTGCCAGGCTTTGTGGTGCGTGGCCTTTGCACCCTCCCTCCCGGCTGGAACTCCCTGTTGAGCCCCACCTTGAACTGGGCCAGTTCTGAACTGGGCAAGAGTTGTTCAGGGTCGAAGCTCGAAGCCTGAGAGAACCGTGACTCCGCAGGAGCAGCACGTGGACCTGAGGAGGCCTGTCCTCACCCCACGCAATTCCAGGTGAGCTGGCGCAGGTGTGAGGACGGCCGTGGGTCCTGTCTCTGCCACAGCCTGTTTGCACAAGACTCCCTGCTCTTCGTGCAGACACGGGAGGTACCCGCTCCCCTCTTTGGAGTCTCCTCACCTGCTCAGCCCCAAACCCTGGGGCATCGCGGGAGGTTGACCCTGTCTGTGCAGGGCTGTCAGCCACGGACGCTCAGGACCTGCAGCGCCTCAGGAGGGCACGTGTGGGAGGAGGCTGGCCGGATGTGAGCGGGTTCCGGGGCCAGCTGTGGTTCGGCAGACGTGGGCTTTTCTGAGCACTGACAGCGGCGCCTGTGGAACTCAGCGGGACTCAGACTGCGGGACCTCGAGGTCTAGCTCCCCAGCCCCCCACCCAGCAAGTCCAGAAGCTACACGCGACCTTAACTTTGAAGGTTTTCTTAGGAATCTCAGTTGGGAAATGCACGATCATGCCTTGAACAGAATCGAACTCTGAGCTGTCGGAATGGCATTTGTCATGGTGGTTCGATGTTCGTTCATGAGATTTCTGAGTGGTGATAGAAGGTTATGCTGGGGTTCATAGCAGGTGACGTCCTTCCTTCCATTCTGGAACCCAAATTTCTCATTATTTTTACATGTTGCAGGCAGGTATTGCTAACAGGAATAGGGAGGTCTCCAGATCCGGAAGATAATCACTCCTCAGATGCATAGAGAACTTTAACATCTTGAAAGTGCTTTTATAGCAAGGGGCCAGCTCATGTGTTCAGAGTGGTCCTGTGTTGATTGAAAGCAAAGCCTACACGGGGAAATGTGCATGTACATTCTTTATGAACACAGAGAAAGGTGAGGAAGGATGAGCAGCAATAATAAACTTTGTTTATCCCTGGAGAGGATGGGAGACAGGGAGAAGGAAGTTGCTGACTCTTCTTCATACACGGCTGTGTTATTTTACTTTCTGGAATGTTTAAAAGAGTCAATAAAATAAGGAAGAACAACAAAACACTTGTATTTTCATCTCCTTCCTTTGAAAGGGGGACAGTTATTTTCCTAGTGTTACGTGCAGAGGCAAAGCAGGTGGGCAGTTCGTCTTCCTCTTCTTTGCTGACGGCATTTATTGAGGTCCTACTGTGTGCTCATCTCAAAGTGAGGCCCCAGAGACATCCCTGGCCTCAAGTAGCAGAGACGCAGCCGGGATACACATGTGGTCTTGATGGAGTTCCAGAGATGCGCCCCCTAGAATCCCACCCCTCCTCTCACAATAATCACATGATGTCTTGCACACAGCAGAAAGTCAGTAAACACTTTTCTGAGTCCCCATTTTACAGATTCATTTATTCTTCATTTATACGTTTATTCACTTAGTGAAGATTTATTGAGCACCTACTATGTGCTGAGCCACGTCTGCAGAGCAGACAAGTAATTGAGAGGCTGCAGAGCCACGTGGCCAAAGCTATGGTGCTTTGGGACCACCAGGGAGGGGTACCTAAATCTGGCCAGGGTCTTGGAAGTCTTCATGGAGGCGCTGCTTGAGCTGAGTTGTACAGACCAGAAGGAACTAGCCAGACAAAGAGGAGTGAGCCTCACAGGTGGAGGGAACAGAGTGTATAGCAGCTCAGATGCAGGTGTGGCTGAGCAGAGCAGCTGTGAAGATCCACGCGGTGTGACACCAGAGGGGCCCATAAAGGCCACGACACGAGGAAGGCGGGTGCCCAGGTGGAATCTTATCCTGACTGCACGGGAGAGACACAGAGAGATTTGCCTTGAAAGAAAACTATTCTGAGAATGGAGGCGTCTGAGGGTGAACACATGCATTTTCCTCCTATCGCCCGCTTCTGAAGCCCCAGTGAAATGGTAGTAAAGAGATCTGCAGGAAGCGTAAACCCACAACTGCAAAGAACATGGGAGAGGAGACCACAGCAACATCTTCAAAGTGGGAGAGTCGCCCTTGAGAAAATGGGGATCAGGAAGTTAAAGACGGCTCCGATGGTCCGAGGGTAGCCCCAGTCTGATGCAGGTCTCTGCGTGTGACCCGGACCCTTACAGCGAAAGGTACCTGAAGAAACCAGTTTTCCATTTCACATCCACTAGGATGGCTAGATTCAAAGGTCAGATAGTTACAAGTGTCGGCGAGGCCTGCGGGTGGGGTTGTAAAATGGCGCCAGCACTGGGAAAATAATCTCAGTGTCCCTGAGGCGGCCCCACAGGGTTACCACAGGACCCAGCCATCCCACCTCCAGGACCAGGCCCAAGGAGAATGAAGACGTGTTCTCACGAGACCTGTACGTGAACGTTTATAGCAGCACCATTCACAGCAGCCAGAAAGTGGGAGAAACCCAGATGCCCACGTCTGACGCGTGGGTAAACGGACTGTGGTTCATCCACACAGTGGAATATTGTTTGATCATAAGAAAGGAATGAGGTACTAATTCACACTACGGCATGGATGAATCAAAGACATGCTCAGTGAAATGAGCCCAGGCACAGAAGGGCACATGTCGTATGATTCCATTTTACGAAATATTCAGCACAAGGAAGTCCATGGACAGAAAATAGAGTGGTGGTTGCCTAGGGCTGCGTGAGGGCTGGGGAATAGGGTTGTGACAGCTAAAAAGTACGGGTTTCTTTTCGAGGTCATGAAAATGTCCTAAAATTGACTGTGGTGATGCTGGCCCATGTCTGTGAAGGCACTAAAACGCACTCAATTGTACACGATAAATGAGCGAGTTACACAGGGGTGAATCACATCTCAAAACATCTATTACAAAAAAGCAAAACAAAACGGTGTCACTAAAATCAGGACAAAGGACCAGGCTTTCCAGGGCTGGTGGCAGTCTGGTGAGGAGATGACGAGAGCTTTCGGCTTCACTTCTTTATTTCACACCCGTTGGGCGAGGGCCAGCGTGCTAACTAGAGGAACCGCGGCCTGTCCCTGGTCTGCACAGCCCTCCAGGAGGGTGGGCCCCGTAACTGGGGCTCGGCCTGGCCGTCCACAGGGAGCCAGTCCTGCTTCGCACTCTCCCTCCACAACCGGTCATGGCAGGTGTTTTAGCCTCAACACGAAATGGCACTGACATATAACTATATAACATATAACAATACTATTTCAGTATTCAGAAAAAAGATGCTGATAAATACCACTTTTTTTCTTGGACATTCAACCCAAGTGTGGATTCGGTTCAAGGAAAGAGAGGAGGGGAAGGGTTTCCAGGCTGCTGGGGGTGTCAGAGGAAAGCAGCCTTGGCCATAAGGAGATGGGGATTTCTTAGAGTTTGGGTTCAAGTGGGAAGCTGGAGGCTGGGCCGTCTGACCATCTCTGGAATGCCCCACAGTGAGACCAGACGTTCTGTCAGAAGCAGAAATTTCTAGGGCAAAGGTGGGTGGGGGAAGTGGGGTGGGGAGGGGAAGAAGGGGCGCGATGCTCAGAGCTTTACATACTTTCTCATTTAATCAACACAGCAGCTCTGCTAAGGGGGCTTAACAAACACGCCTAGGAAAAGTTCAACTGATGAATGAGTGAGTGAATGAGTGAGTGAGTGAAAATAAAAGTCTCTCCTGTTTTGTTGGGGAGGAAACAGGCTCAGAGGATTCAGGACTCACCTGAAGCTCTGTGGTTAGAGAGGGATAGAAAAAGCCTGTCTGGCTCCAAATCATACCCTGCCAGGACCAGCAGCAAACCAGGCTGGGTTGATGCAGACGCAGCTGGAGCCCGAGGTCTGCCGGGCAGCATCGTTTTGCTTTTCTAGGGTTAAAGAAAATCTAGAAAAAGCGTGCTCTGGTTTTGTATGTTTTGTGGAGGTAGAATTTTCCGTGTGCTCTCCCGCTGTGAAGACCGAGCTGCCACCTCCTGGGTTTTCCTGCCCACAGAGCTTTGAGCCGGGGGGCTAATGTCACCGGGCTCAAAGTTAGGACAGAGAGGAAAAGCTGGAATAAACGTTCCAACCTGGCGGGGGGTCCCCAGAGGAGCCTGCGCTTCTTCCCACAACTCAGTTTTTACTTAGCGGAGGAAATTGTCGATGGCCTTGACCATCTTGTTTTGATCTGTGGCCACAAACTCAGAGGTCAATGTCCACTTGAAGACAAGGGGCAATGAACCATAAACCTTTCTCAAGGCGTCTTTCAACAGAACAGGGTACAGGTGAGCGCCAACAGAAGGGTCTGGAGGCCGGAAACCACGGAGGGCAGCCCCTCCGATCTTACCTCCCTCCTGGCGCCCTTGCGCTTAGGTGAGAGGGCACAGCACCTGGGGAAGGCCCCCACCCTTCCCTGAGATGACGGGGGCTCACAGACCTTGACCAAGCTGCAGCTTCAGAAAAAACCACCTGATGTGTGCACCGAGTACTCACCTGCGAAGCAGACACAAACCCCTCTCAGACCTGCACCCTGTGCCCGTGCCAGACATCACTAATCGACACAGGAGCACGTCCCTTCTGGGTCTGAACGATGCAGCCTCAGCCCATCACACACGGCACTGCCCCCCAGCCCTGGGCTGATAAAAATTGCCGTAAGGTGAGACCCGCTGCCGTCCGGCCCTGGAACCAGGCAGTTATGAGTCCTTTCGCTAGGGACGCCTTGCAGGGCCTTGGCCAGCACCCCATCACCTGAAATCCAAACCCCAGCAGTCCTGGAATGGAGTCCCCCGTGGACGCGGACGACCCGTGCCACCCCCTCTGTTCCCTGGGGGCATCACGGAGATGGCTGGAAGCTGAAAGGCAAGCTGGGTGTTCTGGTTTCCAGGAGAGGCCCAGTGCCTCGCCGCCCCTCCCCCGGGGGCCAGCCCTGCTCTGGCCCTCCCTCCGCGGACCGGGACAGCTTGCGGAGGGCACGCTTCGCGGCACAGTGCCCCCATGTGCAGCCCTGGGGCCAATCAGCTGTGGGAGAAGGAGGGAGGGTCTGGTGGGCTCCTCCCCCATGGCTGGCTTGGGGGAGGGGGGCAGCAGGGAAGGAGTCCCTGGCCCCTCGTCCTCTGCCTGGTCCAGCAGAAGGTGGCGGGGAGGATGGTGGGGTCTCAGCTTCCCTGCCCCTCCCACGGGGAGCTGGCCTCAGCGGAGGGCTTGTTGGTGGCTCTCCTGTGAAGCTACTTTTATCTAAAGGATCATACGTTGTCCTGCAGTATTTCCTGTGTTCTCAAAGTCTAGTAGGATCTTCAGACGGTGACAACACCCCCGTGGGAATTCTGACCCCTCCCGAGGTCCTGAGATGCCAAAGTCTGTCCAAGAATAGACGGCCCCCTGCCGCAGGGTCCAGCTCTACAGAGGCTGCCGGCCAGGCTCCCGCCTGCGGAGCCCTCGTCAGCACAGGCTCGTGACAAGAGAAGCAAACCCCTGCCGGGCGGGCGGCTGGCCAGACAGAGGCAGGCTGCGTGGCTGTCCTGTTGGCCGTCCTCGGCCCGCTGTGCTGGGCCCTCCCCGCCCGTCCTCCAGAGGTCGTCCCTCAGGGCAGCTGCCCGAAGCCCCTTGGCTCTCAGGTCCCGGTGGGGGTGACCCGGCCTTCCTGGTGAGGGGCGTGGATGAAGGCGGGCTCAGAGCACCTGGCCTCCAGCACCGGCTGCCTCGCTGAGAAGCCCGGAGAGCAGAGGCCCTGAGATGGCTGGGGACTCGTGTTGTGGATTGAATGTGTCTCCCAGTTCACATCCTGATGCCCAAACCCCCGATGTGACAGTATTTGGAGGCGTGGCCTTTGGGAGGTGATTGTGGTTAGATGAGGTTGGGGGGAGTGATGGGATTAGCGTCCTTAAAAGAAGTATGTTCCGTCTTGTCTGTCTCTGTCTCTTCACCACTTGAGGTACAGGAAAAGGCAGCCGTCCGCAAGCCAGGAACACGGCTCCCACCAGGAACCGAGTCCGCAGGCAGCCTGATCTCGGACGTCCGGCCTCCAGGCTGTGAGACATCAGTGCCTGTGCCTTAAGCCTCCAGCCCATGGTGTCTGGTCCGTGGTGTACCGTCGCGGCTGCCCGAGCAGACTGAGAAAACACAGCTGGCGATGGGGGCCAGGGGGGGCTCCGAGAGGGTCCGAGAGGCCCACGAGGCTCCTGCAAAGAAAGCTGCTTGCTTCCTTTGTTAAGGGGCCCCCTACTGGGACGGCAGCCGCAGAGTCGCTGTCCTGGAGCTGGGATCTGGGACCCCGCAATCAGCGGTGTGTGGGGGACAGAATGTCTGCACCTGGACAGGGCAGCTGCACCGGCCCAGGCACCACAGGGCCAGGCGATCTGTGTGGAAGCCCCTTGTGGCCACCGCCCAGCACAGCAGGACCCCAGCGGCATGAGTTCTCCCAGCACACCCCACCCCTTCAGACCTCTGTTTACAGCTGGAAGGGGGCTGAGGGGCAGAGCTGTGTCCAGGCCCACCCTGGTTCCCCGCCTTGCCCAGGCCCCATCCTTGTCAGGTTAGGGCTGCCCTTGCCCAGAGCCTCCATCTCAGCCCAGATGCCCTGGCCCAGCAGCCTGCCTCCCCAATGTCCCGGTCTGGCCTCCTTCAAATCCCAACCCCTGCCTGACCCCTGACCTCTGACCTTCTGTTGGCAGGGACTTCTCCAAACCTCTAGGCTGCTGACCTCCGCTTCCCCCTAAGAACACACAGGCCTCACCCAGGGGCCCATCCACCTCCATCGCCACCCCCCATTGAGTCTCCCTGACGCCTGACCCGCGGCGCGGGGGGCTGGCTCACCCCTTGTCCAGCAGTGACGCTTACAGCCGCAGCCCTCCGAGGAGGGCGGCGCGGGAGTTCCTAGGCCCGCACGCTCGTGAGACGCCTCGGTGCATTCCAGCAGAGAGCACCATCTGCTCTGCACGTGCCGTCCTTCCCGGGTCTGTAAATAGACCCGCCGGCCGACAGGCGTGGGACCCGGGCAGGCGAAGCTGCGAGAGGAAGGGCAGGGAAGAGGATGAGCTTGAAGGCCTGGCGAGCTGTGCTGAGCATCCCAGCCAGAGATGCCAGCTCCGGCCCGGCACCGGCCAGTGGGGAGGCCGCTTGCCCTGAGACTTGCGGGTGGCAGGTGGGCAGTGCCGCTCTGGTACGGGCATGTTTCCCGTCTCAGCTAGCGGACACGCGGGAGCCTGCTCCGGGAAGGAGCCCAGCCCCTCCCACCAGCTCACGGCCCTGAGCTCTGGCAGGCGGTCTGGCAGGCTGAGCAGCTGCCCCGAGCAGAGGGCTCCAGGCCTGGAACTGAGCTCTCTCCTTGAAAGCCGGGGCCACCGCGGCTGGGTTTCCCACCTTGGTCTTGTTGCCCTGGTGTCCATGCCCAAGACCTGACTCGCTGCCTTGCCTCTAACGAGCCTGTGAGTGCCCCCTCCCCCAGCAATACCTCACACCTGGCCCCCAGCACTGAGCCAGAGGGACGCCCATCCGACGAGCTCAGCCGGCCGTGACGGCGCCCGCTGAGAGCCAAGGGGCAGGGACTCTGCAGGACTCGCTGGCATCCTATCAGCTCCTCCTGAGCTGGCACTACTGTCGTCCTGTTCTCCAGGTGAGGGGACTGGAGGCCCCTGTGCTCTGACCCCCGCATCGCTCTGTCCAGTTGAATGGTGACGCTGAGGCTGCCGTGAGTGGAGTGAAGGAGAGGAGCTGGCACTGCTCCAGGGGGCGGGCGGGGGGTCCGGGCTGGGGGGAGACGATGCACCCCCAGACCCCTCCCCAAGGCTGTGCTAGGAGGGAGACCGAGGCGGGGGCCAACAGCCTCTCTGCCCAGCAACCCTGCCGAGGGGGCCGGCGCTGCCATTCTTGGGACCGGGCCGGGCCGGGCGCGACTGGAGGGCAGGAGCCGGGTGTGGGGAATGGAGTGAAGGACCGATGTCCACCTGTCCCCGCAGCCTGTGTGGGGAGGCCGCTGCTTGATCCCCCTTCAGGGGGGGCCTTTCTTCAGCCCTGATGGTACCTGGACCCTCCTCTATTGAAAGACTGAAATGTGTGTACAGGGGCCTGGCACGGGGCCTCCTCACTCGTTCCATGTCCTGGGTCACTTTGCCCAAAGGGCCACGAGGAAAACGTGTCTGTCTACACGGCCTGCACCCCGTGCCAGCCTCGACCCTGATCCAGGCTGCATTCGGCACCTTCCCGGTTGTGCTCAGGCCATCTTGGTGACTCAGGCCAAGCGCAAGAAGCAGGTGTCCCTGCTTGGCCCTGGAACCGGGCCCACACGGTAACGGTGGCAGGGTGCCCTGGGCTCCACGTTTCGGGGTGCTGGGAGCCCAGGGTCTGGCGGTTCATGGGGGCTGGGGCCTGACTCCAAGACCGCCTCAAAGGCCCCTTCGCTGCCCTCTCCCCTCCACGTCCTCTCGGTGCCCGTGTCTGGAAAGACCTGGATGTTCAGGTGCTGGGTCCTTCTCACCCGTAAACCGCAGGCTTCTCTCATTAAGCCAGGCCAACGGCACGCCATCTCCCAGCACCCGGCGCTCACGTGGGACCGCCTCCTGGGCTCTCCTGGATTTCTCCCTCGTTTTTCAGAGTGAGGCCTGGCGTGTGTTTCAAGGACTGAAGCTCCGCAGACCTCGGCCTCAGGAGAGGGCTTGGACACACAGCAGCTTCCTTTCCTGGCCAGGCAGGACCCGAGGGAGGACCCCAGGGAGGACGCCAGGGAGGACCCCAGGGAGGACCCCAGGTCTCACAGACCTGGCATTTCCCTCCAGGCACACCCCTTCCTGCCCCCGACACACCACCAGCCCCTCCTGTTCTCCAGAAACCCAGATGCCTGGGGGTCCAAGTAGGCCCTACAGGCCTCTCCCCGCCCCTGCCCCGCCCCTGCCCCGCCCCTGCCCCGCCCCTACCCCATCCCTGCCCCGCCCCTGCCCCGCCCCTACCCCATCCCTGCCCCGCCCCTGCCCCGCCCCTGCCCCGCCCCTACCCCGCCTGGACCTGCTGCAGCCATGTCTGTGGAGGGTCCTTCTGCCCTGGCTCTTGTCTGCCGCCTGCGGAGGAGAAGGCAGGCGGTCCCCGCCCCTGCCCCGCCCCTACCCCATCCCTGCCCCGCCCCTGCCCCGCCCCTGCCCCATCCCTGCCCCGCCCCTGCCCCGCCCCTACCCCGCCTGGACCTGCTGCAGCCATGTCTGTGGAGGGTCCTTCTGCCCTGGCTCTTGTCTGCCGCCTGCGGAGGAGAAGGCAGGCGGTCCCCGCCCCTGCCCCGCCCCTGCCCCATCCCTGCCCCGCCCCTGCCCCGCCCCTACCCCATCCCTGCCCCGCCCCTACCCCATCCCTGCCCCGCCCCTGCCCCGCCCCTACCCCGCCTGGACCTGCTGCAGCCATGTCTGTGGAGGGTCCTTCTGCCCTGGCTCTTGTCTGCCGCCTGCGGAGGAGAAGGCAGGCGGTCCCCGCCCCTGCCCCATCCCTGCCCCGCCCCTGCCCCGCCCCTGCCCCGCCCCTACCCCATCCCTGCCCCGCCCCTACCCCATCCCTGCCCCGCCCCTGCCCCACCCCTACCCCGCCTGGACCTGCTGCAGCCATGTCTGTGGAGGGTCCTTCTGCCCTGGCTCTTGTCTGCCGCCTGCGGAGGAGAAGGCAGGCGGTCCCTGTCTTTTCTTGAGCTGAGCCCCCTGCCCTGGCCTCTGTCCTGTCCGTTTCAGCTGGGTCACCAGAAATGTCACACAGGAGGGGAGAGCACAGGCACACGGTCACTCAGCGAGGCTGCAGGGGTGGGTGGGTGCGGGCAGCCCATGGCAGCAGCCCATCAGCCTGCCAGGAGGGCTTCCTGCAGCGGTGATGGTGGGAGAGAGACCCTGTGAGGGGGTGGGGCGTGGGCTTCCCTGGGGGGCTTCAGAGGGCAGCCAGGCTGGGGGCAGAGGGTTGCCTTGCCCAGGGACTGTGCCCCCTACTTCCTGGTCCCTCTCCGGGGGCCCTGAGTACTCGGGCCTAGACCCCGGCCCCCGACCTCCTCTCCCGGTGCTGCCCCTGCGTTAGGAGGGAAAGCCCTGGACGAGGCCCCCGCAGGGAGTCTTTAGTGATATCCGGCATGCCTGGGAGTCCTCAGGACCGCCCCATCCACCTCCGCGTGATAAAGAAGCCTTGTCTCCCCCGCGGAGCAGCGCCCTTTCCGTGGGGCCCGAGCCCAACGTCCTCTGCCCCGGTGTTCCTAGGTCTCCCAGGGTCACGGGGGTCCCTCATTCTAGCCGGCCCCCGCCCCAGCCTTTTCACTGCAAACACTTTGGGAGGAGCTGCTGCATCCCAGGGTCCCAGCCTCCCAGCCTCCCAGCCTCCCAGCCTCCCAGCCTCGTGGGGGAGACAGAAAACAAGCAGGGAACGCTGGCGCCGACCCTAATAATACCCGTGACGGTGTGAGGGGCCAGGAGAGAGGAGACTGGCAGCATAAGTCAGAGGTGGGCAAGGCGGGCCGTACAGGGATGGGAGGGCGGTGCTGCCTCAGCCCCTCAGACCAGGACGGGAACACGAGCAGGAAGCACGCGTCCCTGCGTGACCGGGAAGGCACGCTCCATCCAGGGTCCACGTGCTAGACGCCGAGTGGATGCACCGCCTGGGCTTGGCCGTGTCTTCTTTGCTTCGCTGCCAAGGCCGCCTTCAGCCCCCCTCCTCCCCGCGACCACTGCAGCCTGTCCCTGCCCACGCCCCCTGCTCTGTGGCATCACCGTGAGCTACCGAGTGCCCCCGGCAGGGCTGTGTCTGATCACAGGGCCCCCATCACAGGGCCTGGACACTCACACAGCCTCTGCTGTGGCCACCTTGAGTCCTCAGGAGGTCAGGCTGCCCAGTGGGCAGTGACCAAGAGGGGCAACCGTCCCCTCCCGACTGGGTACGCTCCTGCACTGCCCACCCTCAGCCCGTGGGACCCTGCCCATAATGCAAGGAGAGGAGCCCCACCATGACCCCCCTCATGACAATGGGGCCTGGGGGGGGTGTGGAGCGGCGGCTGGGTGGGGACGTGGGATCCTCTCAGGGACAGCGTGATTTGGCTGAACGTGGAGAACAACCATCAGGGTCTGTCCGTGGGCGGTACCAAGTGCTGATGGCGGCCGGGAGGCTGGGTCTGCCCAGGACCGTGGCCTCCCTGAGGGCCAGGTAGGCAGGTCTCTGGGGACGAGGGACAGTCACCTGTACCACTGCCTTGGGCCAGCACCCTCTGGAATAGCATGAAGTAGAAATAGAGACAGCTGGTATCACATGAAACAGAAATCACTGTTCGCACTGGTCACAGTGGCCCGAATTCTGGACACATGCGGCGTGATCAAGGAAGTCGGGAGGGCCCAGTGGACGCTGGTCTGGGCTGCGACCGCGGCCCACGTGCTGGGGAGGGATGGCCGCGTGTCAGACATCTCTCTTGTTCCCGGAAGCCGTTTGTAGTCCTGTGCTGGTCAGGGAGCAGTTCAGACGAAAGGCTGCGACATTCTGAGTGGTTCCTCTGGGGACAAGGACCGGTGATGGATGTCAGGCTTTAACGTGCGCATATTATGACTCAGAGCTTAGGTGGTCGCGTGCAGGCTCTGCTTCCTGGTGGCTCCTCCCCGGCCCTGGCCCCGTGCGCACCCTCTTGCCCCGCCTCTCAGGCCTCTCCTCAGCTCAGAGCCACAGCTCTGCCAGCCGGGGCCCCGTCCTGCTGCTGTTTCAGCCTTCAGTGTGGGGTTGAGGTGGTGAGGATGGTGGGGGCCACTGGGGGCTCTGGAGTCTCCGGGTGCAAGAGCCCTTGGAGCTCCCTCACCTGCCTGCCAGGTGAATGCCCAGGTGCAGGGCAGCAGCCCAGGGAGCCGGCCGGAGCCCAGCGCCGTGGGAGGACCTGCAGGTCCCGCAGAGCTGGACAGGTGAGGGCTGAGCTCACGGCCGCCGCACCTGTGCCGGCAGCAGAGGGGCTGAGGGTGTGGGGAGAGGCCTGCAGAGTGTCTTCCCGGGCAGGAATTCAGCAACAAGACCTCATACCACACGTGGAAGGAGAGTGCAATGGGGACGGGAGCCGTGACCCTGACCGGAGGGGCGTTCAAGGTCCCCTTCCCAGCATGCACCCCTTCCTTTAGGGCTAACGTTCTCTGCGAGCCCTGATGGGCATCTCTCTCCGTGGGCCTCTCCTTTCTCTACAGGCCTGCCTGGACCCCACGCACATGTGCCCGTCCTGGAATTCTCTCCACCGTAGAAGGTCACCAGGGGCCTCCACACTCTCCCTGAGCAGGACCTGTTTCCCAGCCCGTGTGTCCCAGAGGAGGGGCCAGGCCTGGGGGCGGAAGGGTGGGGCTGCGGGGGGACTTTCCCTGGAAGGTTGCTGATGTCACCAACAGCTGGGCCCATGTGAGGCGGGCCCAGAGCAAGCTGCATCCTGGGGGCAGGACAGAGAAGCAGGGGCCTGGACCGCGCTTGGCAGCAGGGGAGGGCAGCCCTTCTGGGGGGGTGCAGGGACCACAGGATGACCTGCTGGACAAGAGCAGATTCCTCCCTGCTGCCCCGCACCACTGAGAGAGTCATGCCCTGCTCGGAGGCCACGTAGCGGGGGGTGGGGGGGGCAGGAACCCTAGGAGCTGAATCCACAGCACTCTCCAGGTGGCCTGGGATGGCTCCAGGAAGGAAGGAGGGGGGGCAACTTGCCAGGGAAGACATCCTTCAGGGGGCGCTGGGGTGTCAGTCGTCATTTGGGTATAATGATAGGTGCAGGTTTGGTCTGTATTCCCAGGCTGTCGATGCCTGGGACATAAACGTATATATGTATCTATAAATGCATGCAAATTCCATCTCTTATTATGTATCAATTGGTTGTGAATTATACATACACAATTTATACATAAATTATATATCGTACTTATATATAAATACAGAAAGTGTTTTGTCCATATTTATGTTTCACGTATTAATATATTAAGTGTATTTGTACTACTTTTCTGCTTTCTATTTTCACTTAATAATTTATGTTGCGGGCTTCCCTGGTGGTGCAGTGGTTGAGAGTCCGCCTGCCGATGCAGGGGATGCGGTTTCGTGTCCCGGTCCAGGAGGATCCCACATGCCGTCGAGCGGCTGAGCCCGTGAGCCTGCGCATCCGGAACGGGAGAGGCCACAACAGTGAGAGGCCCCCGTACCGCCAAAAAAAAAAAAAAAAAAAAAAAATTTATGTTGCAATTCTTTCCATACAGGACATACAGATTTCTCTTATCCTTGTAGATGGCTGCAAAGCAGGTCACTGTGAGGATGGCTTATGATGTATTCATCCACTCCACCATTGATGGGTATTTGGTTCGTGTCCAATGTGTCACTCTTGTACAGAATGCTGCAACCAACACACAATGTTCTCTTTTTACCTATTATTCTGTGATGTTAATAGATTTCCTAGCATTGAACCGTCCTTGAATTCTCAGAGTGAATAACGCAGGTCCTGTGTTTTTCAATGTACCAATAAATATTGCTTCTTGACATTTTGTTTATGACGGTTATATCAAACTTCTAGAGCTTTTCTTTTTCTGTAATGTGCTTCACAGCTTTTAGTAGAGTGTTATGCTGGCTGCAAAAAAAAAAAAGTGGTTTGTCTATTTTACTAATTTTTTTCAAAGAATTAGCCCCTAGATTTAATTATCAATTCTAATGCATGTTTCTAATTCATTACTTTCTGGTGTACAACTCAGATTTTCCGTTTTCTTTAGGTTCATTTTGTTGCTCTTTTTCTAATTTCTTGAGTTAGAAGTTTGAGTTTATTTATCATGATTATTCTTTTTGTTCAGAGGTGTGTATTGGACTCCCTTAACCGTGTCAGCTCCATCTCTGAGGTTTTCTTAGATGGTCATGTTATAATCTGTGTTTTCTAGTTCTTCTGCAATTTGTGACTCTTTTTGACCCAGTGTTGACTTGGGAGAACATTAAAAAATTTCTAAGTGCTTTTTTTTTTTCTCCAGACTTCAGTATTGTTTTTGTTAATTGGTTGATGGGTTCTAACTGGTCAGTGATTACCAGTTTGTTGTTCTGGTTTTATCTTTACATGGTGATTAAGCTACGCAGGCTTTATCATCACTGGTTTTGGGGTCTGTTGAGGCTCTGTCTGTGACGTAAACCTCCAAGGTGAGGTGTGTACTTCCTAGCAGGTGCACAGGTCAATCCGCAGGAGTGAGGAAATGTGGAAACTTCTACTTACATTACTTACATGCACTATTATCACGGCTTTGCACAATGTCTGCTTTTGTGTGTATTTTATAATGGGCATGATGTATTACACTTTTATATCACACATTATGAATTATAATTTATAAATAAACTATAAGTATCCCGATACTGGTGTACATGATTAAAAGGTTTTTGTTGATGGGGTGCATGTCTGAAAATGATTAGACGTCACTGGTGTGGTACATGATCTATTTTTGAATATTTCCTGGGTACTTAAATGAGTATTTTTTCTGTATGCAGGCTACATACTTAGCACAAGGTGTTTATTTCTCATTAATTTTATTATGCTCATATTCTCAATTCCCTATCATTTTTTTAATCTACTTGATCTGTTAAAGACTGAGAGACACCTCCCACTCCTATTGAATTTCTGTGGGTTTTTCTCTGCATAGCTTCCAGCTGTCTACAGCTTAATGCCATTAATTTGTTGTATTTTGTTTGTGAATAATAGCTTTGGAGTGGATTGTAATCTTGGTCATTATAAAGTGACCTCTTCTCCCTTCCAACAATCCCCTGCCATCTCTTCCCCCCCAGAGCACTGCACTGGGCAGAGCAGTGAGTGACCGGTGGGGCAGGGAGGTGGGGGGCAGGCCTGCTGACCCCAGGTCCACTCACTGGAGCTCTGGGGTCCTCCTGATTCCAGGAGCCCTAGGTTAGAGCTGCACAGAGAGGACAGCGCTCAGCTACCAGACATAGTGCAGGGAATATCGCAGAATTCCCCCCAGTCAAGCCAATTTCCAAGACCCAGGCTGGCCTTGAGGCGGGCTGGCTCCAGGTGATAGGAATTTCTGTGTCCTCCAAGCGCCATCCCTGCCACTGCCCCGCTAAAGCAGGTTTCTGTCCCATCTCGTCCACAGCTAAGATTTTGTCCTTTGATGTTCTAGGATTTCCAAGTTTGGCTAGACTTTGAAGAGGCAGGTTTCCAAGCTCCCTCTTCCAGACGAGTGAGCCTGGGGGCTCTGAGGATGCTGAGACAGGGGCAGGGCAAAAGCAACGAGCTGGGACAGAAAGCACAAAGGACGGAGGAAATTCCTTGTGCTAATTAAGACCGAGGCAGCTCCTTAGCGGGGGAACCGGCAAAGGTGTCAAATGAAAGTTTCTGCTCGAGTTCCCGCGGATTTAATTGTTGTGTAATTAAAAGCAGCGCTGAGTGTGATTAATGAGATCCCCCAGCACGTTTCTCCGGCTCTCACCTCCTCTCCACACCCCTCCCCCCAATATTTCCTTTCAGTCCTCACACCCTCAGGGACCCCATGTGAGGCTGAGATGGACAGCTGGCCCGGACCCTTGGCACCTGGCAGGGGACACACCGCCGTTTGCCAGGCGTACAGGTGCTCCGTGCTCCAGACCCTCTCAGCTCCCAGGGTGGACATTCTGCGCCTGCAGCAGCCCGAGCTCACCCAGGTGCTGGGTGTACGGCCCTCCTCTGCCCGCAGAGTCAGTCCAGCAATGTGGTGCCCTCATGCCCCACTGCCCCCGACGGTCCCACTGGTCCTGAACGGGATGAGGGCTTGGTGAGCAGGAGACCCGCAGACAGTTCTCCGGTGGCCCCTGCCCAGATCTCGCCCACCTGCCACACTCTGACTTTGTCGGCCACAGCCCTGCCCCTGGACACTCTCCCGATCCCAGCTCAGGCCCGCGCCCGCTCTGCACCCCGGCGACACACCCTGGGTCTCCTCGCTGCACCCTGAAGCCCCTGCCTGTCCCTTGATCCCTCCCTACTCGGCGCCCACACCTCTCAGGGCAGCCGCGGGCCCCCACCTGCACGGTGCTGGTCCTTGGTAAACGGTGATTGAATGGAGGGGCCCAGCTCTTCCACAGAGGCCCAGCGAGGACAAATGAAATTATAGGGCTGTGCACGGACGTGAGAGATGTGGTCCCAGTGAGCACTGGTGGCTTCTCCCCCGGCCTTCTACTCTCAGACTCCCAAGACCACAGTAGTGGTCCCGAGGGACCGATGGACCAAGGCCAGCTCCCTCTGCAGGGACAAGGGGACCCAGCATGGCTGGACGGGCTGTGTCAGCCACATGTGGTGTTTCTCCTGCTGCCAGGACGCTACTCCTCTCTGATGAGAAAAAACCCTCTTTACTTGGTGTCTCTCGTGTCTCTTGTTACTCTGGTTTAAAACTTAATAGCTCCTTTGAGAAAGCCGTGCTGCTTTTAGTTTTTTAAAAGAACCCTTGCTCATCGCAATTTTTTTTTTTTTTTTTTTGCGGTACGCAGGCCTCTCACTGTTGTGGCCTCTCCCATTGCGGAGCACAGGCTCCGGACACGCAGGCTCAGCGGCCATGGCTCATGGGCCCAGCCGCTCCACGGCATGTGGGATCTTCCCAGACCGGGGCACAAACCCGTGTCCCCTGCATCGGCAGGCGGACTCTCAACCACTGCGCCACCAGGGAAGCCCGCTCATCGCAATTTTTAAAAAATTCAGAAAGTGTAAGAAAAAAGGGGGAAAAAAAATCACCGGACATCTCACAGCCAGAGAGAAGAGTTTGGTGAATTTCTTTTCAAACTCTGCACTGAATATATGAAGATATAATTTTTTTAAGAGTGGGATTATATTATTAGCACTATTCTATCAATTAATGCTTGCACAGAAATTCTTGGGTAATTTTCCACATTGATAAATGTAGATACAACTCAAATATATATATATATATGTAATATGTGTAAATTTATATCATATAAAATACATTACGCTATGCTTTTGCATACACACACTGTAAATTATATATACGTGCAAACACACACACATCGTGTATTTCCATCTATTTCAAGAGCTGCAGTATATTATAGACGTTCAGTGGTTTATTCAACCAGCATCATTTTGATGGACACTTGGCTTGGTTCTACTTATTTAGAATCAAAAATAATGCAGCAATAAGCATCTTTGTATTCGTGGGTGAGTGTTTCTGGAGATACATTTTTGGAGGTGGGTCAAAAGCGTTCATAAGTTAAAGTTTGATGGGCGCTGTCAAGTCGTATTTCCATCGATGTGCACAAGCGTGTGTGGCCTCCCACCTTGTCGGCATCAGTGGCACCAACCTCTGTCATGCAGGCCAGTCTGGGAGGCAAGAAATGCCTGCTCACTACTGCGGGCTGAATTTTTAAAATTATTGTCAGATGAAAGTGCTTTCATATGTTTATGGACAATACTTCATGGCTAAAGAAGTAAAAAATGTTTGAAGACTTAGCTTCAGATAGGTACAAGATTTATATATTTTAAAAATTCATAAAAATAATGATATGTAGCATAACGATGAGGGAAAACCTTTTCTTAGCATAACAAGGCCAGAAAGCAGTTTCTAAAGGCACACATTTGATTGCATTGTAAAACTCAGTAAAATAAAAGGTATCACAAAGAAGTTGAAAGAGACACAGCAAGATGGGGAAGAGATTCTCACAGAAAATACAAAGTAATATAGAATCACAAGTTCAGAAGGAAAAATAGTGAAAACCCACCAGATCATATGGGTTAGAGGCATGAACACACAATCGATGGAATAAAAGAGCCCCGTCTGCCCCTTTCTCAGGAGGCTCTGGGACAGCAAATGTCACCAAACGGAGGAACAAACCGAGAGAAAAATGGGCACCACGGAAACAAGGGCTTCCTGCTTCCCGTGGAGGGAGTTCCTGGGACGACGGGTGGTCCAGGGTGGCTGCTCTGGACAGACAGCAGGCCAGCTGGACGGGAGGGCAGATGGTCCAGGAAAAACGTAATGTGGAACCAGCACATATCTGATGCATTCCCCAGGAGGGGGTCTGTCTGGGTTGGGGAAGCATTTGTGAAATGGAAAAGCATAGAAAACAAAGCCAACAAACCCAAAAAGACCCGTGTGAGAAGAGCCGCATAATCATAGTTTGGCCCATGGCTCGGTGGTGCAGAATATTTCCATAGCTGTCATAATGCGGGCGTGAGCGTGGAGTGAATTCAACTGCGGTGTAACTCAGGCGGGTGGGGGAGGCCCAGCATGCTGCGTGCGGAGGACGGGCAGACCTTCAACTCCTCAAGCGAAGAGGCAGTGGACAGCGTCTGACACTGGAAACCGGAGTGCACGGCCGTGGAGCCCGCGTCTGCGCCCAGGCTGAGGGCCAGCAGCTGGGAGCAGGCTCGGAGGGGAGAGGGTGGGGCAGGGCCTGCTGGCTCCATCAGAGGTCCGTCTCCCTGGCTCTCTGGTTGCCTCAGCCCCTGCAAGTCTGCCTTTCCCAGGTCCCGTGCAGTCGGACCCCCTGTGACTGACTCTGGCCGGTGAGGCTTGGCCGCCAGACGATGGTGTGGGCCGCACCTGCCCCGTCCACAGTTGGAGCCAATGGACACCCACATGACAGGGATGGAGAGTGACCAGAGGGAAGTGTGTCCTTCAGGACATGAAACTCATCCACGACGAAACGGCCTCTCGTCCAGGAAATAGGGGGAAATACTTCATTGCTTTAATAGCATAAGGAGAGAAAAAGTGATATTTTTAACTGACGTTCCAAAGGCGTTTAGTGAAATTTGACAGCTGCATTAATAATCAACGGCTGTGTAACAAATCACCCTGGAACTCAGCAGTTTAGAAGTATAGACTTCCGTCGTCTCAGAGCTTCTGCGTCAGGATCTGGCGTAGCTCAGCGGGTCTCACAAGGCTGCTGTTGAGGTGCTGGCCGGTCTGCGTTCTCATCTGAGGGGTGGGTGGGGAGTAGCCACTTACCACTGGCTCGTGGGGTCGCCTGTGAGCCTCCCGGGCCGTGGGCCAGAGGCGTCCCTCGGTTATCCACCAGGAGGGCCTTTCCAGGGCACGCGGCGGCACCTGGCTCTTCCCAGGACAGGAGGTGAGAGAGCCGTCTGGCTGGGGCTTGCCTTCACTTTGCCGGACGCCATTTGCTGGGCGTGGACCCCGGGGTCGGCCCCTACAGTAGGGGAGGAGCCTTGTTTCGGAGGAAGTGCAGACACGCTTCAGAATGCCAACAACAGGCTTAGGTGATAAAACTTCTCGTGGAAAGTAGGAAATGAAGACGCGTCTTTCTCAGTATGATATGGATTATGTATCACATTATCAGAAGGCAGCAGCAAGTACTGTACTGTTAACGCACAGACTGAATTATGATACCAGTTAAGACAGGGTCTTGGGAAATTAATGGAACTTAATTAAAGCCGTTGCTTAAATTATATTAGCATGGCTCACGTGGTCACACGCAGCCATGAGAATGAAGGAAGGTGGGGAGGGTCCTGGGGGAAGAGGCCTGGCGCTCACGGTGCCCCCCACTGTCAAGGTCAGGGCCCTCTAGTCGTGTAAACGTAAAGCCAGTGCCCGCTTGCTGCTTTCAGGGCAACTGCAAGGGTCCCCGGAAGGTGGCCCTGTGGCCTGCCCCTCAGGGTGTGCACCAGCCACCCAGCTGTCCCCACACAGGTCCCAAGGTCAAGACGAGGGTGTGGCAGGAGGCTCCGCGTTCAAGCCACATCTTCTGTCCAGCTTTGCCAGCCCGTGCACGGATCCTTATCCGTCGAGTCAGAGTCTGGGGGAGTGGAGAGGGAAAAGCCCAGAAAACCCTGCCGGTTAAGGGAGCACCTCCCAGAGGCCTGTGACTGGGAGACCAGAGCGAGAGATGGTGCCTGGGTTCTGGGCATTTGTGACTGCCGTGGAGCCGGCTTCCCTGCCTGGACCAGTGGCATTCTGGGAGGATTGTTCTTTGCTGTGGGAGCTGTCCTGGGCACCTTTGACCCCTACCCGCTAGATACCAAACACTCTCACCCCAGCTGTGACAGCCAGCGGTGTCTGTCGGCACCTCTGGAGGTTGAGAAGCGCTGCTTTACAACCGGGCAACGTCCGCCTGGCTTAGAAGCGAGCAAGGAATCTTCCACGGCCGATGCTGGGTCATGGCTACGGCCAAAGGCTGTGATCAGGAAAACCTGCACGCCCTGCAACAGGGGTTCCACGGGGAGTGGACGCACCTGGACCTTTCCAACATATAGAGTAGCGAGAATTCTGGGGACAGTGAGCTTGGTGAGGGGCCAGTCTGCACCCCGCTCTGTGGTCAGCTGTGGCCAGTGCCTGGGCAGGGCTCTGGTGGAGTGAGCTTGGCCTAAGGGCTGCGGGGCACAGAGCAGAGAGGGGTCCAGGAGCCAGGGGCTTAGCTAAGGGGTCAGCCCAGACCCTCAGCTCTCTGGTTACGCTCTCATCAATAGCACTGTGAAGTGGGAGGCTTTTTCTTCCATCAGACATTGTTAAGGCAGAAAATCAGAGGGGATGCCAATAACTTCTGATATTCATCAAACTAATAGCCACGTGAAAGCCTAACCCGCAAAAAAAAATTCATTCTGAAGCCCTTAAATTGCGACTGTCACATTCAGTGAGTTTCCAGGAGGCCGAATCCTGAAGACTAATACCGTTTCCAGTCTGAGCGACCCCGTCTTCATTAAATCTGCACCACACTGAGTTACTTTAACTATGATTTTCCAGCCAAAAGTATCGTGAAAAATGTCTTCTCCCTTCTTACTTTAATCAGATTTCACAATATTTGCGTTGATGTGGTGGTGAAAAGGCTCTGTTTGCACAGGCAGAAGGAGACGGGGTGCTCCAAATCCCTTCCTGATTCCAGGAGAGAAAGGGGAGGATGTCTTTACAATGAGACTGATCCATTCATTCTACGGGTTGAAAGTCAATAATAAGCCAAAGCACGGAGAATAGATTTGCCATGTGTGCAATGGCAAAGAATAGAGAAAGGACAAGTCAACAGCAAATACAGATGCCCCAACGCAAAGTGGGCAAAGTACGTGAACAGGTGCTTCACAGCAGAGCAGGTCCAGCGGTGGGTGGGTCAGGCGGGATGCACTGCCTCACTGGCAACAAGGGATTGTAACTGCAGCAGGTCAGGGCCCCTTACTGACCCTCAGCTGCAGCCCACGCTGGCCGATAACTCACAGGTGACTTCTCCCTGGAGGATCACCTAAGGCCAAGCAGAGGCCACCTCACCTTGGGGCCCACTGGGGTCGACAGCTAACTGGCGTGAGGGTATGACCGACAGGCCAGACTCCACCTCGTGCTGGAAGCAGCTCCTCGTGCGGGTCACACCCCGGAGCTCCCTGTGGGACCCGGGAGGGCCCGACCCCACCTAGACCACCTCCTGTCCAGCTCCGTCTTCTGCCCCTCCTGCTTCCCTCTCTCCCATCTCCTTAGAACCACAAGAACACCCACCTCAGGCTCTGCTTTAGGGACACCTACCCAAGGCACACGTTAAAACTTCAACATACCCATCAGGAGAACCACTATCAAAAAGCAGACATGAGGATGTGGAGAAAGGGGCACCCTTGTGCCCTGTTGGTGGGAATGCGGAATGGTGCAGCCACTGTGGAGAACAGTATGGAGGGTCCTCAGAAAGTAAACATAGACTTACCACCGGATCCAGCAACCCCAGTGCCAAGCATGCATCAAAAAGAGGTGAAAGTATGGTCTGGAACAGATATTTGCACCCCCTTATTCACAGCAGCACTATTCAGAATGGTCAAAATGTAGAAGCAACTCAAGTGTCATTGACAGAAAAACGGGTCAACAAAATGTAGTCCATCCACACAAGGGAGCATCATTCAGCCTTAAAGAGGAAGGAAATCCTGACACCTGCTACAACACGGAGGAGGCTTGAGGACATTAGGCTGAGTGAAATAAGCCAGTCGCCAAAGGACAAATACTGACTGATTCCACTTATTATGAGGTCCCTGGAGTCGTCACAGAGACAGAGGTGTTAGGAGGTGGGCTCTTTGGGAGGTGATTAGGTCACGAGGGTGGAGCCCCCAGGAATGGGATGAGTGCCTTTACAACAGAGACCCCAGAGAGCTCTCTCATCCCTGCCCCCATGTGAGGACCCAGAGAGAAGACGGCCATCCAGGAACCAGACCAGGGTTCCTCTCTGTTTCGATCTTGGACTTCCAGCCTCAGAACTGTGGGAACTGTTTGTTGTTCATAAGCCCCCAGTCTGTGCCGTTCTGTTATAGCAGAGCCCGAACAGGCCAAGAGAGTATGTTTTACCACAATTAAAAATTTTAGAAATCGAAAAAAAGAAAACCTTCGACACCAGCCAATTTACTGAGTGACTAGAATGTAAAAGCCCACACAAGTCTATGGGGCATGGGGAACCCTTGGACACCTTGGGTGTTTGACTTTATCCAGTAAAGCTGAGCTCACACATGCTGTATGGCTAGCGATTGCACCCTGGGTGTCCACCTAGAAAGATGCGCCCCTGGGCCCCGGATACAGGTGTGGGAAAGCTCACGGCCACACTGTGTGCGCCACCAACAATGGGATCGAGAACAAAGCAGATATCACCCAGAGTAAACTGACAATTGATGGAGTACCGTACAGCAATGAAAATGGACGTTTACCCACAGGCTTAGACTCCGATAAATCCCCCACACGAGATGCTGGGAGGGAGAAGAAAGACATGGAAGAACAGATTAAGCCTTCACGTAAACCTCAAGAACGGCAAACCGCCTCCCTGTTTGGGGTGCAAACCGGGGTGAGAACCCTAGGAGAGGGAGGGCGCTATTTGTCTAGAAGTTGAGCAATGGCCCCACTTGGCAGAGGGTGTGGTGCTGGGATTAGAGAGGGGCCTCAGTGTGTGTGGGCCCATAGTGGGGAGGGACCCACGGTGGGGAGGGACAAGGGGGATCCTGAAATTCTGGCAATGTTCTAGTCCTTGGCCCGGGAGGTAGTTATGTGGGTGCTTATTGTTTAATGATGTAATATCAGCTTCTCAGTGTTTATGTCATTTTCAACAGAAATAGACAAGAGAATTTTATCCCAAACTATTTCCCTGTTTACAACTTATCTTTTAATAGTTTCTGTGTAAAGACACCCCCATGTCCATCGTCTGCTGAAGGTTTCTTGCACACGGTGACAAATACTCACAACGCTTGTTCCCGTCAGTGGGGTGAAGCCTCCGCACCCTCGCCATCCACTAAGTGAACCCCATCTGTGCCTGGAGGTCTATTGTGACCTGCAGTGTCGCCACCCAGGACATCTGGGCTTTGAGGAGATGGTCACAACTGGGGTTGCGTTCTCAGGATGACGCACAGAGTCCCCTGGATCCATGCCATCGTCTGCTTTAAAATAGTCTATTTCTAGTAAAACACATCAGAAAACACAGCTAGGGTTTACAAGGAGATGAAATAACATGGGTTTAATTTCTCCCCAAACTGGTCCCTAGGAAAAGGCACAGAGGAGGTGGCAGCTGACGGAGACACGGGTGTAGACTTGAAAGGGCCTCGGGGTCTCTCTAAGGGACAACAGACTTCAAGCTGCCAGGGCTTGAGCTCACCTCCCCTCACCTCACGCACGGCGAAGGGGGTGCAGGGGGTCAGGGGCTGGGGTGGGCAGGTGCCAGGTGCTCCTGGCCTTGCACCCGGCTCTGTCCCCTCTGTCCTAACAGTCAGTGGTCTGCAGTTGTTGGCTGGATGAGTGAATGAGTGTCCACCCAGGGACACCGTCAGCCTGGAGCCACTTGGTGAACCCGAGTAGGGGAGGGGTGGTCCTGAATCACCCCGTACTGCCCACCAACCAAGCACTCTGACTTTGGGGGCAGGGAGAGGGGTCTTGCGGGGTAGGGGATGGGCGACTGACTTGACATGGGTCAGAAGTTCTCTAGTCCCATTTCAAAGACTCACCCAATATCTCTGGTCAACATTTATCAGAAAACATTCATAGATCTTGCTGTTTTCACTAGCATCAGAAAGAATATGCAAAACACAGGTTTTAAAGGTTTGCAGTTGGCCCTGGAGTGATGTGGACCCACGCGCAGGGGCTGGGAGGCAGTTTCCAGGCAGCAGTCAGAGCCCCAGCCTCCTGCATCCTCACCTCCCGTGAGACGTCGCCCGCAGAAGGCGTCATGCCTCCCCTGCAGCCATCGTGGAAAGAGAATTCTTTCAAATCGGTTAGAAAACATTAACTCTCCAGACAGAGCTCTGAGAAGCAATGGGACATTGGAAAAATAAGACCAATGAACATATGAAACATCGTTTTTAAGACAACAATGGGGGCTTCCCTGGTGGCGCAGTGGCTGGGGGTCCGCCTGCCGATGCAGGGGACACGGGTTCGTGCCCCGGTCCGGGAAGATCCCACATGCCGCAGAGCGGCTGGGCCCGTGAGCCGTGGCCGCTGAGCGTGCGCGTCCAGAGCCTGTGCTCCGCAACGGGAGAGGCCACAGCAGTGAGAGGCCCGTGTACCGAAAAGACAGCAATGGCGTAGCTCTCTGTCTGTCGCACCGGCCGGAAGGTCTGATGTGTGTTCATGCTGCTTGTAGGAATGAGAAGTGGAACACGCTCAGGACCACCTGGTGATACGTGGGGAAAATGGCTTTACGCAGCCGTTTGTCTTTAGAAAACCATGAAAAGGAACCGAGCAGACGAGTAGTCAAAGACCTGTAACATTGTTCACAACTATAAAAGCCTGGAAACAGCCTAAATGAGGGATGGCATAAATCACGGTACATCCACACGAAGGGTACCAGACACCCTAAAAATCATGATGTAAATGCAGCTGATCGACTTGCAAAGTTGCTCAGAATATAGCCTAAGAGGAAAAACGCCTGCTACAAAGCAAAATAAGGAGTACGCAATTACGCAACGTGGGGCATCGGGTTTATAAAAGGAGTAAAAATCGAAGTCTGGGTAAATACACACCCAAAATCACTGGTGATAACCTGGGGGATGGGGTGGCTGGTGTTTATATTATCATTTTATTCTCATTTTTAGGGGTTATTCTAATTTTCCTACTGTGAGCGTGAGGTTCTAACGGAAACACAGATATCGCAGTTTTACTAATTCTGGAAAACGGTCTTTATAAATTGGAGCATTTAGTGGACAAGCCCTGCTGAAACTGAGTCAGCAGGACATTTAAAGTCTGAGCAGAGAAAGCAGGGAGGAGACCAGCTCCTTCTTGGAGGTTTTGGTGGTGATTCTCAGAATGTCAGAGTTCATGTGGCCCATGGAGAGACTGTCCCTGTACTGACACCAAGTGTGTGCTGGACAGATGTCTGTGTGGGGAAGCCGGAGGGGTAGACACTGCCTGTTCTCTGGAACGTGTGGTCATTTCTGCACATGTAGAAGGAGGGCGACCTCCCGGTTCAAGTTAGGACACTGGCCCAGCCTATGTGGAAAACAGGCAAAGAAGACGTTGATGAGAAACCAAGATCAATCCCGTGTGAGTGTAAGTGGTGAATTTAAACTAAACGCCAGGGATCCCACTGGCTAATCAGAACATGACAGCAGCGCCCAATCGCGCCAGTAGCCAGAGTACAACCAGACGAAACACCTCTGCTACCCTGCCCGCCCACCAAGGCCGCCACCGCCCCCAACCCCGGGAGGACGGGGACGGGGCAACAGGAGGACTGCGCGAGGCGGGGTCAGTTGGTGCGACCGCAGGGGAAACTGACCAATGTGTTCCCTACGACCCCGCGACTCCATGCCCGGGAGTCCACGCTGCGGAAACGCGCTCACACGAACCAAGACGCGAATGGCAAATACCCGCCCACAGAAATCAGCAGTGCAGGCGGCGAGTAATTTATCTGGATGAAGTGGGGATTGTTCCTTATGGAGGAGTCACGAGGCACCTGCCTAACATGAAAAGTATAAATGCACTGGACGTACAGCTTCTTCCAAAACTTTGCTCCTTACACACTGATGGGAGCACTTGTTTATTAAAAAGAAGGGTTCCTTTTTAGTATCGTATTTTTCCTAAATATTGCCCCCGAACCTTCATTTCAAACCGGTAAGTTAGAAATGTATTCGTATTTAAGTCAGTCAGTTATCACAGGCTTGGGGAGTCATGTCAAGATCTGTCTTTCTTCCTTCTCTCCCCCCACAGCACCCCCCTACTCCCAGGCTGGGCCAGATTCAGAGCCTGCAGCCCTGACAAGATCTCCTTCCTGGCTCCCTCAGTGGTTAAATTTACTGCATTTCTGCATTTTTTTTCTTCTACTTTTTCCCCCTGTAAAACCCTGTGAGGTGAAAAATAAAATTTCAAATTTTGTTCCAAATACCTAACTGGTTATCTCAGTATCGTTTCTTACAGCATCATTTATTGACTAAATGTCTGCTCCCAATTGACTTGGGGTGGCTTCGCAGCAGAAGCTGAGTTTCCTGGTGTACCAGTTTTGGGTTCTGGATCACCTGTTCTGTCCCACTGCCCTAGAAGTTTACGTTCACGCCAGTATTGCGCAAGGCTCACTACTGCATTATTCCAATGCTTTAACATCTGCTGGGGCTGGTCATTCCTCATGACTTTTCGAAGATGTAATTATTGTTTTATAACAATAATTATAAATCAGTTTGTTTAAACTTTACAGCTTTGCTCTGAAGTCCATCTGAAAGTTCACTGAGATTGTTGTAGAATTCTGTTAAAAAGCTATACATTAATTTAGGAAAGAATTAATATTGGTATGCATTTTGTTATTCCAGCCTTAAGCAGAGTGTGTCTTTACGTCTATGTAAGAGTTCTTTAATGTCTCTAAGTTGTTCTGTGCTTCTCCACGTAGGTACGGGGTTTCTCCCCACGGTTATTCCCAGGAATCACTTCGTCTGTCACGCACAGAGATTTATCCAGCACCTGAATGTGGCAGGCGGACAGCAGGAACGGGGGCTTCCCCGGCCGCTGCGGTCAGGTGGCCACTCTGCTGTGGGCCACGGGCAGCCTTGTGAGGCTGTTAGCGGCAGGGCAGGGATGGGATCCGATTTGGATTCTGGATCGTTCTGGGGGAGGGGCCATGTGGAGGTTGGACTGGATGGCCGGCTAAGTGGGTGCCTCTGGCTTGGGATCTCTCGTGAGGCTGCAGTAGAATAGTCGGCTGGGGCTGTGATCTCACCGGAAGGCTCAGCTGGGAGGTGGTCCACTTTCACACTCACTCACGTGGTCGTTGCCCAGACTCGGCTCCTTGCAGGCTGTCAGCCGGAGTCCACCCTTTGTTCCCTCTGCTGGACAGCTCACAGCAGGGCAGGCGGCTTCCTTAGAAAATAATGCATCAGAGCTCAAGAGGGCAAGCAAGACAGAAGCTGGAGTCCTGCAAACAAGCTCGGAAGGGGTATCCCATTCCTTGTACTGTCCTTTCTTGTTCAGAAACAAGGCACGGGCCTGCATCACTCAAGGGCTGGAATTACACAGGGCCAAAGGGGTGGGGTCTTCAGGGGCCATCCCCAAACTGCCTTTGTAGCAGCAAAACTCAGCCTCAGGGGAGCTGGTGCTCCCCGGCCGTGAACCCCAGTGTCCCGGGGACGCCTCCGAGGGGGTTCTGTTCAAAGGAAACAGACCCAGGGGCTCAAGGCCCCTTGTGTTGTTGGCACCTAGATCCTCACCTTCCCCACCCTCGAGTTTCTGACCTGCTGCCATTCCCACCCTGTGGAAGGCTGTGAGACTGAGAGATTTCCAGGGCTCACAGTCCTGATTGTGGTGAAGCAGAAGGTGTGAAGATTTTCAATTTTCCTTTTAATCAGGGTGGCGTCCACTGGGGAAAACCTGCCAGGTCATTCTGAAGAGCGCTTGACAAGTCCACGTTCCTGGGGAGATTGAAATAAATCTGGGAAAGCATGGCGAGGACCCCACACCAGCATCAGGGACCCGGGACCAGCAGCCGCCAGCCGCTCCTGATGCGGACGCGATTCAGCGCGCCCGTCCTGAGCCTCTGCACACCTGCCGGTCCTGTCCTTAGGACTCCCCCTTTTCCCTCTTCACACCCCTCCCCTCGCCCACCACACTGCCCCAGCTGATCTGATGACCCTCCCTTTGAGCCTCACCCTACTTCTCCCACGCTGGGCTGCTGCCCCTCTGGAAACAGCGTCTTGGTTTGCAAAGTGCCCACTCGGGTCTCCTCTGAAGCTCCAGCGTACTGTACCGGGGGCTCTTGTTCGTAGGCTGAGACAGAGTTTAGATCTAGGATGTAGCAGGATGCAGGGGGTGGGTGATATAGACGACAGGCTATGCATCAGCTCACCTGGGGCAGAAGCTCCCCAGGGAGCAGAGTTGAGCAGAGACGTGGGCGACAGCGAGGGGCCCAGGTGCCCGGCTCACAGAGGTAGTGGCAGGGGAGTGCGTTGAAAAGAACTGACATGTACACACTACCATATATAAAATAGATAACTAATAAGGACCTACTGTGTAGCACAGGGAACTCTTCTCAATACTCTGTAATGACCTATATGGGAGAAGAATCTCGAAAAGTGTGGATAGATGTATATGGATAACAGATTCACTTTGCTGTACCCCTGAAACTAACACAACATTGTAAATCAACTAGACTCCAATAAAAATTTTTAAAAAAATAGCCCAGAAAAAAAAGAAAGAAATAGGAAGAGTTGGTCTGGTTGGAGGATGCTTGGCAGAGTGGGGTTGGGGGCGGGAGCAGGGTGACAGAGGTGCAGCCCTGGCAAAGGTGGTTGGACCGAAAGGGATGGCTGTGGGGTGCACTCAATGTCATTTCCCACAGCCCATCAGACCCAAACGCAGCCACAGCATCAGGACTCTTTAGCTGCCAGCAAAGACCTCTGCATGCTTCTCAGGGGAACTGCATCCCTGAGGGGTGAGGGAGAGAGAAAAGTCACATTTTCCAGCATTTTCTGAGAGGACCCCACCCCCGCCACTCCCGGCCTGTGGAAGCCAAAGGAGCTGCTGTCCGTAATTAAAGGGTTCAGGGCTCCCCGGCGACGTGGCCGGTGTAGGACACGCGGGCCAGGCTTGATTACCTTCCAGGAGGGGAGCGTGGACATCCAGGCTGTGCTCTCGGCACCCCAGAGCCCCCTGAGCAGCTGCATCCCTAAACCTCCTCCTTGGGGCCTTGAACCAACCCCTCAAGGTCACCACAGACCAGAGGTCCCAAGTGTGTGCTAGAACTCTACACCCAACTTCCTGTCTACGCCACACTGTGAATCCTCTTGAAATGATACACCATGAAAAACACGCACTGTTTCTAGCGAGGCCCCCGGTTGGGAAAAACAAAGTCTCAGCTTCATGGAGGACAGTACCTGCTCCCAGAGGGCCACTCAGGTGAGGCTGTGACCAGAACCCACTGGGCTTGGGCTCCACCCAGACCTGGCCCTTCTCCCAGGAGGGTACAAAATCAACATAGCAAAAGAAACTGTTTTTTCATATCCTGGAAACAACCATTTGGAAGTTGAAATTTAAAAAAAAAACCGTTTACGGGCTTCCCTGGTGGCGCAGTGGTTGAGAGTCTGCCTGCCGATGCAGGGGACGCGGGTTCGTGCCCCGGTCCGGGAAGATCCCACATGCCGCGGAGTGGCTGGGCCCGTGAGCCATGGCTGCTGAGCCTGCGCGTCCGGAGCCTGTGCTCCGCAGTGGGAGAGGCCACAGCAGTGAGAGGCCCGCATAGCGCAAAAAAAAAAAAAAAAAAACCATTTACAATAGCCTCAAAAAATATGAAATATTTTGGGACAGATCTGACTGTGTAAAACCTGCTCTCTGAAAACCACGAAACATTGCTGAGAGAAATGAAAGGACTGAGAAATGGAGTAATACCCCATGTCCACGGGCTGGAGGGCTCAGTGCGGTCAAGATATCAGCTCTCCTCATTTTGATCTATATCGTCAGTGCAATCCCAGTCGGAAATCCTGGCAGGATCTTTCAAAGAAAATGGCAAGCTGATTCTAAAATTCGTATGGAAATGTAAAGGGATTAGAAGAGCCCAAACAACTTTAAAAAGAAGAACAAAGTCAGAGGACTAATGCTACGTGGTTCCAAGACTTACAAAGTAACCAAGATGCTGTGATGTAGGCATAGAGACGGGTCAGCGCAACAGGACGGAATGTCTGGAAACAGACCGACATATATACGGGCAGCTGACTTGTGATAAAGGTGCAGAGATAATTCAGTGGTGAAAGCTTTCACAAACGATCCTGGAACAACTGGATACCCATTTGAAAAAAAGAAAAAGATCTATACTAGCCTGGGAGAAGTGGGAGGGAAGGGTTGCAGGGTTACTAGGGGCACAGAGAAATTTTTAGTGGTGATGGATATGTCCATATCTTGACTGTGGTGGTGATTTTACGAGTTATACGTGTAAAAAATTATCAAGTTGTACTCTTTTAATATGTGTTTATTTTATGTCAAAAGTTGCCTTTAAGACCCTGTGTGGCCTGTCCATTTACCCCCTGACCTTAACTCCTATAGCTCTGTCCCTCGCTCAGTCACCCTGACTACAGAGGACTCTTGACTGTTTTTCGGCCACGCCCTCACCTTGGGGCCTTTGCACATGCTCTGCTATATGTCTGGGGTGCCTTTCTCCTGGAATCTGCTCTCTCACCCGCTCACCACCACAGCTTCCTTAGGTCTTGGCTCAAATGTGACCCCTCAGAGGCTTTCGCTGGCTGTCCTATTTAAAATCAACACCTTGCACCTCTCCCAGTACACACACACACACACACACACACACACACACAGAGTCCTGACCCACTTTGCTGCTTTATTCTTACCCACGGCACCCACTAATATTCTGCAAGTGTTATTCACTCGTTTCCGGTCACCCTCCCACACACCGTGACATACACCTTCCAGAAGGACGAGCACATCTGTCCCTGTGGTTCCCCACTGCATTCCCAAATCTTGGAACAGGGATGGTCACTCTTGAGACGCTCAGTACACACGTTGCATGAATGAACGAAGAAACGTTTACGTAGTGGGATATTACGCAACTGTTAGAAAGGGTTGGAATGGACTTATTCATGTTGCCTTCCTCTCAGCATGAACGGGGCTCAAGGAAGCCTCTATTTAAACAGCTTCTCCCAGATTCTTCTGCATGGGTTCCTGGGGCCCCACCCCAAGGAGGCCTCAGGACATCCTGCCATCTGCTCAGATGTGTCTCCACCTGCAGCAGCTCCAGCCTCTGCCCGGCCCCTGAGCCCGAGCGCTGCATCTATTCGGAAAGCCACTACCTGGGAGCAGACCCCACCTGTCATACCATCCTCCCTCCCGCTCTCCCGAGTCTGTCAGATCAGACATGAGGGAGGTGAGTGGAAAGTGGGAAGGGTCCAATTTATCATCACTTCTAGCCCCACTCATTTTTTTAAAAAATTAGGCAGAAAAGTTTTTACAAATCAGAAAATTCTTCTGGCTTGTTTGTGATGCATTTTGAGTCAAACTGTGTTCTCTCTTTCTCTGAACTCTGAACATTAGCAAGAGGAAGTAAAATCTGAAGAAAAAATTCCCACAATCAGGTAAAAATCCACGTCCCTAATTTTTATTTCATCTGTAAGTTTAGTTAATGCCAAAACAGAACCTTAAAATGCTGTCCCTGCATGTAGAAAGATGTCCAAGATATAGTCAGTAAATTAAACAGTGCGCAAAGCAAATATGGAGAGGATTTCAGTTACATAAAATGAATTCACTTACACAAACAAACACATCAACCGTTGTTAATTGTGGTTAACTAGATAACGGTAGGATCGTGGAGGACTTGCATTTTTTTACGTTATACACTTCTGTAAAGTTCAACCAATTTTTTGTCAAAAATGTATTATATTTATCATGACTGAATAATAACAGTATTTCCATTGGGGGGGACACAAATGAAATGGGGGAAGGAGACATTTGCAATTATCCTGGACCTTCTGAATATGCCAAGTAGGCAAATTATAAGAATAAACAAAGAACTAGAAGATTCTCGTTTTGGTTCCCAAAACCTCTTTGTTATTTTAAGAATGCTTGAGAAGTAAGCGCTGAAATCGTCTTGATTTCCCCCACCTCTCCCATTTGCTATGCATTCTTTTCCTCTTGGCAAAGGCTAGTTTGCATTTGGCTAGCCCGCGGATAAACATGTGTGTCAAAGATAAGCTTGGGATCAGGAAGAAAGCCTGTTCTCTTTCCACGGGGGCGCCCAGGAGAAAGGAGTGAAAATGCCAGTGCCTCGTCCAAGGGCATCTCTCTGTGGCAGGAATGTTTGGTTGATGGAAGTTGTCCTTGTAAGCGAAACCTGTCTGGGGGGAGCAGAGAGCCCCAGACCGAGATGTGATTGAAATTCCTGGAAGCACGGTGAACCTAAAGACTTCCATGGTGGGATGGATGCCTCACCCGGGTAAACAACAGAGCCCTATCCCAGGGGGGCCAGAAAATCCAGCTGCCAGAGTCTGATTAGCTCACTTCCCGAAGGTCTGGATGACGCGGGGAAGTAATCTGAAGCCACGGGTTCTACCCGACACTACTACTGCAAGAATGTGGCCAGGTCAGGACAGCGATGGGAGCTGCCCAGGCCACTTGGACTGGACTCCATGGGCAGGGGTGGGGGGCTCCTCCTTTGGAGGTTCCATAACCCAAGGGAGTCATATTTCTGGCCCAGTCCTGTTATGGACTCCAAGCTTGTACTGCTCGCCTCATGGCAGACCAATAAATCAAGAGACCAGGTGTTGGGGCAGGAAATAGGGACTTTATTTGGAAGCCAGCAGACCGAGGAGATGGTGGACTCGTGTCCCAAAGAGCCGTCTTCCCCCAGTTAGAATTCGGGCTTCTTTTATACTCAGAGGGGAGGGGGTAAAATCGAACACTTCCTGCTTCCGGTCTGCCTCCCGAGGGCATGTGTTAATTTCTTCCTGTCTGAGGTCACTTATAGGTGGGCCTGGTCAGGATGTTTCCTGTGAGCTCAGCAAAGGTATTTTAGCTTAATGCTCATTACCTGGGAGGCAGGGTTCCCAGAGATGGGCCATTATGTGTCATTTAAGCTTCTAGGCAACGTCCCTTCAGTGCTGAACTTGCGATAAAATACAGAGGTTCTTCCGTGTTACAGTCCCACTGTCTACCTACCTTCATATCAATGTTAAAAACAATGACTGGCTCCCTCTGTTTATGCAATGCAGTCAGGATTCCTCCACCGGGTATGCTCGTGGCTTCAGCCTTACCTACCACTGTCGCCCAGACCCCTCCCCTCCGGCTCCTTGCTCTCCCTGTGCCCCTCCCAGCAAAATACCCCTTGAGTCAACACCCCCTCCCTTTCCATGTGTCACACAGCGTGACGTGACCCCCGTGAGTCACAGCCTTGCACAATCCTCTCCCCTTGAGTGTGGCCGGACTGAGACCTGCTTGCAGCCATCACTATGGCAACTAGGATCAGGTATCAGGTGGCCACGAGCGTGGTTTGCACAGGACAGACACCTGCCCCAGTCGCCCTTTGCTGAATAAAAAAGGACTTACTGGGCTTCCCTGGTGGTGCAGTGGTTGAGAGTCCGCCTGCCATTGCAGGGGACGCGGGTTTGTGCCCCGGTCCGGGAAGATCCCACATGCCGCGGAGCGGCTGGGCCCGTGAGCCATGGCCGCTGAGCCTGCGCGTCCGGAGCCTGTGCTCCGCAACGGAAGAGGCCACAACAGTGAGCGGCCTGCGTACCGAAAAAAAAAAAACACAAAAAACAAAAACCCAAACGAAGCCCCAGGATTTGATTAATCATGGCATAATTAAAGGAACTACGACCAGAAACCTACCCAGCAACCAGAACATAATTGGATCACAGTTGAATCTTTAATCTATTAACCAAAACTAAGAGAATGAAAATACATGAATAACCGATTCACCTTTGTCACGATTATTATATAAACGAGCTTCTACATCAGCCCTGAAAATCAAATTCTCAGCTGACTCAATGTTGACTTAATAAAGGAGCAAAATAAATCTCAGTTTAATAAACAACCCTGTCTGTAATCACATTTTTAACCACTTGCCACTTGAGACTAAAGAAAACTAAACCTTCTGCCTCTTGGGAAAATCGCTGTAATGTCTCGGCATTTCTTCTCAGAGTAGAAGGTACACAGCCCCTGGCAGACACTCGACTGACAGAGTTTGGCTATGAGACAGCCAGACCGTCTGCTGCCTGCCTGGAGCTGAGGGGCTCCTCTGAGAAATCAGAGCTCGCTTCGGAGGAGGCGGAATTTCCAACCCTGCGCAGGCGGCGAGGGGAGGGGAGGGAGTGCAGGAATGGGGGCAGTGGCCGGCTTCACCTCCTGGCCTCTCTCAGCAGGTTCTCACGGGCCATCAAGTTTAAATTCCACATCCCAGATGCCCAGACCTCGGGATGGCACACACTTCACCACTGACCAGCACACTTCAGCTATCACGTCAGGACGGCAGACGTGTAGAGGCTGCTCCTGGGGGGCCGGGGTGTATGGTCACCCGTCCAAAGCCATCTGAGGGACCCGCACCCGTGGGTCCTCCCGGCTCAGTCCCTCTCCCAGTCGTGTGACAGGTCAGCACCTGGCACAGACTGGGAGCAGAGGGTGGGAGGAGGCACCCCCGACGGCCAACCCTGGTGGCGTTCAAAGGGCTCTGCGGGCAGAGGCCCAGCAAGCATGCTTCCTTGATAACAAGACAGAGGTTTGCATTTCCAGGTCATAGTGCCTTTGTTTAACAGGGGGAATCCCAGAGCAGACAGGCGGTGAGTATGTGGGAGAGCACAGGTGACCTACCTTACAGGACAGGACAGAGACCAGACAGCCCATTCCTGTGGCCACAGCCCTGACCCTGGCAGGCTCATGACCAAGGTGAGGGGCACTGGAGTCTCTCCAGGGCATGGAGTCACCCAGGGTGGTCGGTCAGCTGCCTTTGAGCCTGGAGCCAGAGGGCACGTGGAGTCTTCTCCGTGAGCGCCGGTCACAGCTGTGTCCAAAGCCAGTGGCCGGAGGGCAGAGACAAAGCTCGGGGTGGGGGTGGCAGGCATCAGAGAGGAGGGAGAGCAGACACAGAGGGAAGGAGGAGGCCGGAGAAGGAGGGACAGATGGAAGAGGGTGAACTCCGACTCGGGCCGTCTGTCTGCCACGGAGCCCGCACCCTGGTCCACGAGCTGCCCTGTACGACTCTGCCCTGCCTGCCTGCCCTTGGCCGAACGAGAGTCAGCTTCCCCTGTGCCCCTGGCTGGGTCAGGGAGTCTTAGGGCCCCACCAGCCACGTGTCCGCCTTGGACGCTCTCAGAGGAGCTGTCTGGACCAGTTCTCGAGAGCCTACACGGAGAGCTGCCTAAGTGAGAGGTCATGTTGGCCCTCCTTGCCGGGTGGTGTAATTTTTCTTTTTTTTTTTGCGCTTAGAGCCACATTTTATTTTATTTTATTTTGGTATATGCTAAGCTTTTTTTAAAAAAATTGTTCTTTATTGAAGCATAGATGATTTATAATGTTGAGTTAGTTTCAGGTGTACAGCAAAGCGACTCGTTTATGCGTACACATCTATTTTTTTCAGATTCTTTTCCCTCATAGGTTATTATAAAATATTGAGTAGAGTTCCCTGTGCTCTACAGTAGGTCCTTGTTGGTTATCTGTTTTATATATAGTAGTGTGTATATGTTAATCCCCAACTCCTCATTTATCCCTCTACCCTCCTTTCCCCTCTGGTGGCCGTAAGTTTGTTTTCTACGTCTGTGGGTCTACTTCTGGTGGGGCAGTTTTGAGTGATCAACGTTGCAAATTAAGAAAAGCAGGGACTTACTCTATGTGATTTGGTGGCACTGCTTTTAGAAGTGCCAGCTCAGGGCATCATGGGTCGCATGCCCCTCGGCCCCTGAACCGTGGCTGCGTGAAATGACGGGGAGCCGTCCCTTCCATAGACGCCCCGCCATGGGTTGATGGCTCACCTCCCGCCAGACGAGGGCGCTCCGGGCAGCTTCACTGGGTGGCATCGGTCAAGGCACGGGGCGGCAGGGGGACGGTTCCATTGACCCGTTTCTGCCCACAGCCACCCCAGAGATGCTCGGGGTGCGCGTCGGAGCTGGGGCAGCACAGAGGCTGTCGCAGAGGTTCCTGAGTGGTGGGGTCAGGCCAGGGGGCCGAGGCCCCGGGAGGGCCACCCAGTGAGGGTACAGGCGCCCGGGAAGCCCGCCTCCTGCCTGCGGCCCAGGCTCCCTTTGTTCACTCGGTCTGCGGCTCTAGAGAAAACACGGCCTCTCTCCCCAGCCCTTCGTGTCCCGCCCTGCTTCGTGTCTGTCTGTCCTTTTGCCCACTGCCTTCACACAGCCCCCGGCGGTCACCACCCTCCCTGTGCCTGCCTGAGCCCTGAGCCCCACAGGACAGTGGAGGGCACGTCCCCACCGGAGCCGCAGCCAGGGCGGTTATGCTGGGATTGCTGTCACCCAAAGTCTGACTATTCAACTGGCTGCTGTCCCCACGACGTCCCTACAGCCCAAGGACCCCGTCGCACCACATGTTACATCAGCTGTCAGGTCCCCCGAGCTGCTCGGTCTTGTCTGGACCTGGGCGATCTTCTTGCCACTTTCCAGGCGCCGGGCAGTCGTGCCATAGCCGCCCCCAGTGTGGGCCTGTCCGCTGTTTCCTCCCGTCAGGTCCAGGCACTGCGCTAGGGCAGGACTCCCAGACCCATCCGGTCCTCAGCTGCATCCCGTTGGCTGGCACGTGGCTTTGGTCTGCCCGTCACGGACGGTGTGCACTTTGTTAGCTGAGCGGCTGTCCTCGGAGCTTCCAAACTGCCAAGTTGCTATGTTACTATGTAACTGTACATTTTGCTGTGTAATTAGGACATGTTTTGCAGGAGATTCTTTGAAAGTGTGTTAATGTCCCTTTTCTCATCAGACTTGCCAGGAACTCATTTATGTATGTTAGGATAGACCCGTGGTTTCCCATCCTCAATGAGCTCTAGGCCTCTGCTGGCCGTCTGGGTGACGAATGCTTTCAGATTTGGCTGGAGCAGCCCGGGAGGCTTCCCAGAGGAGGACGCCTGGGTGACCCTGGAGGGAGGAGCAGTCTTCCAGGTGGACAGCTCAGGGTGGGGACAGCACTAGGGACAGAGCGGGCAGCATGACCCCTCAGAGCACCATGGCCAGCCTGGGCACTGCGGTGGCCCCAAACAGCTGGAATTTGGGAAGCGAGACACGGAGGGAGGAAGCAAAGGGGGAAGGGCCCGCAGGGTTAGAATGTCTGGACCAGAGTTCCCGAGGGTCAGGGAGGTCAAGGAGGCTGGCGGGGGAAGTCCCGGCAGGAACCACATCCCCCTCCCCTCAGGGCGGGAGGAGCAGCGTCGTCTGGGGGCAGCCTCGTCCACACCTGATGGTTGGACGTGCTCTGTTACCATGGAGATGGCCCAGCACCAAGCCCCATCAGGCATCTCTGAGAACGCAGCCCACCCAGGAAAGACTTTAGTCACCTTGAGAGTCACCCCAGAGGCCATGAAGGTCTCCTAAATCGCCTGGGGGAAGGGAGTAGGTTAGTCTCCTGGGGTAACAAAGCACCACAGACCCCGGGGGCTTAAAACAACAGAAAGATATTCTCTCGCAGTGATGAGGCCAGAAGTACGAAATCAAGGTGTTGGCCAGACCAGGTTTCCTCCAAAATCCCTAGGGGAGGGTCCTTTCTGCCTCTTCCAGCTTCTGGTGGCCCCACCCCTCCCATCTCTGCTTCCGCCTCCACACGGCCTCTCCCCTGTGTGTCTGAGTCCAAACACCCCTCTTCTTAGAAAGACACCAGTCACATCCCCTTTGGGCCCAAGCTCCTCCAGGGTGACCTCATCTTACCTTCACTAATCACATCTGTAACGACCCTATTCCCAAGTGAAGTCCCATGCTGGGGGCCAGGGCTTCAGCCTATCTCTCTGGGGGACACAGTCCAACCCCTAACAGGGAGTCACTGTCCCTTTCTGGGGCCCTCGGGGCACGGTTACCCCACAGGGTGAGGCCAGCGCTCCAGCCCTCTGCACCCCCGTCTCCCACCGGGGTCTGCTGGCCCCTCGCCCTCCGGACAAATTCCGGCTCCTTCTGTCTGCTGCCCCGCCCCATGGCCATGCCCAGAAGGTTTGGCCTCCGACGCCTTAAGCTCCAGTGGCCATGTCTGCAGACCCTCTCCTGTCCCCAGGCCCACTGCCTCCACTCTGCAGGAGCCCAGCCCTGGCCCAGCCTTGGCCCTCAGCAGGCCTCTCTGGCTCCGTCCCCCAGGCTGGATTCCGGAGTTGACCATCTGTGACTCACATCGGGACAGGTGCGCAGAATCCCTGGGTGGGTCTGGGCACAGGGTGCTGATGGCAGCCGGCCAAGGAACCTCCAGCCATGGATGCCCCCCACCCCAGACCCTCCCTCCACCCCTACCCGGTCACTCCTCAGGAAATGAGGCCATCAGTCACCATGCCACTGGCCACTTTGGGGGAACTCAACAAAAATCAGTTTCCTGAAAGGAAATTTTCTGATGGCCAAGAGAGCAATCGGTCACCGCGAGCCCCGGAGCCCTCGCACGGAAGGGGGGCACGCAGCAGAGAGAGCGCCCGAAGAGAGAGCCGCCTGCCCGCCGGCACGCGCGCACGCACGCACGCGGGGGCAGGCTCCGCCCTGGGCGCGCCGGGTGGGCTGGCACTCGGCTCCCGGGAGGAGGTGCCTGGAATCAGCGAAGCCCCAGCTCGCGGGGAGGGTGCTGCCCTGGCCCACAAGCACCCGCCTCTCCCTTCTCTCCACTGCAGGCTCCCCCCGCAGCCTGCCCGTCCCCAGAGCCTGCGTCCCAGGCCTTCCCCGCTGTGGTCCCCAAGGTCCCCCCACCCCGAAGCCACACACACCACTTCCCTCTTGAGCCCATTGACCCGAGACCCCACTGCCTGCCAGCGGTCTGTTCACCGTTTCCACCCCCAGCTCCTGCCTGCCCTCCCTCCACTCTGACCCTCCCCCCCTTCTGAAAGCCTCCCACGCGCGGGGAAGCCTGTCTCCCCTCCTGAGCACCCTGGCCGGCCCGCCCCTGCCCTCCTCCTGGAAACCTCGTCCGGAGATGCGGGCCCCCCATGAGGCCCCTTAGGGTGGCCGCCGCCCCTCCCCTCATCTCCAATCGTAAGAAGGCCTTTCTGCCCCGTGGCTGAATCTGAACCTCGAAGCCGCCCGGGCAAAGGGTGGGTTGGGCCTCGTGGTGGGGGAACCTTGGCCCTGAAGGCGTCCATGTCCCGGAACCGAGACCGTGTGGGGACTTCGCAGCTGGGATTAAGGGAAGGCTCCTGAGGGAGAGGGTGTCCTGGATTGTCTGGTGAGCCCAGTGTCCTCACGAGGGTCCCTAAACGTGGCCGACAGCAGCAGGAGTCCGGGAAGGAGATGTGACAGGGAAGCGGCTCCGAGACACCAGACAGACAGACGGCGCTGCCTCTGTGGGTGGGGGAGGGGCCGGTCTGCCCGGAGCTGGAAAGGCAGTGAGGGGACCCCCCCCCCGACCCCCAGGAGGGACTGCCTCACCTTGACTTTAGCCCACATCACTTTATGGACTTCACGTTCCCTCTCGTCTGCATCTGAGCCACCAGGCTTACTCAGGACAAGATGTGTCAGCCAGGCCAAGACGCGGTGCTATAGGTGGAGGCGCCCATCACGCATACCTTCGTACACAGGTGTCGTTGCCCTACGCGCTTGCCCTAAACACGGGGATTCTGAGACCCTATGTTGCACATTTCTCTATAAAGAAAAAGGTGTGCGGTGAGTTTCTAATGGTGCGTCCGGAGTTTCAGGCAATTCGGTCCAAGTCGGAATACTGAGACCAGGAGCACGGATGTCCTTGGGTGTCCCAGCTCGAGCGGAGAGCAAGGTCGCCCTTCCTCTGCCGTCTTGTCTTATTTGGCCTCAGTGGATCGCAGGATGCCTGCCCGCGTTGGTGAGGATGACGTTTACTCAGTCCGTCGATTCAGATGCTAGTCTCTTCTGAGACACTCCCACAGACGCACCCAGAAAGCACGTGTCCCAGTCTCTGGGCATCCCTCGGCCCAGGCAAGCTGACACTCCTGGCCTGAGGCAGGAAAGGACTGGTGTCCTGTCCGAGCATCCCTGAGAACTGCATCCTCCACCTTAGACCATTTTCCTGAGCAGCTTCTGCACACCTCACCTTGCCTCTCCTCCCCCACCCCTCGTGCTTCTGCTCCGTGCGCTGTAGGATGTTACCTCTGGCCCTGCCCCTCCCTGCCACGATTCCAGGCACGGTGTGGGCGGGACCAGTCCTTCAAGCTCACCCCAGCCCAGGACGGCTAATGGTGACGCACCTCTGCCCAGAGGTGCAGACTGCAGATGTCCTGAATGGGTCCCACGAGACCCAGGCTGCTGAAGATGTCCTCCACAGTGCCGGAGTACCCACGGCCAGCCCAGCAGCCGGGACACGGGCAGCAGAGCAAAGGTAACGGGCTTAACCTTTGGTTTCTTGCTCTTTGCAAAATTTACAAAACCGTGGGACTGTCTGAACTCAGTGCTGAGGCTTCCCAGATCTTTGGAACAGGCTCACACAAGTCCTGATGCTTAAGCTCCCTGAATTCAAGAAGGTTTGCCTTTGGGGGTAATCCCATTTGGGGAATCAATCATATAAAGTAAAACTGTGAATGTAAGATACAGCTCCAGGCATCTGCATGGTTGGTAGAGCGGCCAGGTCCTGGGACCCACAGGAGAACTGTCGAATAGACGTGGCTTTGGGCTGACAGTAGAGCCAGGGTCTCCTGTGAGTGTGCCCCTGGGGACACGTGACAATGTTCAGACATTCTGGGTTGTCTTGACAGGGGATACTACTGGCATCAGGGGGTGGAGGCCGGGGATCCTGCTACACGTCCGCCATGCACAGGACAGCCTCGCCATGGAGAATTATTCCACCCCAGCCTCCGTGGCGTGAGGCGGAGGCACTCCGTGCTAGAGTATTAACGGCTGTTGCAGAGAGCGGGAGAATCTGATATACAGAGACCTGGCAGGGGTCCAGAGAGAAAAATGCAGCAGTGGGGAGTGTGTTTACAGAGCAGGACAAACTCTGGGCGCCCTGGGCGCACACGGTGCTTGGCTGGGTGGGGAGGGGACGGGGAGAGGGTCTGTCCACGCCGGGCCGTTAGCACTGAGGGGTCGCTCAGAGAAGCAGAGTGGAGAGGGGGTGGTAACCACCTTGTCTCTCTTTTTCACTTTAAAGATATTTCTCTGTGTGCAGTGTGTTCCCATTGTTTGGCCAGCTTAAGGGGCCAGCGGCTGACATCTCCCTGGGAGCAAAGCAGGCGGTGAGGCTCAGCTTTCAAGGCCCATGGGCTGCCTCCCGGCCGTCCAAGGAGCCGGATTTAGCGCTGCTTCAAAAGCCATTTGCAGCCCTTTAATTCCGAGCCGCCACTCTGGCCCAGCTCGGGCCTCCTGGCTGCCTGCGTCGCGGGCTCACAATACCTGCTTCTCAGATGAATCGAGGAATCTAGGACAGCCGGCGAGAACTGAGCCAGGCAAGCTGCTCTGTCATCAACCTGTTTCCACCAACACCAGGGAAGGAAGAGCCGAAGGATCAGACAGAGGAGGCCGGCGGGTGGCCGCCAGGATGGCTGGTGCCCAGCTCCCAGCAGAGACCCTCAAAGGCAGGAGAGCCGGGAGCCCCCGACGGCGGCAGGACAGGGCCCCGCTGCCCGGACGCCTCAGTCGGGCTGAGAAACACGCCGAGCCCCGGTTCCCATAAATCCGGCTTTTATGTGGCGATGAATAGGGGTAAACAATGGATCTATTTTAGGCTGCGGAGAAACTGGCCCAGCCTGGGTCTCCCTCCTGCAATTAGGAGCCTCAACATGGCGGGACCTGGAATCCCTGGCTGGCATGGAAGCCTCACAAAGACCAGGTCCGCCTGGGTTTGGGGGAGGAGATTCCACCCTCCCCTGGGGTCTGTTGCTGGCAGGGTCCCCTCTCCCAGCATGGGAGGAAGTGATGCTGGCAGCCCCGGCTGCCAGCAGGGCCCAGCTGGTGCTGACTGTCCCATCACCCCGTCTCTGCGAGCACAGGTTGGCCCTTGGCCTCCGGAGGTGTCCCGCAGCTCCCCCAGAACGAGAAGCCCCTCCGCGACCCCTCCCACACAGCGGCCAGCCTCGGCGGGACCTCCCCACTCCTGCTGGAGCCCGCCCCGAAGATGTCTCAGAAGCCACGGTGCCTCCCTCCAGCCCCGCACTGCCTGTGGACACTCAGCCCACCCGTGGGGTGGACACTTAGTGTGCCAGGCGCAGCCTGACGGAGCGAGTTGGCCACGGTTGCACAACAGCCCTCCCTGTCACTGCCACGGTCCAGGGGGGCATAGCACCCTCCCACCCCATACCTTCCTCCTCTAGGCAAGTGTCCCTCTAAAGCGCATCTTCTCCAGACCCTCATCACCCTGTCCCCAGCCCTCCCCCGGGTAAGGATGGCAGAGGGGATGGGTATGGCCGAGGGGCCTTAGTGCCACACGGCCCTCACCCAGCTCCAGGTCTGCTGGCTCCTTTGCTCCAGGCCGCACTCGCCGTGCACGGGGAGAAATGCCCAGCCTGTCCCCCCTGGAAGCAGCCACGTTCACCTCTACCAGCCGTTCTTCTGGTCTTCACCTGCTTCTGTCCAGAGAACAGGGTTCCCCCCATGATGGTTGCCTCTGTGTGTCACCTGGGCCGGCCAAGGTGCCCAGGTATTTGCTCAAATGCCAGCCTAGACATCACTGTGAAAGTGTTTTTTAAATGAAAGCAGACAGTCCTCCACAGTGCAGGTGGGCTAAGCAGATGCTTTAAAAGAGAAAAGACTGAGGTCTCCAAAGAAGACGGCATTCCGCCTCCAGGCCATCAGTGGACTCAGACCTGCAGCCTTGACGCTCCCCTGGGCGTCCCTCCTACCAGCCTGCTCTGCAGCCTTTGAACTTGTCAGCCCTGCAATCGCATGAACCACCTCCTTAAAGTATGCCTCTCTCCCTCTGTCTGTATAGACACATCCTGTTGGTTCTGTCTCCCTGGAGACCTGGACTGATCCACACCCTGCGGTGGGCAGCCTCCGAGATGGTCCCCAGTGATCCCTGCCTGTGGGTGCACATGCCCTCCCGTGAGTGTGGGTGGGGGCTGGTGATGGATCCTAATACAGAGAGCCTGGCAACCGTGGTGAGCAAACCGCCTCTGGGATTAGGGGACAGAAAGATGCCCGTCGTGCTCACCCTCTCTTCCTCTCTCTCTCGGGGGTCAGAACCTTCCCTCTGAGGGAACCCAGCGGCCCCGAGTTCAATTACCCCATAGAGAGGCCCGTGGGGCAGGAAACCTACAGCCACCAGGGCTTTGAGTCCAGGCAGCAGCGCTACGAGTGAAGTGGCTCCTTCCCCAGCCCGGCCCCAGGCGACACCTTGTGGGCGACCCCAAGTTGGGAGACCCCGCTGTCCTGTCCCTGGATTCCCAGCCCACTCAGATTGAGCCTGTGGGTTGGGGTCTGTTGTTGCAGGTGATTGGTTACACTGGAGCAGGTAACTAACACACACCTGTTTCTTTATCATCTTAGAACTTATATCTTGATAGCTTCCTCTCTCAACTCTGATTCTCCCTTCTCTGGCCTCCCAACACATCTCAAAGTTTGGTTAAAAATCAATATTCCAGTCTCAAGGGATTACGACCAGGTAAAGAAAATGTGCTACTGGGCTAAGTTGTGCATTCTGATGGTGTTTCATTCTCTGTATGTTTTCTCCCCAGAGTTAGTTATTGCCTTGCTTTTATTTTTTAAAAAAAAGCGTGGGGGGAAAGTGTAGTTTCCATGTACCCGTTTATAATTACTCAATAAATGCTCTATCAGAATTTCCAAATGCCATCCATATCTGCCCAAGAGCTCAAATGCTCAGATAACCTACTGTTGCCGTTTCCTTTTCTGCTGAAAATCTAGCCCTGTCCCCGGAGTCCTGGTTCCCTGGGCCTGCAGGATACCTGTCGCTCAGGGGCTTCCCTTCACCTCTCTTTGGAGGTGTGAGACCGACTTTCTGTGTTCCGCAGCTTCTCAGTACACTGTGTCACAAAAACACGGGACAGGGAGCCTGGCAGATAAAATGTTGAGTCTGTGTAGGTCGCCAAATGCCTGTATTCTCTCCCAGTGGTGGCTGATGCGTGTTGTAGGCGCAGTGTCCTGGCCCCCATCCAAAGGCCGGGGCCATCTTGCTGCGTCGCCCAGCTTCCTAGGTGGCCAGAGAGATCTGGCACCACTGGAATTCCCATTCTTTTCACGTGACTTGTCCCTGCAGCTTGGAAACTTGTAGACTTTCCTCTCGTCTCCAGTGTCCTGAAATTTCCAGAGTTGTGCCTCTGTGGGTCTCTTTTCTCACTGGACGGGGTGCAGCCCTGTCTTTCTGGAGGCTCAGTCCTTCCCCACGAGGACACTTCCTTGTGCGACCGCTGCTGACGTTTATGTCAGATCTCCTGAATTCATCCTCCACTGTTCCCATCTTTCCTCGGCTATTTTCTTTTTTTGTCTTTTTGTTGTATTTTACGAGAGATTTCCATTACTCTACCTTCCTATCTTTCTGTTGATTTTTAAAATTTTAAATTACTATATTTTGAATTGTCAATCCTGTTTCTTGCTTTCAGGATGCTACTTTCATTGTGACATCCCATTTTGTTTCGTGGACACAATGTCTCATCCGGCACTGATAATATTAATGTTTTAAGCCTTTTTTCTTTCCTGCTCCCTTAAATGTAGGCTCACACCTTTAATCTTGTTAATATTGATACTGTAATAGCTTTCACCAAATGCCCGGAGCTTCCTGGATGTTATCCCATGATTTTGCCCATTTCTCAGGTGAGAATCTGAGGCCCTGAGGCGGGGTGTGTCCTGCCCAGTCTCATAGCCTGTCAGAGGTCAGGCCAGACTCAGGCAGTAGGACCCCTTCTGAGCCTGGGCTCTGACCACTGGACCATCCTGCCTCAGTCTGGGGCCAGCCCGGGAGGCGGAGCCCCTCACTCCCACACATCTGGCTGGCAGGATGGAGGCCCTTCATGGTCCACCCTGAGCTCGTCTCTGCCTGAGGCTCACTCTCCATCTCTCTAGAGCACAAGTCCTTCCAAGACGCCCCCAGCCTTTGGATGGGGGCCAGGACACTGCACCTAAAAGATGGATCAGCCACCACGGGGATCCAGGGCATGCTGTGGAAGCGACCCCAGCCCCAAGTGACACCAAGCGGCACGGCAGACCCTGTTCCCTGGAAAGGGGCTGGCCAGAGGCCTGTCCCCAGACCCTGCCTCCTCACGCAGCCCAAAGCCCGGGGTCCCCCCGGGTGCGTCAAGGAGCCCAGGGGTCATCTTGCACGTGCACCCCCAGTCTGCCTCAGACCGCCCTCCTCTCCACCCGCCCCACCAGGCCCTCACCTGGCTCCCGCGAACGTCCTTCTCTCCTCCAGCCTTGGGGAGGCAGGGTCCCCCTGTGCCCCACCCACTGCCTGCAGAGAGCGGACAGGACATGCAAACCGCAGACCCGGGGGGTCACGAGATGAGTGGGCCCACGCGGCCTGCAGAGAGCCCCCAGCCTCCTCCCACCAAGATGTCCAAATCCAGTGAAAGAAAACTCGCACCTCTGAGGGATAGACATCTGGGCTGGATCCACCCTGAGGGCTGCCAGCGAGCCTCTGCCTGCTAACTGAGAGGGGCTGAGAGCCTGGGAGAAGAGGGGCAGGGGGTGGGCGGGGGCACCTGAGCCAGGCCAGGGGAGGGACCTGGCTGGCCTCCCCGCCCCTCAGTGAGACAGGCCTGAGGCGGGCGTCCTAGCCCTGCGGTCCAGACACCACAGTGCTGGACACAGTTGAACCTGAGTAACTGTCCAGGGAGCAGCCATCCGGCTCCGCCGATCTCAGGAACCCTCGGCTGTCCTTCCAGAGCCACGGGTTACAGAACCCCCTGTGCTTCTTGTGGCCAGGGTGGGCCCCGAGCCTCTGCAGGGAGGCTGCAGCAGCACCTGGGGAATGTGCCTCCTGGGTCGGGCCGGGCGGTTCTGTCTGGGCAGCCAGCTGGATGCACCAGTTCCTCGGAGCCCAGGGGCCCTCAGAAGACAGGTGGCATCGTGACGCCGGGAGCGTGTTCGAAATGCCGGGGCTCGCGGCCAGGCCTTCTGAATGAGACTCCGCAGGGGCACGGTGTGCACCCAGGGCGGGGCGGGGGGTGGCGCAGGAGCGAGTGTGGTCTGACCCTCCGAGCGGGGCTGCCCCTGGGCCTCCAGTTTACTGGTGGCTCCGGCAGGTCCCCAACTCTGAGAGCCTCGGTTGGTTTCTTCCCCAGTGAGTGGGGACAAAAGCAACAGCTCTGACCGCACTGGGAGGCAGGGATTTCGGTGGATGGTCCAGAGAGGGGCCTGGCACAGAGAATGCCGTACGATGCCAGTCCCTTAGCAGATGACACGGGTGGAAACCCAGGGATGGGGTCACCTGAGTAAGTGTCGCGGTGTTTTATCACACAACGAGGTGACCTGGGTGCCCTCGAGGCTCACCGCACCTTCCGGCACACAGATCGCTGAGTCTGACTTTGCCACGAGGGAAGTATGAACCCGGGTGTGGCTCTGGTCTGGCCTCAGAGCGCTGCACTGCGTCCTTGGGAGGACTGAGGGATACACAGGTCTGGGGCAGTCTCCAGCCCACCTCACGCCCATCCCTCCACTCAGCCTCAGTCGTAGCGCCCAGCTCCTCCCAGGCCTCACCTGCTCTGCAGCCCCTCGCCTGCGAACCCCCTCCATTCCCTCCGTGCTTCTCTGAGACCCCAGCACCAGACCCCTGCAGGACCCCAGCGGGCACCCCTCACCTGGAGTTTGGGGAGTTAACTCCCAAGGGCAACCCCCAACCAATGAGACAGAAGACCTCAAATCAGCCGTTCCTCTGGTCTGAGGACTTGGGAGCCCCGGGTGAGCAATGGCGTGCCCCGGGCCCAGCTTCGCCCCTTCTGTTCACGGCTCCACGCGGACTCCCAGCCCTGCTCCCTGGGACCACGCCCCAGACAGAGCATGCTGGCTACGCCCACACTGGGCCGACGCTAATGGAGCCCTGCGGTGCTGGGATGTGGCCCTTGGGAGCTCTCGGTACCCTGGGAGGCGGGGGGTGAGTGGGCAGCCCCTTGTCCTGCGTCTCCCATCACCGTCCCAGGTGGCGACCACGGACCCCTCCCTCCAGGGCCCTTTCCTCCCGCACAGCCAGGGCCACACCTGCAGCCTGGACACGATTCCCGCACCACCGTGCTGCCGAGGCCCTGGGCTGCCTTCCTGGGGAGTATTTCCAGGAAGACGACCGCTGCACAGGAACCTTGGGGGCCTGGGGACACGCCAGCCCGTGTCACAGACGCGTCACAGGCTCCTGGCGTCTGTCACAGCTCACATCTCATGCCAATGCTTCTCATTCTCTGAGTCTTGGGGCTTTGGGGCACTGCCCCCATGTCCTCATCCCTGGCCCCAAGGTCCCTAAGCTCCAAGCCTGAGAGGAAGAGGGCCCTGCTAGGAAGGTCTGCCCCACCTCTCTGGCTTCATCAGGCTCTCTCTGTTACGAGCTCAGCTGGGCCCTAGACAGCCGTGGACTCCGGGTGTCTCGGACCAGGAGCCTCGCTGACCAGGGGAGCTCAGGGCTGCAGCCCAGCTGCTCATCCCGCGTGATGACCAGGACCTTTGTGATGCTCCAGGAAGAAGCATCTTGGAAAAGACCCTCCCATGCCTGCCCTGCCCCCAGAGCTGGAGCCTCCTCTCACCGCCTGCTGGAGTCTAAAGCCTTGGCTCTGGGCCAGAGCCTGGGTTTGTCACCACGGGCCAGGCAGGGCCACATGGCTCTGAGCTGCCAGATTCACAAATACAAATACAGGCCCAGTTAGATCAGAATCTCAAATAATCAATGAATACTTTTGAGTATCGGGGTGTCCTGCATTCTACCGGTCCACCCCAGCACCGGATGGGTCCCCGCTGCCTGGCCTCACTCCACCCCAGGCCAGGGTCGCCTCCGCTCAGAAGGCTTCTCGTGGAGTGAACCGGGACCTGGTCAGAAATTCTCACAGATCATTTAAAGGAAGGAATGATTTTTATGAAGAATCACACGGGCCTTAGGCATGTAACTCCCGAATCTCCCCTCTGCCTTCGCGGGCTTTGACCAGCTATCCTCGGATTCCAGTGAGCGTGGCGCCCCCTGGAGCCCACTTTCGGATGCGCCGTCCGTGATGTCAGGTGTGGGATTGATTCCTCAGAACGCTCGGGTCTGTCCCGGTTCCAGCTTTCCAGAGTTCTCCAACCCACACTTGACAGTAGTTTCCGGCAATGTTCACCTCGAGCGGGCCCTTCCAAGGCAACTGAGTTTTCACGCACAAAACTCTGTTCACATTCATTAGCTTTCATGGTATTTAATTAAATCCTTTTCTTAAAATGACAAATACAATCAGAGCCTGTGGGTTTGGGAACAAAGAATGTGGCTGTCTCTTCGATAAGTGGTGCTGGGAAAACTGGACAGGTACATGTAAAAGTATGAGATTAGATCACTCCCTAACACCATACACAAAAATAAGCTCAAAATGGATTAAAGACCTAAATGTAAGGCGGCCAGAAACTATCAAACTCTTAGAGGAAAACATAGGTAGAACACTCTATGACATAAATCACAGCAAGATCCTTTCTGACCCCCCTCCTAGAGAAAGGGAAATAAAAACAAAAATAAACAAATGGGACCTAAGGAAACTTCAAAGCTTTTGCACAGCAAAGGAAACCATAAACAAGACCAAAAGACAACCCTCAGAATGGGAGAAAATATTTGCAAATGAAGCAGCTGACAAAGGATTAATCTCCAAAATTTACAAGCAGCTCATGCAGCTCAATAACAAAAAAACAAACAACCCAATCCAAAAATGGGCAGAAGACCTAACTAGACATTTCTCCAAAGAAGACATACAGACTGCCAACAAACACATGAAAGAATGCTCAACATCACTATTTATTAGAGAAATGCAAATCAAAACCACAATGAGATATCACCTCACACCAGTCAGAATGGCCATCATCAAAAAATCTAGAAACAATAAATGCTGGAGAGGGTGTGGAGAAAACGGAACCCTCTTGCACTGCTGGTGGGAATGGGAATTGGTTCAGCCACTGTGGAGAACAGTATGGAGGTTCCTTAAAAAACTACAAATAGAACTACCATATGACCCAGCAATCCCACTACTGGGCATATACCCTGAGAAAACCATAATTCAAAAAGAGTCATGTACCAAAATGCTCATTGCAGCTCTATTTACAATAGCCAGGAGATGGAAACAACCTAAGTGTCCATCATCGGATGAATGGATAAAGAAGATGTGGCACATATATACAATGGAATATTACTCAGCCATAAAAAGGAACGAAACTGAGTTATTCTTAGTGAGGTGGATGGACCTAGAGTCTGTCATACAGAGTGAAGTAAGTCAGAAAGAGAAATACAAATACCGTATGCGAACACACATATATGGAATCTAAGGAAAAAAATGTCATGAAGAACTTAGGGGTAAGACAGGAATAAAGACACAGACCTACTAGAGAATGGACTTGAGGACACGGGGAGGGGGAAGGGAAAGCTGGGACGAAGTGAGAGAGAGGCATGGACATATATACACTACCAAACGTAAGGTAGATAGCTAGTGGGAAGCAGCCGCATAGTACAGGGAGATCAGCTCGGTGCTTTGTGACCGCCTAGACGGGTGGGATAGGGAGGGTGGGAGGGAGGGAGGGAGACGCAAGAGGGAGGAGATATGGGAACATATGTGTATGTATAACTGATTCACTTTGTTATAAAGCAGAAACTAACACAGCATTGTAAAGCAATTATACCCCAATAAAGATGTAAAAAACAAACAAAACAAAACAAAAGAATGTGGCTGTGAGAGGCGTCCCCTCCCCGTGCAGGAACAGAGGGGCGGGCGCTTCTCAAGCGGGCCTGGGTCATGGTGGGGAGTGAGGGCAGCACAGCTGGGCGCAGGGACAGCCGAGTGAGTGGCCGGCAGGACCCGGCTCTCACACTGACCAGCTGAACCGGCCAAGCTCTGACCTGACCCAGGTGCTCAGTCCGTGCTCTCAGCCAGCCCATTGCACCCTGGCCAGGAGCTGTTCCAGGCCCGGGACACTCGGATTCTCTTAGGAGCCTCAGGCTCAGAAAGGAAGTGGGCAAAACACGGAGCCAAGAAGGAGGGCAGTGTCACCTGCTGGGACCAGGGACGTGGGACAGAGTGACGTGGGCTGGGAGATGGGGGAGCTCCAGAGGAGGCGGGGCTCCTGGACTGGGGAGCAAGTTCCCCAGCATTGAAGCGGCGGGCACATTTCGGGGTCCGACAGCAAAGCGGTCTGGCCACGGGGGCCCCGGGAGCGGACTGGGTGAGCAGCGTGGACCCTTCCAGAAGCAGATCAACACGGCGGGTGGAGGCGCGCTGAGGGTGGCCCTGGGGGGGGTTCAGGGAGGAGGGGCCTCCAGAAGCACCCGGCAGGGGGGCCTGTGTTCCGGAGGACCTGTGGCTTTAGGACTTCATAATGAACAGGGCTCTGGCTTGCGTTGGGACGGCTGAAAGAACTGTGACGCAAGCGCCCTCCTGCCCTCAGGAGACCCGAGGTGGGCCGGGTGCTTGTCCTGGGGGGCGCAGGCTCTGGTGTGTGCGGGGCTCAGGCACCGTAGCAGGAGGCCACACCTGGTGCTCCCGAGCTGGCAGCAGGGGGCGCCCCGAGACCTCCTAATGGGAGCAACTGCGGCACTGGCCCGGGAGGACGGGAACCAGGCCGCCCCTGGGGCAGGTGGAGCTGCAGAGGTGAAGGGTCCCCAGGTCGGCCTCCCCGGCCCCGCCTGCCCGCACAGCTGGCAGAGCCCCGCAGCCCGGCCCCTCTCTCTGCCTGGGTAGCAAAGCGGGAGACGGGCAGCTTCTGTCCACTTCGTCCCTCAAGACCCGTATATTGCAACCAGAGCTGCTTCTCACCGCAGGCAGGTGGGACCTTTGGAGGCCTCCGAGGCGTCCACAGGGAGGGTGCTGCGCAGGGCAGGGCAGGGGCAGGGGCAGGGGCAGGGGCAGTCAACCAGGCTTCAGAGATTTCACCACCACCAACCTGGGTCCCACCCCTGAACCATTATATTGGCATCCTGCCTCAGGAGCCTGGGGACTGGAAATCCTGACTATTTAAAAGCTCTGCAGGTGGTCCCCATGTGCAGCCAGGGTTAAGAACTTCTTTGGACAGCAGCTCTCAAAGCCTGGCCCTGGATCTGCTGAGCGCACCCCTGGTAATGTGATAGAAAGGCAGAGTCCTGGGCCCACCCCTGAGCTCTTGAATCAGAACTCTGAGAGGTAGGGGCCCAGGGATCTGCATTCTGCCATGTCCCCTAGGTGATTCTGACACCGCCCAGGTGGAGAACCTGCTCGTGCGTGCCTCCCTACCCTAAATGTGCTCTGGGACCAGCAGCACAGACATCTCCTGGGAGCCTTGAGGGATGCAGAGTCCCAGGCTCTACCTCCAACCTGCTGAATCAGAACTGCATTTTAACAGGATCCCTGGGTGATCTATACATAGTGTGAGAACCACTGCTTTGGGGTCGAAAAAGAACAGTACACGGCTGGGTGTGCAGAGCCCCAGCAAGGGTCACTGGGGGAAGGCTACCTGGTGAGGGGGTGAAGGGGCCATCCTCCAGCGGGCAGAGGAGTGGGCCCCAGTTGGGGTTCTCCAGGTGGGACCCTTCAGGTGTAGCCCCTCCAGGTAGAGCCCTCCAGGTGGTGCCCAAGACGTTCTGTGTGCAAGTCAGCAAGTCAGCAAGGGAGAGGAGCTTGAAGAACTCAGGAGGCAAGAAAAGGTTGGGGGTGGACACACCTGGGGGTGGTTATGGAAGACCCAGGAGGTTGACCCAGGCCAGCAGATCAGAAAGCTAAGTAACAGGGAGCTTAGGGTGGTGGGTTTTTTTAAGATTTTTTTTTCCCATTATAAAGGTAAACAAACTTATGGTTACCAAGGGCGAAAGGTGGGAGAGGGATAAATTAGGAGTTTGGGATTGACATATACACACTCCTATATATAAAATAGATAATCAACAAGGATCTACTGTACCGCACAGGGAGGAACTCTACTCAATACTCTGTAATAACCTATACGGGAAAAGAATCTGAAAACGAATGGAAATATGTGTGTGTATAACTGAATCACTGTGCTGTACACCTGAAACACACAACTTTGTAAATCAACTCTACCCCAATATAAAATAAAAATTCAGTTAAAAAAATAAAAGTAATGAATTAAGGAAAACACGAATACCCACAAAGAAGGAAAAACATATATACCCATGGCTCCCAACATCATCACTGCTCATTACTTGTGGACTTTTTCTATGTATAGTGGTTTTTTTGAAGTAATCAGTTATAAAATAAGTACTTGTAATTTTATTTCATTTTCCCTAACATCACAGGGATGTTCGCACATCGTCTTCAGACATGGAACCGTTAGTGATGGACAACGCGGTGAGGACGGTAGCAAGACCGGCTGCTCCCCGCTCCCCGCCACGCCCCGGCCAGCCTCACACTTCCCCCGCAGAGCACCGGCGGTCCCAGGCCCACCGCAACGCTGGGCCCGAAACGCACAGACGCAAGACCCCGCGGAGGCTGGTTCCCGCCCGCCCTTCCAGACTTCACATCCTCAGCTCCCCGCACTGCATAAGGCCTGTTCCTACCTAAACCCTGTGTCCCCTTACGCTCCGAGTGGCCCTGTTGGGTGGAGTACTGGAGCCGGGAGAGGGGCCCAGGGGATTACAGAGATCAGGAGGGGCTCTGGAGCTGCTTCTCTGGCCTCTGACATCAGTGGCGCCATTCGCAGTGGTCAAGGGCCTCCGTCGTCCACGGCACCAAGTGCAAGATCGAGTCTCGAAGCCAAGTGCCTACAGGAGCCACAGCTGTGGGTGACCAGGCAGCTGCTGTCACAGTCCCTCAGTGGGAATAAGGAGTAAAGACTGTTGGGTTGGCTGGTAGCTTCTAAGTGTGCTGGAGAATTTGGGAAAAGGAAATGAGGCGCTCAGAGCTTAAAATTCCCAGCCAGGGGCAGATAGAGAACCAGAAAGCATCTGTGCTGTGCAGAAAAGCCCCTCAGACAGGCCCGCCCGCGAGGCTGGCCCTGGGCTGGGAGCTCCCGGGAGGGGCCCCAGCCCCCTCGTGGAGCAGACGGCCTCGCTGCCCCTAGACGTTTGTGCCAAGTGAGGCTCCTGCGGAGTGCTGCTTCCTCCTGGGAGTCTGGAACCTTCACCAGGCACAGGTGCCCGCGACCACTCCCAGGAAAAGCCCCAGGCGCTGTGTCTCCGACGGGCTCCCCGGGGAGACAGCACCTCACAGTCTCATCATGGCTGGTGGCAGAGAGCTAAGTGTGTCGTGTGCTCACGCCTGGTCCCCGACTTGTCCCCACCAGCCTCTTCCTTTTACTGATGTTGCTTTGTATCCTTTCTCTGTCCTGAATCCAGCTGTGAGCATGGCCTCTGCTGAATCCTGGGGGCCCCCTAGCGAACCTGGGAGAGGTTCTGGGGACGCCGACACAGTTACCAAGTGCCCACCTGAGGACCCCAGCTCAGCTTCCCTAAAAGAATTTCTCTCTTGGAGGCACAGGGTCCGACTTCTGGAAATAAAACCCAAAGTTCAGCCTGGTGTGTGGCCGCATCACAGGCAGGTTGAACAGAGGACTCTCGGGTCCCATCTCTGAAAGTCTGGGCATTCTGGGGGGAAGAATAGCCCCTCCTCACTTGGGTGGGGACGTGTGAGCAGATTCTGGTGGAGCCGGGGACTCGAACCCCTAAATTCTGCTGGGGCTTCTCTGCCAGAAGACATCCTTCCTGTGCATCTGGGGGCTATAGTCCCCTCATACCTGAGTGACCTGTAATGGTCACCTGCTAAGTAGCTGTCTTGCGTGGCGACAGACTTAATCACTGCTTATAAGCCAGAGGCGCCAGTCTGGAGGTGGGACATCAGGCTGGACACCCCGCTTCCTGCCTGTCCCCGGGGCAGCTCTGTGATTACCCTGCTCCCACAAGGGGGGCGTTGCAGCCCCAATGTCAGACTTCGAATGTCTTTCTCTCCTGGTAGAAAGGAAATTGGGTTTATTTTGAGTACCAATGTTGAATTCAGTCCTAAAACCTTAGGCCTGTGCAAAAATGTTTTTCTCCCAATTTGATCTTTGGATCAGATTCCCAAAAGTGGACTCCAGGGAGTTGGCTGCCAGCAGGGTCACAGAAGCCCTCAGTCCTCTGGGCGGGGGTGGAATATTCAGTTTGAAGGTTCACGGAGGTGACGTCTGCCCCTTGTCCCTGGCCTTTTATAAAGAGGAGCCTGTGCGCTGACAGCAGACGCCCGTCAGGCTACAAGGCTGGGGGACAGCAGCTGCGAGGTAACCTCTGGGGAGGGCATATGCGGGGCGGGGTGGTGGTGGTGCATTCCTTAAATAGTTAAATTAAATAAGGCCAACTGATTCTGCCTCGGGGGTTAGCCTCAGAAGAAAGGTTTGAAGCCACTGAAATTGAAATTGTCATGAAAACACCGGCAACTTCTCTTTTTACCAGAGCTGTTTTCCCAGGAGTGGCCCACTTGTGGGTGACGGGAGAAGTGGCGGTCCGAGGGGTGGGTGGTCTCACCTGTCCGGGTTCCTCTTGCTGCAGGTGGACCTGAGCACCATTGGTCGGTGGGGGACAGACCTGGGGAAGATGAGGACCTGCCTGGTGCCTGGGCTGGCCCTCTGCCTCCTGCTGGGACCTCTGGCAGGTGAGGGGCTGCCTGCCTGTCATCCTGTGCTGTCCTGTCTAGGCACTGGGGTACGGGTGGGTGGTGAGGTCCTTCCTGGGGGGCCTCTGGGGTGACTTCTCTCCCTTCCCTCGCAGGGGCCAAGCCGGTGCAGGAGGAAGGAGGTACCGTACTGCTTTCCCGGTTCTGGTCTCACGTGTCTGGGGGCGGTGGGGGAAGAAGAGTGGCCGGGTGGGAGCTGGCCTCCGGTCCAGAGCAGGGGAAGTGGGAGCCCCGGCTCAGGTGTAGGCTGAGCCGCACTGGCAGAGGGACTGCAGCCTCTTCCCTGGGCCCTGTCCTCCAGCCACTGGGGACACACCGGGCAGGAGAGACCCTCTGAGCCCCCGAGGACCCCAGCATTCTCATCTCAGGCCCCTAGTCCCACCTTGGTGCAGAGCATCCGGACTCCAGGGCTGGGGGCTGTGGTGTCGTCCGAATCCCACCCGGATGCCCTGCATCCCGCTCAGTGTCTGCAGGATGGGCCAGACTCCGCCCTTCTCCCCTCCTCTGTCCCCCAGGCCAGGAGTCCTGAGGGGCAGGGCTGGTGTTACCCACAGCTGCTCCTCGGATGGCCAGGCTCAGTGCCTCCGCGCAGGTGGGGTGGCTCAGCCCCTGAGCAACGGTTGTCCTCCCTCTAGACCCCTACGCGGAGCTGCCGGCCATGCCTTACTGGCCCTTCTCCACGTCCGACTTCTGGAACTATGTGCAACACTTCCAGGCCCTGGGGGCCTACCCCCAGCTGGAGGACATGGCCCGCACCTTCTTCGCCCACTTCCCGCTGGGGACCACCCTGGGCTTCCACGTCCCCTACAGGGAGGAGTGAGCATCCGGGGCAGGGGGCCCCCAGCCCGTGGGAGTCGGGCCGGCCTCGTACTGAATAAACTCCCGACTTGAATGCACGACGCGCGTGGTGGTCTTCTTGGTTTTCTTAGGAGAAGCATCTCCACTCTGCTCCACTTACTCTCTCATTTGACAAATCAGCCTGGCCCCTCTTGCCCATCAGGGAACACTTCTTAGAAAGGCCTGTGCATGGTTTCTGTCCACCAACTGTGCACCAACTGTGACTCCCCCTGTCCTCACACTGACCCTAGGAGGATCCCCAGAGTGTAGGTGGGGAAACTGAGGCAAGCAGACACCAGCTAACTGCCTGGCTTGTTGACGGGACCCAGGTCCCATCCAGGCAGCTGCGCCTCAGAAACCCCCCCCACCCCACCGCCTTGGCCACCGAGCTGGACAGCAGGCAGACCCACAGCGGCCTCCCTGGGCTGGACGCCCTGCCAGGGCTCCACCCCTCGTGCTCAACTCACACCAGGGCAGCTGGTCTGTGGGCATTGCTGGGTGCCTGGGCGCTGGTTCTGCAGGCAGAAGGGCCCCCAAAACATGACCACCAGCAGTGCAGATTAGGGGACTTGGGGGGAGTGGGGCTGCCTGCCCTGGGCAGAGCCAGGACGCACGAACTTCGGGCCCCACCCCATCAGATGGAGAAGAAATCGGTTTAATGGGCTGCAAGCTGCTTGTCTTTAAAATAAAATAATAGAAAATACTTCCTATTTAACTTTAGACACTGGTATTTGTACTAGCTGCTAACCATAGAAACCATTACACATAATAAGAATTTTGTAAGGTTTTGTGAAACTCGTGTGCTGCGTGTTCTGTTCGTTGGAAATATGTGATGGGAATGAACTCCATCCTGTGTGCAGCCTCCAGGGTCTGCAGGCTGTCCTTTAAGGTGAGTGAGAAGTAGGGGTTATTCTGAGATTTCTCTCCCGGGACACTGGCATGGACACTCAGCTGTGCTGGGAGGGACCTGGGAGGGGGAGGGGAGGTGGCCACGGTGCCCAGACAGTGGCTGCCCGCTGGCCCCAGCCGTCCAGCAAGGCTTCCTGCCCTCACTTCTGTCTCCACCTCCTGTGGCCAACGTGTAGCTTCCCTCCCTGTGTCCAGGCTTCAATGTGAATGAGGAAGAATCTGTTGGCCTAGCCTGTCGCTTCGGGAAAAGCCAGTACGTTCTTTGTTTCTTTTCCCCCTTGAGCTGGTCTGAGTTTGGTTTCTGTAAATTAACTACACACACACACACACACACACACACACACAAGTCCCGACTCCTATGAGAGTCCACTTGTGGGAGCTGGGCCTTGACCAAACGTACCAGACGAAAGGCACCCTCACCCCCTGGACATGGTGCTGACCTGTGTGTTAATTCGTGTGCGTGCGTGTGTGTTTGTGTGTGTGTGGTCATTTACATGCCACTCGGATTTTCACGTACCCAGTTACGTCAAGCATTGGAGAATGACGGCTCCAGATGCCCCTCAAAAGTGCTCGAAGGACTGCCTCCCATGTGCCTTCCGGGGAAGCCCCTGGGGTGCCCTGGCCAGAGCTGTGTCCCCTCTTGGACACTCCCATGACCACCCAAGACACATAGCTGCATTATTACGTGTCTTCAAAGTCCCAGCTGCCCTTCTGTTCTCAGAAGAAGAAAGCCCCACCCTCAAGCAACCCTCAGCAGATGCCCTACCTGCCTGCCCTGTGGCCCCGGGGGCACCTGGCTCCCCATTTAGGACTCAGATTTGGCTGTGACCCTCTCTGTTCACCTGAGCACACACAGCTTCATTTCCCTTCTGTGCATCCCTCTTGGTTTCCCTTCACAGTCACACCTGGTGGCGGGGGACCCCTCCACTTCCTGCCCCATGTCCTCAGCTGGCTTCACCCCTCAATGCTTGCTGCCAACAAGCACCACCGGCAGCCACTGTCTTCTCATCCCTACCTTGGCCGCTGATGGCCTGGGGGACCACACGCCTGCTGTGCCCAGCAGTCAATGCCCGTGTCGACTGAAAAAAACGCACAACCTAGAAGTTGAGAATTATGTTTTATTTGGCAGACATACTGAGGACTTAAGCTCAGGAGACAGCCTCTCAGATGTCATGGTCCTGAAGAGGGAAGGGAGGAGCCAGGATCTATAGTTTTTGCCAAAAAAGACTAGGCAGTTGGGACATCGAAAGATTCCTGCTAATTAGAGAAAACCAGACATCTCAAGTTAATAAATTTAGTGCTTTTCTTTGTATGGGAGGATGCAAGCGTCTGGGCTCACTGAAATTACTCCTTTGATATGCACCTGAACTCTCCCAACGGCCAGGATCCTGCTTTCCTCCATCCTGAATCCCCTCAGGGTACACAGTGGGAGCTGCTGCAGAGGCTGGGGGCCGAGGCCCTCAACATCCTTTGTTTACTGATACCTCCGGGGACATTCTTTGTTCACACCTGCTGTCCTGGAGCAGTCACCAATAGGGTCCCTTTCACTCTCAAAGGATATGGTCTGGATGTGATCACCCAGCGACAAGCCCAATCCCCTGGTGCTCTCGGGGGTCACCCGGGGGTCACCCGAGCCGACCCTGTCCTTCCACCCCTGTGACATCACTGCCCTGCTTCTGTTCCTCCATAAACATCAGTGTCCCCTGGGGCGGACTCTGTGCCCCGCTCTCCTGGAGACCTCACCTCTCCACAGGAATGGGGGTCCCTGTGCTTTGAAACTACTCAGAAGGGGAGTTGGCTGGTACCATGGACTCAGGCTCCACTGGTCTGACTTTCCCTCGGGCACTTGTGGTGACTCGTGTCATGGTGACATTGGAGGCTCACCCACCCGGCCAGTCACTTTCCCTTCTCCCTTGGCCCTGCGCTGTCCACCCACGCCTGACCCAGGGCCACAATCCCTGCTCAATCTAGGCTCAATTCCCATCTCCCTGGAAACACCCTCCCCCTCCCCCTCCCCCTCCCCGCCCCCACTTCTCTGGCAGCCCAGCCCCCAAGCATACCTACTTCTAAAAGTCTAGCTCAGATATCTCATGCTCTCCTTCCCCACCATCCCTTCCCCTCTCCCTTCTGCCCTCACTTCTCTCTCATTCACATTCTTTTAAAAAACTTATGATAAAATACATAGAACGGAACATTTACTACTTTAAGTATTTTTGAGAGGCATTAAGTGCGTTCACATTGTTATGTGACCATCATCACCATCCATCTCCAGGCTATTTCTTCTCCTCATTAAGCACTAACTCCCCCTCCCCCTCCCCCAGCCCCATTCTACTTTCTGTCTCTATGAATTTGATTACCCTGCGTACCTCATATAAGTGGAATCATACAGTATTTGTCTTTTGGAGATTTCACTAAGCATAGTGTCCTCAAGGTTCACCCACATTGGAGCAGCTGTTAGAATGTCCTTCGTTTTAAAGGCTGAATAATATTCTACCGTATGGATGGACCACATTTTGCTCAGCCATTCGAATGTTGGTGGATACCTACCCGAGTTCTTTCACATTTTAGCCATTGTGAAAAATGTTGCTGTGAACGTGGGTGTACAAATATCTCTTCGAGACCCTGCTGTCAATTCTTTAGGGTATATGCCCAGAGTGGAATCCTGGACCATACGGTAAATCTATGTTTCACGTTTGAGGAAACTCCATACTGTTTTCTACAATAGCCGCACCATTTTACATTCCAACCAACAGTGCACAAGGGTTCCAATTTCCCCACATCCTTGCTAACATTTGGTATTTGCTGGGGTTTTGACAGTAGCCATCCCGATGGATGTGGGGTGGTATCTCATTGTGGTTTGGTTTGCCTTTCTCTGATGATCAGTGATGTTGAACATCTTTTCATAGGTTTATTGGCCAGTTATAAATCTTCTTTGGATAAATGTCTATTCCAGTCCTTTGCTGATTTTTTAATCAGACTCCTTGTTTTCTGTTGTTGAATTTTAGGAGTTCTCTGTACATTCTGTATATTAATCCCTTATCAGATATATGGTTTGCAAATATCTTCTCCCATTCTGTGGGTTGCCTTTTTACTCTGTTACCCACGCATATTCTTTAATGGGTATTTCCTGGGCACCTGGCAGTGTCAGGCCCTTAGGTCCAAACTGTCTGGGGCCGCGGTGAAGTCTCGGCTTCCCTTGTGTGCCGGCAGCCACGCGGAGACCCCGCCCACCCCAGCCCCAACCAGGCCAGTCCTGCCCGCCCCGACTAATGGAGGAGCGGACCATAGCGTGGAAGGTCCTCCGGCGGCTAGAGCTGCCAGATGGTGGGGGGAGGAAACCATAGAGTCGGCCGTCCTCTCGAGTCTAGACTTGCCAAGGCGGGGCTTGCACCGGAAGAGGGAGTCAGCGGGCCGGAAGTGGGTCGGGGACGCCGGAGCTGCAGGCGGGGATGAAGCCGGCGGTGGACGAGATGTTTCCCGAGGGTGCGGGGCCTTACGTGGATCTGGACGAGGTAAGGCGGGCGGCGCCGGGCCGGGCGGGAGCGGAGCCAAGGCCAGCTGTCGGCCGCGGGCCGGGTTTGGGGCGAGAGAAGGTGGCGGCCTGCATGGGCGCGCTCGCCGTCCCGGCGGTTCCTACCTCGGGCGAGAGAATGGGGCCTCCGGGAACCCAGTGAGGTGGCGGCCGGGATGGCTACGGGCCGGGGTTGCGGTGAGCGTCGGTGCCCGCGGCCTGGAGCCCCGCAGGAGCGATTGGTGGGGACCCCGGGGACGGGGTTGAGCTCGTGCCAGGTGCTGGGGAGGAGGTAGGCCCCGGCCGGGATGGTGTGCTGTGGCGCGGCGGGGGCGAGTCCCCGTCTGGGAGGAGGGGAGACGAGAGCTCGGCTGACCAACGGCCCTTGGGAAAGAAGCGGCCGCCAGCCCGCGGAGCGGGGGAGAGGGGCGCCTGGCAGGTCTGTGCTCCGCGCGGGGCAGTTGCGAGGGTGGTTGTGTCACCCCATCCTCTGGGCACAGGGCGTTCCTGTCTGGTGTTGGCGGTGTGTGCTCGGAGTGTCAGGCCGGCTTCGCGGGGTCCGGACCTCTATTTCTCCTTGTCAAACCTCAGAGGGGACAGACCCATTCTGTGTGCTCCTGGGCGTCCCTGGGCGAGGCCTGGTGGATCGGGAGCGAGGCCTGCAGGGTCTAGGGGACGGCACGTCGTGCCTGGGAGAGCGGGAATGGGATGGAGCCGGGCAGGCGGGGTTGGGGGGCAGATGGTGCATGGCCTGTAGCCGTCCTGGGACAGGTGGGCCCTCTGCACCCCAGCCCCGAGGCACCTGCACTCACCCCCTGTTTCTCAGCCCTGTGCTCCAGGCGCTACCTTAGGCAAGCGTGGAGTCGCTGGAGGGCTTTAAGGTGCGGAGTGACGGCTGTGACTGGTTCGTGGCGCCGTCGCTCTGGAGGCTTTGGGGTGAGAGAGTGGGGCAGTACAAACAGGGGGACAGGGGGCGCGAGGAGGGTCTGAATGAAGGCAGTGCCTCCAGAGGGAGGTAGGCGCAAACTCTGCAGCTGTGTCACAGGTAGAATCTGCACAGCTTCCTGTGGGGACGGGGCAGGGGAGGGCGCCTGAGGAGGGAAGGAAGGCTCTGAGAGTCCCTGCTGCTAAGGGATCACGGGAGGTGCTCCGCCCTTTGAGCCAGCAAGAGGCAGGGCAGACAGCCTGGGGCGGTCGGGAGTCAGGGTGGCAGTCGGGAGTCAGGGTGGCAGCAGGGCCTGAGGGCCAGCCGTCCAGGGTGCTGCCACCAGAGGCCTCTGCTCTGGCTGTCGCCATGTGACTCTAAAAGAGGCTCAGAATCCTCGCCACGTTGCCCAGCTTTGGTTGTGGCGTTGTTTCACTGCCACCGTTGAGTGGTGGCAGTGGGAAGGCCCGTGATGGCCCCGCCCCCCTCCCCAGAACCCCAGGTCAGCAGGTCAGTTTCTCAGGGGAAATGGTTTAACACTCAAGAGCAGTCCAGAGCAGAGCAGTGGTCAGGCTCAGTTTTGCGCGCGCTCGGGGCCTCTTGTCCAGGTGTGCGCAGCAGTGCCGCTGTTTGGGGCAATGGCAGGACTCTACGGAAAAGGCGAGAGGAGTCGAGGACGTCCGACCCGAGGGGACCCTCGCCGTAATTCCTTGGAATGCCGCCTCCCCAGCCCCGCGCGCACTCCCTCCCTTCCCCTGGACTAAATGTTGTCTCCGACCTGGACACTTTCTGCCCAGGAGTGGTCTGGAGCCTGCGTGGCACTTATACCACCCGTTCTCTCGGAAAACCCCGCTGCCATGAGCTTTCCGTTCCCTCCCCAGGCAGGAGGCAGCACCGGGCTCCTGATGGACTTGGCGGCCAATGAAAAGGCAGTTCACGCGGACTTTTTTAACGGTAAGGACGCTGGGATTGGCTGGCCGGTTTTAATCTGTTTCTTCTGCAAGTTATGCCGTGGAGCAGCTTTGTGACATGAGTGACTTGGATCGTAGACCAGTACAGGCCAGATCTTGTGCCATTCTTGGAACGCCGTGCAGCCCTGCTTTTCAGGAGGGAAAAAGGCTTCCAGTCTTATGTTCCAGTTGTTGAGTTTGAGCCATGAACGTGCACTTGGACACCTGAAACTGTAGCAGGGTCTGGTCTCTCTGGCTTTCTCGTCGCCCCTCTCTCGCGATGGCTGGTTTGCTTTCCTCTCCCTGTTCGCCACTGGGTTCCTGTCCCCTGGGCTCTGCCTGTGCAGAGTGGCGGCCACACTCCTGCTCTTCTCCGCCCCTTTTCTCTGACACCGGGAGCTACTCGCATGTAAGGGCTTAATGCTAGCTTCAGGAACATGGGTGGGGTTTTATCAAATAAACAGTGAGAAACCAACTTTATAGGAAATCTTCATATACGTTTGAGGGGGTCCTTCTTGTGTCCCCTTCTGGTTTCTTAAGGCCTTGTTCTTATAGGGTATATTCATCCCTACCAAGGGTTAAATCATAAGAAACACAAGATCGCTTTCTTAGGAGAGTAAAGTGGTATTTTATCTCTTACCTTTCGTCTGTCATCCAGGGTGCCTGCCACTACAGAGAACTTTCGTCCCTCGTTAGTGGCAGCCAGGATGTTGCCTTGCCATGTTGGTTTTCAGGGGCCCCGAACCGCTCTGGCCCGAGCCCGTGTTGTTTTTTCTGGCTGCTTTGCAGTTGTTGCCTAACGAGAGAAGCCAGGCTGCTGCACGAGGGCAGCCTTCCCGGGGAGCCCAGCTGCTCTCCCCAGGCAGCGTCCCCGCAGGACTGAGGGGGGTGACGTTTGTTAAGTTCTCCGGGGGAGCAGGTGTGGGGAGCACGGGCTGCAGAGCCGCCGCTAGGACCTCACCCGGGTAGGGGTGTATGGTCCCCAGTACGGCACGATCCACTCACATTTTGAGGGTCTCCTTGCAAGCCCCCCTCCTGCCCTGCCAGCCTGGGGCTTAGAGACAGTTGGCTGTGTTCTAGAGTTCAAGGTCACGTGATATCCACCAACAGCTCTTTAATTCTGACAGAGCACCTGTGAGAAGGACCCAGGCCTTCAGGCCAGGTGAGCACGGGAGCAGATGAGGGCGCTTCTCCCTCCGAGTCCGAGTCCGGCAGGGAAGAGAAGGGGCGCGGGCGAGCAGACGCCGCCCGGCAGGTTGTGACGGCCCAGGTGTGCCGGAAGCTGTTCCCGCGATGAAGCCGAGTGGCCTTTGGAAGGACTTGTCCGTAGTCCTTTTCACTCATGATTGAACAGATAGATTTTGATGGCCTGTCGTCCCCTAGGCAGTGGAGTTCAAACCCCGAGCCAGGTTCGCTCTGCTCACTCAGTGTTTTACAGAATGGGAGCGCTAGACGGGGTGGGCCGGGACGGCTCGGGGCGAGAGCCCAGACAGGTGGGCGCAGGGGGAGAGTGGCGGAGCTGCGGGACCACAGGCCAGGCGGTGGCAGAGGCGGGCCCGGTGGGGCCGTCGGGGGGCGGGGCGGGGCAGGAGGTGCCTGGGTGCCGCCTTTCCCTGGGGAGCAGGGGTGTGGGGACCAACCCGTCCTCCTAACGGCTCTTCGTTTACTCTGCATGTTCTCAGTGCATGGTACACATGAGTGGCTTTTTCTCTGCTTGTGAAAGTAACACATAACCCGTGGTGGGGATGTAGAAAATATACAAAGAAGTAAACAGAAGGACAGATAACCATGAGTTTGGCTTTGACCCCCTCGCAGGATGCAGTGCGCTGTGAATTTCTGGCGTTTCTTCTAGTGGGAATGGGGCTCAGGCTGTTTCTCAAGCTTAACTATAGGTCAGACTCTCTTAAAGGGAGTCGTTCTCACGGGGCTCTGTCCCTCCACCGCCTTTCTCCCCCCAGCTCTGCAGTTTCCTGCTCACGGCTGCGAGCGCAGGCAGCTTCAGCCCACCTCCCCTGCCCTCCACGCAGCGTTGGCGAGAGCAGAGCCCTGGCCGCGCTCGCGGGCACGCAGTCACGGCTGTGAGGGGTCGCCCACGTGGTCCAGAACACGCCCTTGTGCATTTTCTTAAGATTGTCATCTAAATAGAAACAAGAGTAAAGGTGCACTCTGGACTACTGTCCCTTTGGACTGTATGAGCCCCGGTGGGATAAAATTGAGAGCCTGTCCTGGGAAAAGTCCTTTATCAGATTGTTCACTGTTTTCTCTCTAGTTTTGAATGACCATATACCTCATTTTATAGTTATTTCCTCAGCTGTAGACCTCGTGTGCCCCATCAATGTGTGATTTTGTTCATTTTGTAGATTTTGAAGATCTCTTTGATGACGATGATATCCAGTGAGGTGTGTCCGGCGGTGCGTTTGCCCAGGCTTTGCCATGACGTGGTGTGGTGGATCGCCTCAAAGGATAGTTTTAGATGGTTCCAGAGAACTTGTGGAAATCACTTGAAATTTGGAGATGGTTAACGAAGAAGGAAAAGATGGTTTTAACCATCTGGATGAGGCCTGTTAATCTCTGAATGTGACCGCCTTTTGTCCTTTACTTCAATTAAAAAAGTGATGTTATTACTTGCAGGGTGATTTTAATGCTTGCATTTTTGAGTGAATATTGCAATCCCTAGACGTCTCCTTGTGCATACGTGTACATGCATGCCTGTGTTCCATGCTAAGAGAAACAGGTCTCAGCATAGAAATACATGGTGCACTTTTTTTTTTTGCGGTACGTGGGCCTCTCACTGCCGTGGCCTCTCCCATCGCGGAGCACAGGCTCCGGACGCGCAGGCCCGGCGGCCACGGCCCACGGGCCCAGCCGCTCCGCGACACGTGGGGTCTTCCCGGACCGGGGCACGAACCCGTGTACCCTGCATCGGCAGGCGGCCTCTCAACCACTGCGCCACCAGGGAAGCCCCACATGGTGCACTTTTTGCTCTGTGGCCTTGAGTAATTCTCACAGCTCACGGTTGCTAACGTGGTGTTTGTGTTAGACCCGTAAGCGGTGCAGGCTGGCTCCTGGAAGTGCCTGTGAGACCTTACTCGGGTCCCATCCCTCCCCTGGAGGCACATGTAGCTGCGTGTTTCCCCTCCTAACGTCAGAGCAGCTGCTGTCCCCAAATCTGAGGCTGGAAGAAGCAGGGCAGCTCGATAATGACTCTGAAAGAGACGCCTCCTACCTGAGAAACGTGTGCATTGGTCCATCTCAAAGGACAGCGTAGTACCTTTGGGGGAAGTTTCTTGCTGGCCCAGCTCAGCAACTGATAATGGTTGTAAACTAAGATTACTGCTTCACATCAGTCTCGAAGTGAAGAATGCTCCTTCGATAAGGAAAGGCCCAGGGCACATGGCTTCATCGGTCCCCACCGCTCAGAGTCGAGCAGAGCCACTCAGATGAGTTGGGATGTGCTGACCGTCCCCGTGAGAACTGCCGGACGGAGCACCTCGATGGCCTGGTTATGAAAGACATTTCACCGAAGACCAGGTGAGATTTTAAACAGAACGAGACCTTCCCTCTGCCTGTTTTCTCATGAGTGCCGAGTGGGCTTCTGCCACTTAGCAGGCCCGTCCTGATGGAGCTCGGCCCCCGGGAGGGAGGGCCGGGCATCTAGCGCGGCTCAAGGGGCTGACACGAGGGCAGCGACCCTGGGAAGACCAGCTTGGGAGAAACTGGGAACACCCTTCATTTGAAGCCCCGCCCTGTGTCGGGATTCGGGGCTACATCTGTGTCAGACTCACAGCTCCGATCTGCAGCCAGAGTGACAGGGCCTCCAGGCCAGCTGCACGGTCTGACCTCAGGGAGAGACGTCTGCTTGTCCTTGAGGTCAAGTCACAGGCAGTTACGTTTCCTCAGCGGGTTCCTCCGAGCAGGCCCGGAAGGCTCTGTGGGGAGCATCTGGGCATTTGGGTGAGTCCTTGGCCAGCAGGCGCTTGCCCTGCAGCCGGCGCAGTTGAGGTTTATGGAGACACGGCCCTTCGGGGCTTGCACTTCGCCGTGTCAAGGGCGTGGTGACGTCTCGGGCCGGTGGCGCCCCGAGTTGTCCCTGCGTCGAGCACGTCACCGAGGAGCGGTGGTCGTGCCCCATCAGCTCCCCGGCCTCAGGCCTCTGTTCCTCGCTGGTGGACACAGCCCTTGGTCCCCGCGGGGCCTTCCGGTTCAGGGTCTGTGGTCTTCAGCTGGGAGGAAGCAGCCCAGGCAAAGGAAGGGCTGCCGTGGGCCCGGGTGAGGAGCTGGCCTTTCCCTGCCAGGCCGCGGCTGTAGGACCCCAGCGGGCTCCGTGTTGGCCTCAGAGTTTCAGACCAGTCTGGTGCTCAGTGAATGTCAGCTGTGCGTGTGTGTGTGTGTGTGTGTGTGCGTGTGTGTGTGTGTGCACGCGCGCGCGCGGGTCTTCTGCACATACTTAGGCCTCTGCTTACGCGCTAGGCTCTAGGCCTCCTTTGCTTTCACAGAACCCTTGCAGCTTCCTCAGTACCGTGAGGCCGAGGTTCAGAGTCACTTCTTTTCTTCCTTCTCTCGCTGTGGCTTGGCCGGCACCCTTGGGGAGCGGTGGCTACCTCAGGAGATGCTCATACCTTTGACGAAGAAGCTCTAGCCATTGTCCGTAGTATGTTTTCACTCACAGTGACGAAACACGTTTTTGTCACTTTCTGTTCCTAACTGCCAGGGTCACAGAGATTGGCCTGCGTGCCGGTCTGGAAAGCCCACGGCAGAGGGAAGCTGTGCCACCTTTCCCCGCAAGCTCGGCCGCCAGCCGGTTGCAGAACAGAGGATGGCAAAGCACGACTCTGGCCGGAGTGCCTGCGGCCACCGGGAGAAGAATGGGCAGAAGGCGAGGGAGACTCCTGGGGGCTGGAGAAGAGACAGGAAGGAAGCATCTTGCATTGGAGTCCTTGGAAGTGAAAGAAGAAGAATTTGTCGGAAAGCTGTGGAAGGCTGGCGAGCAGAGGGCCCCCGGGCTCAGGCCGCCTGCGGGCGCACCCGCCTGTTGGCTCCTCGGCCCAGGAGGTCTTCATCCACACGGGAATGTGGTCCCCACGGTGCCCAGCTGTTCCGCTGCCGGCGCCACCCCGTTGGGGGTTGAGGGTCCACAGCAAGCGCTCGGGAAGGCCTCTGATTGGCGCACCCTCTGTCCGTCCCACTCCCTGGCCCGTCGGCAGTGTCCACGCTTATCGCTGTGAGCCAGGAGGGCAGCGCCCACTCACAGCTCGCAGGATTGGGAAGGCCCTTTCCTCCGGGGGAGGGTGCACATGGGGGGCCGCCGCTCGGGAGCTGGGGTGGGGACCTGGAGAGTGTTATCTGCTAAGGTGGGGTGTTGTGGAGCCTCGTGAAGCTGCGGGCTCTTGGAAGTTAGGATTCCAGCGAAGGGAGCCCTTCCTAAGCCACGTGGTCAAGCGCATGGGTTTTACACACTTTGGTTTTTGAGAATCTAGGTTTGGGGGGGCAACTGGAGAATAGAACTGTTTTGATGCTTTGGACTGTTGGAGGACTTCAGTCATGGCCTTTGAAGAAAGCATCTACTTCCCCTGCCCTTAGAGTTCTCCTTCTTCCCGGGTAGAGGGAAAACGTTCATCTCACGGTCAGCCTTTGCACTGGCCGCTTGTTGAGTAGAAAGATGCTCAGGAACCCGCCAGGGAGAGGCGACAGGCCTCTGAATTCTTGGACGAACACTGAGCAGCCGGGTTAGGGGCACTTCCAAAACAAGTCACATTTTTAAGAAGCCACATTATTGACTTTAGAAAATTTACTGCTGTGAATTCTGCTCGGAGCCAAGATGAGAAAGTGCTGAGAAAAGGGTGCTAAAATAAAAAGCTCCTTTGTCTCTCAAGAGGCCAGAGGTGGGCCTTCGGGTGCTGGGCCTTTCCACTGGCTGTTGGAGCCTGAGTCTCAAGAGTTCGGGCCTCGGTCAGCAGGGGGCAGAGGGCGAGGCCCCGAGTGCCCCGCACAGCTCTGCCCGCGCTCCTCCCCGACAAGGCTCATGGGACGAGCGGCTTCCCCACGAGTGTCCTGAGGCCTCCATGTCACTCGTCCACCCCCAGCATCAAGCCGGGGTCAGTACTGAATGGTCACGGCTGCGCTGAGGGGCCTTTTAGGTGCCTGTGTTGTGTGTGAATAATTATTATCTGATAAGTCACAAAATAAACTGCTCGTAAGTGGCTTTAATGGCTGTCATCACGAGGGAGTGTGATTCCGTGGAAACAGCAAGTGCTCTGCAGTCAGAGAGGTTGTCCAGGGGAGGGGACAGTGGAGTGATGTCCAGGACAGTCAACTGACCTGCAGGGTGACTGCGCTAGAAGACAGCTGGTCCCTTTGTCCCTGCAGCTGAGCAGAGTGTCCCCCACGTGGCAGGTGCTCGGTGCATGTCTGATCCATGTAAACAGACAGCGGTGTAATAACTGAGTCCTGGTGCTGCTGGGAGGGGAGAAGCCTGACCCAGAGGGGTGCAGAGCGCCTGCCTGGAGCTCCACGCCGGTGCCTCGTGGCTTCAGGGCCAGGGCACCGAACTCCAGGCCCCAGGAACTGCCCACGCGTGACTCACAGGGAAAGCCTGGGACTCAGGTCACACCTGGCCAGAGAGAGGCTGCCGTGTGAGACCCTCAATTCAGAGACCCCGGAGGTGGGACAGGCCAGACCTCACCGGGGTCAAACAGGCCCTGCCAAACAAGACCGCCCCCTCCTTTGCCCCCAGAAATGTCCTGGCCTCAGCTCTGATTGAGACGGGGATGCGGAGAGGGAGGGGGGAGAAGAGGAGCTCTCAAGCCGAGGCCGTGGCGAACAGCGTCCCTGGAGCTCGACTCCCCCTGGGTGGTCTTGGGACACCCGCAGCCTCTGAGCCTGTGAAGTGAGGGTACCGTGAACACCTTCCCCGTGCGGGTACGAGAGGGGTCACTGAGTGAATTCGAGTTGCACCTGAAACAGCGCGCTGTGTGTGGTGGAGCAGGTGCCTTGAACATGAGCTGCAGTGTTGTTTTCACGTTCGTGAGTCACAGGAACGCCTTGTGCTCTGTGCTTGGGTTTTTTCCTTCCCTAAGTCCCTATCCTTGAACAAACACTGTCTTCTCATCGTGCGAGTGATTTGCCCCAGGTGACTCAGCGTTTGGGAGGCAGAGAGGTGCTGGACTGTGGCCCTTCGTCAAGGGCTGCGTTCTCTCTCCGCAGAGACCACGAACAAAGCCAGGAGACAACCAGCAGATTTGGAAGGAATACAGGAAACCTGGCTCCCGGACAAAGGGCTGAAGTGATCGCATTTGCAGATGTAGAGAACTTTGACAAAGTGGCACGAAGGAGGTGACGCGTTGGAAAATGATGGGCACAGGTTACTGAAAAGTCGGTTTGCAGAACAAGTTCAAAGGGCCAGTAAGTACTTCAAGGTGCTCAGAATCACAAGAGGTTGGTAAACGTCCATTAAGGCAGCAAGGCGCCGCTTTACTCACTGGAGGGCAAGGGCTCTGAGTGATGGAAGGCTGCCCACGCTGATGCGGGGTGGGGGGACCGTGGGACGTGGCCATGATGAAGACTGGAGACCCGGTGGAACCAGGACAGGAGGTTGGTCCCAGCATTTTCCCTCCTGGCAACAGACCATGGAAAGAGTGAACGATCGTCGCTTGAAGAAGCATTGGTGCATGCACACCACGGGGAGCCCTGCACCCCCTAGACCGAGTGGCCTTTGACCTGGAGGGGGTTCCATAGGGCCCTGTGGATGGGGAAGCTGAGATGCAGGAGGTGGGCTGTTACCGGGCACGTTTATACCTGTTCATCTGATGTATAGAACTTGCCTCTCGGGTGTGTAAAGAGGTGCATTTTGGGGGTGAGTGTGTGTGCACACCTCCTGTACACCCACCGTAGCCCACGGGTTATGATGATACGTGTGTGTGTATATATGATCAGATGTGTGTGTGTGAAAGTTTCACAAAAGATGGAGCTCACAGCCCTGTGGGAAAGGACAACAAGCAAAGAGCCTGTGAAAACACCGTAAAGGTGTGAGGGCAGGTGTGAGAGCAGGTGTGTGGGCAGGTGTGAGGGCAGGTGTGCGGGCAGGTGTGAGGGCAGGCAGCCAGGGGCCATCCCCGTTCCTTGAGGTAAATGGGAGAGGGAACCTCAGGAGAGGAGGGAGAGAGCGGCCCAGGTGTGTGCAGGGCCCAGAGGTGGGCAGGTGGGCCGACAGCAGGGTGGCGAGGGGGCCCCCCGAGCAGTGAGGGGTGCTGGGGCGGAGGACAGCGCTCACACGGCTCTTCCTGTCTCCTACGTCCGCCCCAAGCTGGGGTCCCACTCCGTTTCCTCTGGTCCTCGGTTTGCAGCCGAAGCAGAGAAGGAAGGCCTGGCCTTCGAGGTCAGGGACATTAGCTCTAAAGGAGGGATGGATTTCATGGCTGAATTCCTGAGTTTGGAGAGACTGTCAGGGCCTGGCTGAGACCTGCAGGCCGGGTGGGCCTTGCCTGGAGGAAGGCGCGCTGGGCCGTCTTCAGCGGGAGCCTGCCCCGCACCGCAGCGTTTTCTGCTCCCCTGAGAACTGGCCCACGTCCTGGCAGCACAGAGACAACTCTGCACCGCCGAAGGGCACCTGGGGTCGGCAGATGGAGGCTTCCTGTCGGAAGGGGCCCGTGTGGGGACCCAGCTGATCGCTCCAGCCGGCAGTCCATGGCCGCTGCTGTTGCTCTCGTTTGTTTTTTATTTTTTTCCTTTGACTTTCAACTTTAACATTTATTTTGCTGAGACTTAATTTATCCTGTCACTTGTAAGGCTCAGTTCTGTCCCCAACTGTGCCCAGCGCAGTTAAATAAATGTTGAAGGAACCTGCTGGAACTTTTGCTGCTGAGACAGGAAAACCACCAGACCTGCTGTGAGAAGAGCATTTGGACAGTCCGCTGTAGTTTTCCTTTACTTAGCATCTTGCTGACGAGCCGAAGAATGCTCCAAAGGTGCCTTTCATTGAAAGCCAACTTAGAGCGCAGCGTTTATATCCATCCAGTCCTCAGAATGTTCCAGAGGGGAGGGTCGTGTGCTCAGTTTGTGCGTGAATAAGCTGAGGCTCTTGGAGGTGACAAGACCTGCCTGGACCGGCCCTCCGAGGGGACGGAGCGGCCTTCGCCCTGGAGCAGCGCAGTGGAGCGCCCTGCTTCGGACACTCAGGCCCGGGTCGTGGTTCTATCTCGAAATTCGTGAACTTCCTTGCCTCTGCATTTCCCATGTGCACGAGTGGAGGTGATAGAAACACCCAGCTCAAGAAAAAACGAAGAATTTCTGCTCAGCAAAAGAAGCCATTGAGGAATAGTCGGACTGCAATTGTGGCAGTATTACAGTATATGTAGCTCCCGAAGGACTCATTCACAATATATAAAGAACTCCTACAAACCGACAGTAAAACTCAGGCAACCTAATGCAAATGTGGGCAAAAGACAGGAATGAAAAATGGATACGTGGAAACATGCAAATGGCCACTGAGCGTCCGACAAGATGCTGGACAATCAGGGAAATGACAGAGCAACGTCCTTTCACATTGACTTGAAGGGCCAAAATCCAGAGTAAAAACGAACGCATTAATCGATAAAGTCCCCCCACCCCTCCCTAGTAACTTCACTTCGGCGTGAGCCGTGACCTACGCGTATTACTGGTTAACAGGCCCAAAGAGTGTAGTCAAAGCAACATGGCTTTGGAGAGCATACTGTGAGCGAGGATTGTGGCTCGCTCTTCTTTAGTGTGGGTGAGGCTCCCTGCTCAGATCTTTACCTCATTTTATCACTTAATCCTTACAACCGCTCTGCAAGGTAGGTATTATCATTAATATTTTTTCTTCTTTAAAACTCTTTGTGGGACTTCCCTGGTGGTGGCGCAGTGGTTAAGAATCCACCTGCCAATGCAGGGGACACGGGTTCAATGCCTGGTCCGGGAAGATCCCACATGCTGCGGAGCAACTAAGCCCGTGCACCACAACTACTGAGCCTGCGCTCTAGATCCCGCGAGCCACAACTACTGAGCCCGTGCGCCTAGAACCCGTGCTCCACAGCAAGAGAAGCCGCCGCCATGAGAAGCCCACGCACACCGCAAATAAATAAACGAATTTATATGGGAAAAAAAGCTCTTTGTGTTATGTACTGAAGTTTGCCACCACCCCCCATTCACATGTAATGTTTACATCTGGTTTTGGTATTAGAAAAACGCTGGCCTCATAGAATGAGTTGGGAATTGTTCCCTCTGCTTCTATCCTCTGAAAGAAATTACAGAGAATTACAGAGAATTGGCACAATTTCTTTTTTTTTTAATTAATTAATTTATTTTTGGCCGCGTTGGGTCTTCGTTGCTGCATGCGGGCTTTCTCTAGTTGTGGCGAACGGGGGCTAGTGTTCCTTGCGGTGCGCCCTGGCACAATTTCTGTCTTGAATGTTCGGTAGAATTCACCAGTGAACCCATCTGGGTTTGGTGCTTTGTGTTTTGGAAGGTTATCAGTTATTGTTTTAATTTCTTTAAAAGAGACAGCCATAACAAGGTTGTCAGTTTCCTCTTGTGTGAGTTTTGGAAGATTGAGTCAAGGAATCAGCCCATTTCATTTCACCTGGGTTGTCAGATTGTTTAGCACAGGGTTGTTTTAGTAGTCTTTCGTTATCCTTTTAATGTCCATGGTATCTGTAGTTCTGTTCTTGTCATTTCTGATATTAGTAATTTTTGTCCTCTTCGTCTTTTTCTTAGTTAGCTTGGATAGAGGCTTATCAATTTTATTGATATTTTCAAAGTGCCAACTTTTGGTTTCATTATTTTCCCCTCTTGTTTTTCTGCTTTTAATTTCATTAATTTCTGCTCTAACTTGTATTATTTCTTTCCTCCTGCTTACTTTGGATTTAATTTTCTCTTGTTTCCCTAAGGTGTAGCCTTAGATGATTGATAGTAGATCTTTCTTGTATTCTAATGTACGTTTTCACGGTACTCCACAAACTCTGATGAGTTGTGTTTCATTTTCATTTAGTTCAAAATATATTTAAACTTCTCTTGAGATTTCTTCTTTGACCCATATGTTATTTAGGAGTAGGTTGTTTAATATCCACATATTTTGAAAATTTCCAGCTATCTTCCTGTTACTGATTTCTAGTTTATTCCATGGTGGGCTGAAGGTAGAAACTGTAAGATTTCTTTTATTTTAAATGTGTTAAGGTTTTTTTCACAGACCAGCGGGTGATCTATCGTGGTGAATGTTCCAAGCAAGTTTGAGAATAATGTGTCTTCTACTGTTGTTGATGAAGTAATCTGTAGATGTCCATTATAGTGATTGATAGCGTTGTTTTCAGCTATGTCCTTACTAATTTCCTGCCAGCTAGATTCACCCATTTCTGATAGAGGAGTGTTGACATCTCCAGCTGTAAAAATGAATTCATCTGTTTCTCCTGGCAGTTCTACAACATTTACCTCATGCATTTTGATGCTGTGTTGTTTGGTGCATACACATTAAAGTTTGTTATATCTTCTTAGAGAATTGACCCCTTTATCATTATGTAATGCCTCTCTTTCTCTCTCCATATGTATATTTATATATGTTTATAATTTTAAATAAGGACCGGTAGCAAAATATATATGTGTATATATATTTTTTCTTCCAGTCTATGATTTGTGTGGTCGGTAGGCAACTTCCAAGAAGGCCCCCAGAAGATCTCTGCCTCCTGGTTTCATGCTTTTGTTCAGTTCCCTTCCCTTGAGAACTTTGTTACTTCCTTCTAATGAGTAGAACATAGCAGAAGTGATGATGTGATTCTTCCAAGAATAGGTTAGTTATGTAAAGACTGTGGTTTCTCATTTGATCTCTTTCTTTATCTCTCTCTCCTCTGTCTCCCTCGTCATTTTCTCTGAGGTGAGACAGCTTTCATAGTGTCGGGACACTCAAGCACCATATAGAGAGATCCACTTGGCAAGGAAGTGAGTTATCCAGTGAGGAACTGACATCTGTTCACAATCACATGAGTGAGCTTGGAAGTGGGTATTTCAGCTGATCGCAGCTTCAGCCAAAACTTAGATTGAATTCGAAGTGTTACAGCTAAGCTGTTCCCAGGTGGGAGACCCTCGGTAACTCTGTGAGATAATAAATGTGTTTGTCTTAAGCTACTAAATTTGGGGTAATTTGTTGTGCATTAATAGATATCTAGAACAGATTTTGGCGCCTGGAAGTGGGTGCTTCCATAACAAAATGCTAAAATGTAGGAGTGGCTTTAGAACCAGGCATTGAGCTTTGATGAGGTATTTGTGAAAGTCTAGGGTGCCTTGAGGAAGCTATTTATAGAAGCTGCATGGTCTTTGATAAGGGCCTACAGGAATGTGAGGGGTGTTTTCTTGGAAACTGTAGAGAAGGGGACACCAGTTTTGTGGTGGCAGAAAGTTTGTTACTGCTATTACCTGCGTTAATGGGGCAAGTAGGAGTTACGGTTGATGAATTGAGGTGTCTTGCTAAGGAGATTTCCAAGCAAAGCGTTGGAGGTGCCGCCTGTTTTCTTTTTGATCCTTGTGGTAAAATGCAAGAGGATATAGATAAACTAAATTAAATGCTATTAAACAAAAAGGAGCCAGGAATCTGTGGTTTTGAAAATTCTCATTTTCTCCAGATGACAAATGGTGCTTCAGTTAAGAGATGAGCTCTGGGCTTCCCTGGTGGCGCAGTGGTTGAGAGGCCGCCTGCCGATGCAGGGGACGCGGGTTCGTGCCCCGGTCCGGGAGGATCCCCCATGCCGCGGAGCGGCTGTGCCCGTGAGCCATGGCCGCTAGGCCTGCGCGTCCGGAGCCTGTGCTCCGCTATGGGAGAGGCCACAACAGTGAGAGGCCCGCGTACCGCAAAAAAAAAAAAAAAAGAGATGAGCTCTAAGAAAAACTCAAATCCAGGGCACTGCTAGGAAAACGGGGAAAGAAATCAAGCCAAGGGTGTGACCATGAAATCCTTTGTTAAGATCTTAGAAGGATCTAAAGTGGTGCCTCAGTCATAAACACTCTTTCAGAAGAGAGTAAGGCTACGCCCCAAAGCCCCCTTTACTCACACGATGGTACCTCTGTGAGGCACAAGGACATTGTCTGCCAGCAGAATGCCAAAGGATAGAAGGAGTTGCCTCAAGGAGCCCCAAGATTTGCAGGACACCTTCCAGGTTCTTAAAAGAGTTAAGTATGTGGAAGCAGCACCAGCTAGCCGTGAGGAGGACGGTGATAAATCAGAACGCGGAGAGGCCTTCCGGTCCCCGGAACTGTGGGTATTGGCAGAAGTCAGAGTGAGAGAGCTATTTAGCTAAAAACATTTTACACCTTTCATGTGAAAGGAAAGATGGGTCAAACAGCAGAACTGAGAACCCAGAGGGCAGAGCGGAGAGCCGGAGAGGATGATTCCCAGGCGGTCCAGACATAATTAAGGAACTTGCAGAATTTCCCAGCTAGATTTGAAACCTGCTGTGGTCCAGTGACACCTTCGTGCTCTCCGTTTCCTTCCTTTGTGTACAGGAATGTCTGTAGACATTGTCTTATTCCTGACCCACCATTGTGTCTTGGTGTGCGGGGATGCAAATAACTTCTCTCTCTAGTTGTACAAGTCTACAGATGGAGAAAGACTGTACTCAGTGAGCCGTAATGAAGCAACTACACCTGAGGAGCCTCATCCGCATGTGGGCCTAATATAAATGACAAGATTCTAGACTTAGAGCTGATGCCGTAATGGGATGAGATTTGGGGAACCCTGGGACGGAATGAGGAGTGTGTTATTCATGTGGGATAGAAATGAATCAGATGAATAGAATACACAGAAATATGGGATGTACTTCTGAGATTAGATTATGAAACGACTCTGGCTTCCACCTTGGGGTTTTCTTCTCCCCATCTCCCGCTCTCTCTCTCTCTCTCTCTCTCTCTCTCTCTCTGTTTCTGTCTCTTATTGCTTATTCTGGAGGAAGTCAACTGCAATGTCATTAGTACTGTCGAAAAGATGCTTTTCTTTTAATGAGCTGGGAAGTAGAACTTTTGAGTCTTGTCTGTGGACACGGGTGATCTTGGGAGTGGATACTCCCCCAGTTGAGCCTTTAGATGACGACAGCCCAGAACGACATTTGATTTCTGCCTCAAGAGAGACCTTGAGCCAGAACAACCCTGCTAAGCTGCTTCCACATTCCTGACCCACAGAAACTGTAAGATGATAAATGTCTTGTTGCTTTGTTTTGTTTGTTTTTGGTTTTTTTAGCCTCTAATTTTGGGGTAATTTATTAATCGGTAATAGATAACAGAGCTATTCTAGTTTCTTTGAGTTTCTATGTAAATTCTAGAATTAGCTCATAAATATGTACCCCAAAAAAGAAAATCTGTGAGAATTTTGATTGGGTTTGCATTGACTGAATCTATAGATCATATTTGGGTGAATTGATGTCTTAACAGTATAGAATATTCCAATTCGTGACCAAAAATTATCTCTCCATTTATTTAGGCTTTCTTTAATTTTAAAATTAGTGTTTATAATTTTGTGCGAATATGTCTTGTGCTTATTTTGTTAGATGTACACTGAAGCATTTCATTTCTCTGGTGCTATTGTAAATGGTACTTTTAAAATTTCAATTCCAATTGTTTATTGCTAGTATATATAAATATTATTGCTAGTATATAAATATTTTGTATGCCTACTTTGTATCCTGAAATTTTGCTAAGCTTATTTATTTATTTATTTACTTTGCGGTACGTGGGCCCCTCACTGTTGCGGCCTCTCCCGTTGCGGAGCACAGGCTCCGGACGCGCAGGCTCAGCGGCCATGGCTCACGGGCCCAGCCGCTCCGCGGCACATGGGATCTTCCCGGACCGGGGCACGAACCCGTGTCCCCTGCATCGGCAGGCGGACTCTCAACCACTGCGCCACCGGGGAAGCCCAAGCTTATTTATTGTTCTAAGAGATATTTTATAGATTCTTTGAAATTTTCTGTATAAACAGTCATGAAGTCTTCTTAACTGGCATTATCGACTAAAGTTAAACATGTGACCCAGCAATTTTAGTTTACTTGGTATATTTGCAATATAAATCAGTACTTACAACCATCAAAAGATATACAAAAGATTGCTCATAGCAGCTTGAGTCATAATAGCTCCCAAGGTGAAACAACTCAAATGGCTATGAACAGTAGAGAGGATAAATAAGTTTTGTATATCTATGTGGTAGAATGCTAGGCAGCAGTGGGAAAGAATGAAGCACTGCTACATGCAACAGCGTGGATGACTTTCACGGGCTCTGCGGTGAGACCAATGAGCCAGACAAAAGAGTGTGCATTATGTAATCCCATTTTTATAATGTTCAAAAGCAGACAAAAGCAGTTTATGTTGTTAGAGATCAGAATAGTCGTCACCCTCGGAGCAAGGTATTAATTGGAAAGGAACACAAAAAAGCGGGCCTTCTTTGGTTCTGAAAGTGTTTTCAGTCTTGACATGCATGGTAGTTTCACGGGGATTTTCATGAGAATCACTGAGCTGTACACTTAGTATTTGTGCCTTACGGATGGGGGTGGCGGAGACTGGACGACCTCATACGGAGATAGTGATCTTGGAGGTCACCGAGGGAGGGCAAATGATTACAGAGAGATGAGGGACGAGAACAGCCCCCCAGAGGGCACTAGCCTGAGTGAGAGAGTCCCACCAAAGTGTCTGGGTAGGATGGCCAGGGTTGTTCGGAAAGAGCAAGTATCGCCAAAATAACATCGGACACTGAAGGGCAAGCTGGGCCTGACATGTGCGATGCTGATACACGTGATTAACAGAGGCTGGCTGATGTTTCCAGCAAAGACGGAAGGGCCAGACCAGACAGTGAAATTCTTGGGAGAAGCCACTCTTGACATCCCACAGGCAACTGAAAACAAACTGCAGTCCTTGCCTATCCCTGGAACTTAGGAGAAACACCGTGCATGGTTGGGTTGTTTGGAGGACGCAAATGCCACATTTGGGAATCCGGCTAGCTCCAGTCCACACCCTAAAGAAGGCCATGTTTGACTGGGGGACTAAACGACAGCAGGTTACATCTGAGTCGCAAAAAGCAGTAGCTCTGCCATGCCCTTGGCCCTGATGATCCCCACTCAGTCATGACTCTGGAAGAATCTGTAAGTCACACTTGGCAGGCTGGAGCTCATGGCTGAAGCCCGTGAGTGCCGCCCAGTGGCAAACACTGGGATTTTGGACCAGGACGGCTCCAGACCCAGCGGTGATGGCACACACCATCTGAGAGCCAATCACCAGTTGCTGTTGGGCACTGAGTGCGAGTGTCCCTGAGACTGAGGACGTAAAATAGTCCTGAAGCCGGAGATAACCATAATGTCTTGGGCGATGTCAGAGAAACACTGCGATACGGAGGGAGTTCCACGATGACCTGGAAATGGACCCTCAGGAGCACGCTGCCTGGGGGCGGGAGGACCGGTTCCTCGTATTCACGCGCTGGGAGCCTCTTTGCCTACGGCTGGCTTTAGGGCCATATGCAGAGTGGCCAGATACCGCTGCCGCGCGGACAACGTCCTATGACCATCGCTTGACTGACCAACCATAAGCATCTTGGTTTAGGGAGGGCAGCATCCCGTCCCGGCACTCCAGGAGGCTGTAAACGGGTCCTGATGGGAAGAGACACTCCGGACGAGGCTTTGCACACCTGACGGTAGGTGAAAATGCTGAGACACTGTAAAAAGACTGGAACTAAGGTACTGTCCCGATTGGACCGCGGAGCTACGTTTCTTCAAACCAGGGAACACGCTTACAGCCCACGGTGTCCAACAGTGGCAAAGAGACACCGTATCCGGTGGATACATCGTGTAGCATTTCATCCTCAGAGGAGTGGTTTGATGGGGAGCTGGATGGGTCGTCGAAACGCTCGTTTAAAGGGTACGTAGCACTGGCTCCCTCTCAGCACGAGGGAGGCCAGGAGAGGGTCCCTACTCAGTAGCCCCCTCCTTTGCTGGGGGAGGGGGAGGGGAGATGCAGTTCTCAACTTTCCTTTTCCTGTGCAGTGGTCCTGGGACCAGGGCTGCCACTGCAGGTACTGGAAGCAGGGAAGGCCCCTCAGCAAGAACCTATAAGGGTGCTTTAAACCTCTAGGCCAGAATTTCCGAGGGAGATGGGGTGAATTGTGCCCCATTGTCTCTGGAAACATTGGAGCGGGCGGGGAATGCAGTGGTGTGGTCGCTGGTTGAGGAGGCCCATGGACTCTGCCCTTGGGTGCCCCCCCCATGTTGGGGGAGCTGGCTGAGGAGGAGGCCCTTGCTGGACTGGCATTGCTGCCAGGATTCTGGAGTGGCACAGGGGCTGAAACTAATGTCCCTTGCAAAGGTGGAAAAGTTTGGACTAAAATCGATGACAAATGGAGAGAAAGAAAGATAATACCTGAGGGCAAAGGAATGCATAAATGTCGTCTGCAAGGAGGGAAGTCCAGATAGCCTCCCAAATAGGACACGGGAGACCCCCTGTGACTTTGAGAGAACAAACAGTTCTTGAACAGTGCCAACCTAAAAGAAAACGTGAATGAGTGAGACTGATAAGGGAGAAGGCATCTCTCCATTAATGAGTAACTTCCCTCTATCAGCACCATGGACCAACTTAGGTCACACGTCTACCTGAAGCTGAACTCTTTCCAAGGCAACGCTGTGAGCTGGTTTTCTGAATTCTGGGTTCTTGTGGATCTGTTGAGGGCAAATGGATGTAACAACCACTCTTAGTATACAGGCTTAGACTAGTTAATACTCTCCCAGGAGTTAGGAACAGGTGGTCTTGCCCCAAGTCCCATGGACTCAGTAGGGAAGGGATGGGCCCCCAGACAGACTGGTGCCCAGGACTTCATCAGAAGAAATTAGTGAGAGGATGAAGAATGGAGAATATACCAATATACAGAGTGGAGAATATACTTGTAATACAAATAAATTACCAAAAACACCTGAAGTTATGAACACAGAATTCAAATCAATGAAAGAAATACAGTGAGTTCAATTAAAAACAAGTAAAAGACTTAAGTCTTTCACCAGGGGTTAAGAGGATAGGGCGGAAGGAGGGGAGGGATGGACTGGGAGACTGGCAGTGACACATACACTCTACCATATATAAAATAGATAACTAATGAGGACCTACTGTGTAGCACAGGGAACTCCACTCAGTACTCTGTAATGACCTATATGGGAGAAGAAACTAGAAAAGAGTGGATACATGTGCATGTAGAACTGATTCACTTTGCTGTGTACCTGGAACTAACACAACATTGTAAAGCAACTATATTCCAATAAAAATTTAAAAAAAGACAAGTAAAAGACTTAAGTAGGGGCTTCCCTGGTGGCGCAGTGGTTGAGAGTCCGCCTGCCGATGCAGGGGACATGGGTTCGAGCCCTGGTCTGGGAGGATCCCACATGCCGCGGAGCAACTAAGCCTGTGCGCCACAGCTACTGAGCCTGCACTCTAGAGCCCGCAAGCCACAACTACTGAGCCCATGTGCCACAACTACTGAAACCCGTGTGCCTAGAGCCCGTGCTCTGCAACAAGAGAAGCCACTGCAATGAGAAGCCCGCGCACCACACGGAAGAGTGGCCCCTGCTCACCGCAACCACAGAAAGCCCGCGTGCAGCAATGAAGACTTGATGCAGCCAAAGATAAAATAAAATAATAAATAAATTTAAAAGAAAAAGACTTAAGCAGTTGTTTCTGAAGAAAGAGAGCCAGCTGGACGCTAAGTGTATGAGCAGGGGCCCAACTTTACCAGCAGCTATAGGGAAATGCACGCTGGTGTAAGAAGGCATCATCCAAATGGACAAGAACATAAAAATGTGAGCTCGATCCACACTCTTCGTTAGTTGGTTAGCTTCTGTTGCGTGGACGTAGTACAATTGGCTTGTTAAAGGACATCCGAGTTATTTCCAGCTTTTAACGATTATGAAAAGAGCTGCTGTAAACATTCGTGCATAGGTTTTTGTGCAAATATACTTAGCTTTATAAGAAACTGCTGAGCTGTTTCCCAGGGTGGCGGTACGACCAGAGTTGCAGCCGCACCAGCAGTGTCCGGGAGTTCCAGTCTCCCTGCCTCCTGGCCAGCGGTGAGGTTGTGGCTAATGGTGGTGCACACTTTCTCCTGTGCTTTTGGCCGTCCTTTTATCCTCTTTGATGAAGCGTCTGTCCGCCCATTTTGTAATCGGCCGTCCTTTTTTCATTCCATTGGCTTTCCCGAGAGCAGGAAAGTCACTGGCAAGTTGGGGTATTTATTTACAAGCATGACAGCCTCCCTCTGCATGCTCCTCCCCATGTCCAAGCTCAGTGATTCTCCATCAAGGGCAGCCCCAGACTCACTGGGCAAGCACAGGTCTCTAGGTCACTCCTGTTCTCCAGCCAACACAAAACCATCTTTTGGAAACGTTTGCAAGACGGGCCTGTTTTGGCTGAGACTAATACAATGGTGTGTGTGTGTTGATTACATAGATGGGGGAAAAGTTCTTATGCCAGAAACTCAAATTTCCCTGCCCCTTTGTGAGTAATAACATCCATGAACCCTGAGGTAGAGCAGGGTCCCCACCGAGTCCATCGCCCTGGACCACGCCGCGGTCATGGCACATGGAGCACCCCTGCCCCCAAGCAGGAGTCATACCCCTCCCCAGCCCCAAAGGAAGGGGTAGCATAGGTCTTGGTAAGGACAGTGCTGTGTGGCTGGAGACTGAGTGGATTGGGGAGGAAGCTCGGTCAAGGGCCAGGACACCTGGACAGGGCACAGGGAGTGTCAGCGGCGAAGCCCAGCAGACGTCACGAGCAGGGACCGGAGGCCCGGGACGGGAGGGGAGATTCTGTGCTAATTGGTGATGTGGGCAGTTACATCTCCGTGGAGGGGTAAGTGGACCCTGGAGCCCCGCATCTGTGCGCGATGGGGAGATGGCCAACAGCCCTTCTTCCGGCGCCGCCTTTGAACAGGCAGATGTCAGAGCCAGACCGGCTACTTCAGGACAGGACAGGCCACGCTGGGGGCCGCCCGCTCAGGGCCCAGTGGGCAGAGAGGAGCGACGCCCCGCCTGCGCTGGGCTCGGGGAGGCCAGGGACACCTGCGGCTCTCCAGGTAGGTTTCCGCGGGGTCCTGCCCCTCGGTGAAGTGGCCAGTCTGGCTGCCTCTGGACCTCGTCCCTCGGAGGGAAGTGTTTGGGGCGGGGCCGGGGTTGAGAGGTCCCTGATCTCACAAGGTGGGGGCTTCCTCCCCGCGTGCTTCACCCCACTGCACCCCGCATCTCCAGCATCCTCCCCCCTGAGCTCTGAAGTTCTCCACCGAGGGGCACTCTTGCCACCGCCCACTTCGTCCGCCCCCCAGGAGACGCCCCCCACTCTAGGAACATGCGGGAACCCCTGCCGAAGGTCTGCTCGTCCCTGCCCGCCACCCCAAGCTACTTACAGGATGCTCTCCATCTCTCTCCCCGACACATGCCTGCCTGCCCGGGCCCTCTCCCGTTCCCTCCTGTCCTCACAAGGAGTCTGCTGAAACGGGACGTGGAGGGACGTTTCCAGACAGGAACACTCTTTGTGTCTATTCCCCGTTTGCTGCAAAGCCAGAGCGGGTGTTGGTGGGAGAGGGGGGGCGCAGGCTGGTGCTGTCTCCACTTTGCTCACGTCCCTTGTCGGGGTGCCCTGAGTCTCAGTGCAAGGGACCCCCGATTTGGGGGAGAGCTACCCCCACCGCCGCCCCTCCGGCCCCGCATCCTCCCCTCCTGCCCTGCATCCTCCCCTCCTGCCCTGCATCCTCCCCTCTGCTCACCCGCATCTTCCCCTCCGGGCCCCCCGCATCCTCCCCTCTGCTCACCTGGCTCCGGCCCCCTTCCACTGTCTCCCTCAATCCCACTGTGTCTGGCCCTCATGTAAATTTCCACTGATTCCCTCTCTGATGAGGCTGGAAATGACCACACATTTCCCTCATAACTGGGAACTTTGAGAGCAACAAGAAATGCAGAGGAACCTAAGAGTCACTTCCCTGAAACCCTCTGCTCCGGCCCGGCAGGCTAAGGGCTGCTGCCCATCTCAGCGTGAAAGCCAGTGGCCTCCCCATGGCCCACGAGGCTCTGCTGACGTCCCCCCTTCCTTGGTGACAGAGCCCCCAACCACTGCTCTGTGTCACTCTGCTCCAGCCAGGCTGTGTCTGTGCCGCCCTCCACGCACCCAGAGGTGCCCTGGTGTCCCCCACTCCCCCCGTAGCCCCCTGGCCAGTCCTCACCCCGTGGGGACTTTGCCCCTGGGTCGGTGTCGCCTTCTCACTGACCCTTGTTCCCCACGGCCCTAACCCGGACCCGCCTTCCGGTCTCACTCTCCATCTCCGTACATCCTAAGCAGCTTATCTGCGTGTTATGAGCGGTGTTTACTGTCCTGTCTGCTTCCCTGCCCTCCCTAGAACTTACGTTTCATGGAGGCAGACGTTTCCGACTGTTCTCTCTCCCCATCGACCCCAAGTACCTTGAAACCATCACTCCCCAATAGTGGGCGCTCAGTATCAGATGGACGGATAAGTAGGGGCCCCTCCCCTGCTTCCTCCGTGAGGTCTGAACATTGCGACCCTACTCACTGTGTCTCTACGTGGTGGTCCCTCAGATCCAACACGTCCCAAAACAAGGTCTTCCTCCTCCTTTCTCTCACAAGTGTGCACCTCCCTTCTGCACCCAAATCCTGAGCTCTCCCTTTGGGGGCATCTCATAGCAGTGCTGGGAGCCCAGGGAGCCCTCGGGAGGAGATCACAGCTGAGACCTGACGGACGCCCAAGTTCCGCTGGTGATGGGGCGGCAGGGGTACCTGAGGTCAGCAAGGTGCTCTCAGGGACTGAACGTGATTCCTGGGGCAGGATTCTGTCGTTCGACGGGGACAGACAGGAGCCAGGGGGCAGCAGAGGGCTTTGCTCAGAAGAGTGGTGTTTGGACGGATGCGGCTGGGAGAGGGGTCTGCGTGCAGCTCTCTGCCCCACGCAGGGTGGACCAGATGGAGTCAGGGACTGTGGAGGAGGACCAGTCAGAGTTTTGGTTACGATCATTCCGGGTGCGGTGATGGAGCCTGAACTCGCGGTGGCTGGAGGAAGCCCACGAGGGTGGCGACAAGGGAGCCTGCTGGAGAGACGTGATGCTGTGGGAGGGGTGGGACCGGCCTTGTCTTAGCCACGGGGATAAGGAGAGCTGAAGCTTGGTGTCCGCCCGGGCAGCGGGGTAGATGGTGGTGTCCTGGTCCGAGATGAACACGAGGAGGGCGTGGACTCCAGGGCCCGTGGAGGCCTCCTGTCATCGGCTGGACGCACGGGTGGGATCTGCAGACAGACAGGGCGGTGCGGGCGTCATCTGGTGGAGACTGGAGGTGGGTGGCTTTGCTGAGTGTGGGCAGTGAGAGCAGAAAGCTGGGGCCACAGCACCAAATGCGGAGGCGAGGCGAGTGGAGACGGAACGAAACATCCCCCAGAAATTAGGGAAGGGCTGGTCACTGGCATCTGGGGGGCCACCGGTCCGCGGCGCGTGGGGACAGAAGCCAGGTGGCTGCGGGCCGAGGGGGCAGGAACCCAGACCATGGCTGCCCCTGAGCATTGATGGACGAGAGGGGTCCAGGCGTGACAGAGATGCCAAGTCGCGGGGACGTCTGGGGACTCAGCGGAGACAGCGGCAAACAGGAGAGCCCGGAGGAGAGAGGGCGGGAAACGTGCGCCCAAGGAGACTGGTTGGGGGGCGTGAGCAGAGCTGCAGGGGCGGCTCGGCTCTGAGGCAGGAGCCCCGCACCCCACAGCTGGAGCCGGACCACAAGGGAGCTGCAGGTGCCGCCTGCTGAGAGGGCCGTTCTCGCCCTGCCCAAGGGTCCAGCCCTTCGGGGTGCACGGGGACACGGAAGCTGCCCCAGCCCTTCCAACTGTTCAGGAGAAGCCAGAAATCTGTGCTTCTGTGTGGAATGTGCTGATTTTCCAAAACGATGATCAGAGTGAGGGTGTGGGGCTTCCCTGGTGGCACAGTGGTTGGGAGTCCGCCTGCCGATGCAGGGAACACGGGTTCGTGCCCCGGTCCGGGAGGATCCCACATGCCGTGGAGCGGCTGGGCCCGTGAGCCATGGCCGCTGAGCCTGTGCATCTGGAGCCTGTGCTCCGCAACGGGAGAGGCCACAACAGTGAGAGGCCCGCGTACTGCAAAAAAAAAAAAAAAAAAAAAAAAAAAAAGAACCACTGCGTAAATCTTTGCCTTTTCTTCTGGCCAATACTGTTTATTTTGTGAACTTGCATTTTATAACCTGTTAGAATAGTGTCAGGGGGCAACCAGAAACTCTAACTGTCCATCTTAACAGTTCCAAATTTCTAGCCCACACCCAAATGGGTTCACTTTTTTCTCTTGTAGACATCCCTCGGGAAGAGCCACAGCCTTGGTGTTTGAGGACCCGGTGTGTCCTGGTGCTGCCACGACCTTGGGTAAGTCCATGAACTTTCCACTGTGAGCCTCAGATTTTCATCTGAAGAATATGAGCCTTGTTCTCCCAGGGCCGTGGTGAGGATTTCAGGGGGGATTTATGTGGACACACCTGACACTTGATAAGGTCTAGGTGCTCCTTTATGGCATTGAGGCTGGCTCTGGGGGACCCACCTGCAGGATGGAGAGAGCGTGCCGGAGCGGCCAACGGACTGCTCTGGAAACACTGCATGTAGGAGCCTTGTTTTCATGCCCCTTTCACTCCGCCATCACCCCTGTCACGTGCTGGACAGGTGGCCTCTCCCTCAGCGACAGGTCCCTTGAGAATGTTCTGGACTTCTCCCCTCTGCTGCCCAGCCACCCTCTGCCTTCTGTTTTCTCTCCTCCAGACTCGTGTTGACACCTCCCCTTGCTGATACTCCCTCCGGATCTTTTTGATGTTATGGGGTTTTATCTTTTTATTCCTTTACCATATTTTAAGAGGGCCTTGACGTGGTGCAAAGATAGACACGTAACCACTCTCCGCTCTTGGCCTGGGAGGCTGCTTCTTCTCCTGCAGACCCCCAGCCCTGTGGAGGGACCCCATGGGTCTGGGGTCTGGTTTGGCTGCCACACACCCCACCATCCCATGAGCCCTCCTGGTGTCCCTTCCTCTTATACAATCATCTCTGAAACCAGGCGAAAGACCAAGCATCTCCTAGTATAGATGACCCTGGTGGCGAAGGGCTGTGCATCGTTACTGTTGTTAGATTCCTTGGGAAAGTCTGGGTTATAAGAGCAATTAGATGGTTTCAAGATTGCCTGGGGGAGGAAAAGGGCAGCGCGTTCTGGAGCCCCGCGGGTCGCCAGGAGACCTAGAGCCGCCATGTTCAGTGGCAAAGGCTTAACTTGGAGACACTTTCTGCTCCCCTGCTGCTCCAGGAGCCAGCTGTCCCCTCCTTGGGCCAAAACTCACCCCCAGGCTGAGCTGTGCTTTCTTCCCCAGCCGTCCTCGGCCCTCATCTGGCACGAAGCCGGTTTGCAGCCCTGGGCTCCCCACACGGAAGGATGAGGGGAGAACGTGACCGAGGTCAGCGCCTTCACGCTGGTGGGCTTCCTCACGGCCCCGGCTGCCTCCCTTTTCGTGCTGGTGGAGAACCTGGCCGTCATCCTCACCATCTGGGGCAGCTCCTCCCTCCACAGGCCCATGCACTACTTTCCGGGCATCCTGTCGTCCCTGGAGATCTGGTACGTGTCTGACACCATCCCTAAGATGCTGGGCGGCTTCCTCATGCAGCGGGGACGCATCTCCTTCATTGGCTGCATGACTCAGCTCTACTTCTTCAACTCCCTGATGTGCACCGGGTGTGTGCTCCTGGCCTCCATGGCCTGCGACCGCTACCAAGCCATCATGACCATGGGGCTGTGTGTCCAGCTGGTGGCCTTCGCCTTCGTGAGTGGCTTCGCCATCTCTGTGATCAAGGTCTACTCTATCTCCAGCACCACGTTCTGTGGCTCCAATGTCCTGAGCACGTCTTCTGTGACATCTCCCCCATCCTCAAGCTGGCCCGCACGGACTTCTCGACCGCCGAGCTGGTCGGCTTTGTCCTGACCTTCAGCATCCTGGTGTTCCCGCTCATGGCCACCATGCTTTCCTACGGACACATCACCCTGGCCGTCCCGCGCGTCCCCTCGGCCACGGGCCGTCGGCGAGCCTTCTCCACCTGCGCCTCCTACCTCACCGTGGTCACCATCTTCTACACGGCCTCGATATTCATGTACGTCTGGCCCCAGGCCATGGATTCCCGGAGCTCCAACAAGCTCATCTCTGCTGTTTACACCGTCCTCACCCCAGTCATCAACCCCTTGATCTACTGTCTGAGGAACAAAGAATTCAAGGATGCTCTGAAAAAGGCTCTGGACTTAGGTCAACTTTCACAGTAGCACAATTAAATGTCCTATAGTCTAATCTGTGGTGATAATAAAAACAACACCTTATAGGACACTTTACTTTCTTTAATAGTGACAATGTAATTAATTAATTAATTAATCAGTTTATTTTTGGCTGTGCCACGCAGCTTGCAGGATGCTAGTTTCCCCACCAGGAATCGAACCCGCACCCTCAGCAGTGAAAGAGCAGAGTCCTAGCCACTGGACCACTAGGGAATTCCCACTTTACGTTTTTAAAGTAAAATTTTTCATGAAACTTAGCAACCCTACAGAACTGTGAATAAATAAGAAGTCTTCATCCGGATTTGGTTTCACAAATGAACCACACTTATGTCACCAGCACCCAGATCAAGAGTCAGAAGCTACCCTCACAGCCCGTCCCCAAGATTTCCACTATCCGGACTTCTAACACCAGATGCTACTTTTGACGTTTTTGACGTTTTTATGAATAAGACCATGAAGGATGATTTTACATTTGACTTCTTGCATTCATTATGATGTCTGAGTGAATCCTCAAAGTTTCTGCATGTAGCAATAACACGTGCATAGAATGTGTAATACCCCACAGTACAAATACATCACAATACATTTATGCATGTTCCTGTTGGGGATAGAATTACGGATACTGCCTGTTATGGATAGTGCCGCTATAAATAACTGGTTTGTGTCTTTTCATGAATGTACGTACAGTGTTGTGAGCTGTGTGCTAGGCCAGACCTGCGTACATAAAGGCTACGCCTACAATTCCTGCAACGAAAGATTCACGTATGATCAGGCTTCACAGAAACAGCAAGACTGTTTCCCCAAGTGGGTGCGTGAGAATTCCAGTAGCTCCGTATCCTTACCAACACTTGGCATGCTAAGAATTCTCTATTTGCCATTCTTCCGGGGTTGCAGAAGAAGTTCTCTCTGCAACCTTAACTCGCATTTCCAATGACCAAGGCTGCTGGGCACTTTTGTAAGTTTAGTGGTTTAATGTCCTTCCGGATGTGCCCTTTCTGGAGGGCCCTTGCAATCAGGTCTTTTGCCTATTTTTATATTGAGTCACTTTTTCTTTTTAACATGCAGGAGTTCTTACGTATTCCGGGTCCATGCCCTCTGTTGGTTATATTTACTGCAAAAATGCCCTGGTGTCTGGGCTTGCCTTTCATTCTCTTAATGGTGTCTTTTGATGAAGAGAAGTTCTTTATTTTGATGCCCAATTTGTTCATTTTCCCCGTTTATATTAGTTCTTTATTTTCCATCTGTTTGCCTCCAAGATCATGAAGATATTCTGTTTAATTCCAGAAGATTTGTTGTCTTACCTTTCATGTTTAGATTCAGTCCATCCGAAACTGATTTTTATTTATGGTATGAGATATGGGTCAACGTTAATTCTTTTCTACAGGGATATGATATTGACAAGAACCCACTATTTATTGAAAAGACCATGCTTTCCCCTCCGCAATGTCACCCTTTTCATAAACCAAATACCTATCTATCTATCATCTATCTATCTATCTATCTACCCTTATCTCTTTTTGTACTCCTCATTCTGTCCCATTGGTCCGTTTGTCTGTTCCTGCACTGTTATTACTACAGCTTTTTCATGTATCTTGATACCTGGTAGTAAATCCTCTGTCCTTGTTCTTTTTTCTTCAAGATTGCCTTGGTTATTCTTAGTCCTTCCCAAATGGGGGTTAGGGGAGATACATTTTAGAATCAGCCTGTCAATTTCAACAAAAGAAAACTTGGGGGGCTTTTTTATTGGGATTCTATTAAATCTATAGATCAATTTGGAGGTAACTGTCCTCTTTACAATTTTGAGACTTTTAATCCAAGAATAAGGCAAATCCTCTCTTCATTTACAAGTCCTTCAATTTCTTGATATACTTTTGTGGTTTTCAGTGTAGGGCTCTTTCACATGTTTCTGGGGATTTGAGTTTTTTGGGTTTTTTTAAAAAAATTCTAACACAAATGGCATCCTTTCTTTTAAATTTTTAAAGTTAAAATTAAAAATTTTTCTCTCTCTTGTTGCTGGTACATAGAACACAATTTTTTAAACTTTCTTCTTGAAACAATTACAGATTTACAGGAAGTTTCAAAGAAAGATGGAGGGAGGTTCTGTGCATCCTTCACCCCGATGACACTGTCTTCCCCGATGACACTGTCCTACATGATGGTAGCCTCCACATTGGGACACTGACTTTGATGCAATCCATGGAACTTAGGTTCTACCAGTTATACATGCATTCACCTATGTGCGTGCACGTGTGTGTGTGTGTGCACACGCGTATACGGATACGCTTGTAGCTCTAGCTATTCTGTCAGCTGTGTAGCTTCGTGGACCACCACCATCAAGATATGGAACGTTTCCATCACAACCCCCCATTCCCTAGCCTCTGGTGACCACTAATCTGTTCTCCATCTCTATATAATTTTGTTATTTCAGGGATGTTACTTAAGCAGAATTACACTGTATGTAATCTTCTGAGATGGACTCTCTTCACTCAACGTAATTCTCTCCAGGGGTCCAGGCTGTTGCCTGTATCAACAGTCCATTGGTTTTTCTAGCCGAGCAGTGTTCCGTGGTATGGATGTACCACACTTTGTTTAGCTGTTCGCCTTTGAAGAACAGGTGGGTGGTCCTCAGTTTTTAGCTGCTAGGAATGAAGCTGTTACGAACATTCATTCGAGTTCCTCTGTGAACCTAAATTTTCATTTCTCCGGGGTTAATGTTTAAGACTGTAATTGCTAGGCTGTATTACAGTTCATTTTTAGTTTCACACCTTTTCCAATTTGGAAACTGCTAAACTTCTCTTTAGCAGAGCGGCTGTACCTTTTCACATTCTTACTAGCAGTGTATGCGTGAACTAGCTTCTCTTCATCTTCTCCACCATTTGGTGTTATCACTATGTTTTTCATTTGGCCTTTCTGATAAGTGTGAAGTGGTATCTCACTGTGGATTTAATTTACATTTTTCTAATGGCTGATCACAGTTGAACATCTTTTCATGTGCTTATTGGCTATGTGTATAACCTCTTCGATGAAATGTCTGTTCATGTCTTTTGCCCACTTTTTAATTGGATTACTTGTTTCTTACTGTTCAGTTTTGAGATTTCTTTATGTGTTCTAGATGCGAGTGCCTGGTCACACCTGTGGTTTGCAGGTGTCCATCCCCACCCCCATCCCCACAGTTGCTTTTTCATCTTCTAAGAGTTTCTCACAGAGCAAAACTTTTAAAAAATTTTGATGAGGTCCAATTTACCAATTTTTCCTTTTTTGTATTATGCACTTGGTGTCAAGCCGAAGAATTCTTTCCCTAGTCCTAGGACAGTGATGTCCGATATTTAATTTAAGGTTATTTTGTTTCCTACTGGGATCGCTCTCCCTTTTTCACTAGGCCATCAGTAAAAGTTGTTAAACACGGAACTTTGTCTTGGGAAGTGAGATGAAGGATGTGTGTTTGCTTGGGGTGAAGCAGGAAACACAACCGGAGTGCTGGAGGGAAGATGCGAATGGTGTGGACAGTGACACAAGGCCAGAGAGTCTGACAGGGAGGTGTCCCCACCCTCACCCCCCCCGCCCCCGGGACTTCTCAGACGCGCTGGCAAGGACACGGAGCTTCTCAGACATATCAGAATGTAGAGCCAAGCCTTGGGTAATAAGCGGTGATTCCACAGGGCTGGATGACTTAGGGCTACCTGGTCACGCCTGCTCATCCAACTGTATTTGAGGTGCACCTGTGATGTGTTAGGAGCTTTGCTTGGGGCTGGGGGCACAGTGGTGTAGGATCTGGAAGTGGCCCGTGCTGCTGGACAATGCAGGGTGTAGAACACTATTCTCTCGATGTGGCTCATTTACATCAGAATTAGCTGGAAGCTTGTTAAACACATTTTAGGGCCCATCCCAGATCTTCTAAATCAGACCCTCTGGCACTGGGCACTAGGAATCTGTATTCTGGACAAGCAGGGATTCTCTTATTAGAGAAACAGCCATTGAAAGGACCTTTGTTTTTACAACTCCATGACCATTCTGAAAAGTTGAAAACCAAATGAAATTTAAACAAAAGAAAAGTTAGGGTGTTAAAAACAATAAGCCCGAGGAGGAGAGTGAGGATCTTAAAGCCTTTTCAAACGGCAGCCTGGTAGGTAAGAAATCTCATATTAAAGTCACCTTCTAACCTGAAAGGAACTGAGGCCCCCGGTCATTGGATCGATTGAGGTTTTAACAGGGGAATGAGGACAGCTTTTGTTTGCATGTTACTCAAGGTGTTGACACCACCAGGCCCGCCAAGGGGTATGAGACCTTTTAGACCTGGAGTCGCGAGCCAGGCGGGGAGATGGGCCCTGGGGAGGTGGAGGATGCGCGGACCTCAGCCAGGCCGGCCCTGATGGACAAGCGCCGTGGGTCGGTAAGGTCAGTCTACGGTCCTTCTTTAGAGCCTCTCGGACGCCCGCGCTCGTCCTGGGTCGCTCTCACGCCGGCCCTCCTTTCACCCCCCGCCCCCAGCCCCAGGCCGCCTTCCTAGCCTCGGGTGGTTTGTGAGCTATGGAGACACTTTCAAGGAGGTGGTTTTGATCCGCACCTGCCGGTCTAGGGAGTTTGGGAGGGTGGGGAGCGTCCTGGACGCGGGATGTGCTGCAGCAGTAACTACGAGATCTGGGGCGGCCTCGGCTCCTCGCACTGCGCGCCCTCAAAACCGGGCAGTGGGCAGGCCTCCCCTTAGAGCCTGGGCGGCGGGAGACCCTCCCCTTGGAGCCCAGGCGGCGGGCGGGCACTACAAGGTCCAGAGGGGACGGACGCCAAGGGAAACCCGAGGCAAATCAGCCCCCGGCCGCGCTCTGCGCGCCTGCGTCCGCCGTCCGGAAGTTCCCGACAGGCGCGGCGCGGGCATCCCGGCAGTGACGTCACTGTGGCGCGCCGGTCGCGGGAGGGGCCCCGTCGCGACTGCGTCCCCTCGGGTCCTTGAGTCGGTGCTGACAGCGGAGTCATGGCCTTGAGGCTGCTGAGACTGGTCCCCGTGTCCGCGACCTCTCGGGGCCTCGCGGCGGTCGTCCAGCGCGTGGTGAGGCGGCGGCGGGCGGGGTCCGCGGGTGGGACCTGGCTTGTCCTCCTGGCGCCGCCCCTTCTTCACCTCCCCGGGCCTCCCGGCGTCATTCTCGGGGGGGATCGCACTGTCCCCTGGAGAGTTTGGTCCTGAGTCGCGAGGGCAGGCCTCGGAAGGGCCGCCGCGAGCTTCTCCAGGTCGTTTTCTCTCAGCTCCGAGCAGAACGTGGGGCCCGGAGGGGAATAGGCGGCCTGGCCGCCCTGCTCGGGGAGGCCAGGTTGCGGATATCATTACCCAGTGCGACTGTGCGATAGACGAATGAGCTGGTGTGGGCGAGCCCCGAGAGCCTGGGGGCGCTCATTCATTCATTAATTCATGTGGCAGCGCTGTCAAGGGCCAGGTAAGGGGCGATGTGACGTTGAGCAGAAGGCGTTCAGGTTAGATCTGGGAGGATTAGAACTTCTTACGGTAGAGACAGTGGAATGACGTTGTACGCGGATTCAGCAAGACAAGCAAATGAACTGTGGCTGGAAACCTTAGGAAAACTATTTTATGACAGTGACTGTATCCTAGCTCCTTTGGATACTAGTGGCTGGAGCAGCGTTGGTGTCGAACTGGAAAGGGACTTGGCCTCTGTGCTCAGGATTTTGATGGGCAAAGGATTTTGAACAGAACAGTACAATAGCCTTATTAAAAAGTCATAGAAATGTTTCAGGAGATAACTCGGGCTGCAAAATAGAAGAAAGAGAGAAAGAATGAAAGAGGGAAAGGTGATTGTCTATAGCACCCAGCGTACTTCCCTGCATTAGTGACAGTGAGGGCCCCAGAGTAGAGGGGGCTGCCGGGCACACACTAGGTGGACCCACCTGTAAAACTGTGTTCACCTCTGGACGCTACTCCCTACAGGGGATGTAGATGGACTTCAGTAGGTCCAGAGAAAAATGAATAAGATGAAAAGGGTATACAGCTTGTTACTTGGAATAATTGAAGGAATTGGAAATGTGTCGTGAAAGATCACTTATTCCATGTGATTCCAGAGAGCAGAAGAATGGGACTGAGGATGGGAAATAATAGAAAAACTGTCATAACCGTAAAAAAGCACTCTCTAAAGATTTGAAGTCAGGGAAGTTGATTGCTTTATTCACATATCACTGTGCACCTGCCGTGTGCCACATCCGAGGTATATTCAAGTTGGGGACACGGATGGGAAACAGTTTGCACATGGCTCAGAGGTAACCTGGAGGAGAGAGGGATTAATTTCTGGGGCGCAAGGTACCCATATGATTAACACCCCGTCACTTATCTCATCTGCTACTCTTCCCGCACCCAGTCCACTTGGCAGCAGCTACACTGGCCTTGCTATCTTGCCTCAGGGCGTTGGCGCTTACTGTTCCCCCTGCCCGGGAGGGAGACCCTCTTCCAGGTAGCCACGTGGCCAGTTCCCTCACTGCCGTCCAGTCTCGGTTCAAATGTCACTCTTTCTGCGAGGGTTCCGTGACCACCCGTTTTAACGTACATCCCGTCCCGTAAACCGTCCTCCCCTTCACAGCACTTACTTAATATGCTGTATAATTACTTGTTTTGTTATCCTGTGGAATTTTTTGGCTCACTGCTGTATCCCCATCGTCTAGAAAAAAGACTGCATAGTATGGGAATCTAATAAACAGTTGCTGAATGAGTAAATGAACGAGTGAATGACACACAGTTGCAACTGAGTAAATTAGGTATTCGCAGTTGTTGGGATTTGAGAGTTTTGGAATATATAGAGAGTATCCTGCCGTTTACTCTGCTGGTCTCCTGTCGATGGACCTTTGGTTGGTTCCCGTCGTTTGTTGTTGCAGGTGTTACTCTATGAGCATTTTGATATGTATCATTCCTCCTGTTTGCTTCTCTTGGTTGTGGTGTTTTCTCAGATTCTCCTTGTTTCTGTTGACCTTGGCAGTTTTGAGCAGGACTGTGTGGGTAGTTCGTCCCTCAGTGGGACCCATCTGATATTTTCTCGTGACCTGACTGGGGCTGTGTGTTCTTAGGAGGAAGGGCACAGAGGCAAAGTGCTGTTCTCATCACATAATATGAAAGGTACACTGTGAGCATGACTTATCACTGAGGACCTTCGTCACCCGGCTGAGGTGGTGGTAGCGTCTCTGCTGTGAAGTTACTCTTGCTTCCCCCTTTCCATCGTGTCCTCTGTGGAGGGGAGTCACTGCGTGCACGCAGGGAGTGGGGGGTTAGGCTCCCTTCCTCGAAGGCAGAGTAGCCACATAAATCGTTTGGAATTCTTCTTTATGGGAGGTTTGTCTCTTCTCTGCATTTATTTATTTATACCAGTATGGACTTGTGTATATTTTTTTTATATTTCGGGGTAAAGTTCAGTACAGCTCTACCTCGTTGCTCAGACCGTTCCAGCTGTGGCCATTGGGAGCTCTTTCAGGTGGTTCCTGTATCCCTGTAACCTGCCCCTCACGGTGTGTGTTGGAGCACTTCCTTACTACCTGGCCTGGCAAGCTGGTAGTCATAGAATCAGCCATTTCTCTGAGGAGCCCTTGTTCCTTTTACTGGAGAATGGCATTAGAAACCAAGACCTAGGTACTCCGTGTGATTGATCTTGGAGCTTTGTTGCTTCTAGGTCCTCTCAGCAGACAGAGCAAGGAAGTGTACTATGCTAACCTGTGTACATACCCACATCTGTAAGTACTTCCCTGTGTCCACTAAACATGAGTCCATACTGTGTCTGTAGCTCTGATGCGGTACTGCATGGGTCATTCCAGCTCCTCCCCTTGCTGACCTGTGGGGTTATTTTGTTTTGTTTTTCAGGGATAGGGGTTGTTTGAGTTTCAGTGTGGAGAGTAGATTGGGACACTGGACACAGGAGACAGAGCAGGCATTTGCGCTGCAGATGAGGCTGTCGCAGAATCGGTGCACTGGGGGTGGGGAGGGGCCGCTGGCCCCAGAGACTTCAGATTAGGATCAGTAGGGTTTTGTGAGTGATTATGGAGTTGGAGGAAGGAGGAGGGTATCAAAGGTGCCTCGTGGCTTCGCTCTGCTCTGCTTGGTGGGTGGGGAGCTTGTGAGGGGAGCAGATTGGGGCTCGGGGTGCGGGTGCTGAATTTCAGTTTTAGGTCTGTTAGCTTTCAGGTACTTTCAGGACATCTAGGACATCAGGAGCTGTTTAAAGGCATGACATAACCCGTTCCAGAGCTCAGGGCGGGAGCCTGCACTAGAGAAATGTTCCTTATCCCCTTCCGCCCTGTCCCCCCCTCCCCCTCCTTCCTGCCTTTCTGTCATCCGTCCATCCATCCGTCCATGCAATTTTTATTGAACGTGGTAAGCGTGTCCTGTTCCAGGCCCTGAGGATTTAGCAGTGATCAAAGCAGGCAGTCGCTGTCTTTATGAACTTACGTTGGTGGGGCTGAGAGGCAGTAATTCAACAAATAGGTTATACAGAGGTCGGTGTCGGCTGTTTTGTCACCAGGGGTCTTCTTGGCATTTATGTTTACCTGATAGCTGCTGGGGCCCGCGGTGGCCAGAATGCTCACGTGCTGTTGTCTGCTGTGTGTTTTTCAGGGAGGAATTCACACAAGTGTCCAGTGCAAGCTGCGGTACGGCCCGCTGGCGTACCTGCTTGGTGAAAGAACGACCAAAAAGCTGACGGGAAAGAGCAGAGTGATAACTGTGGACGGCAACATATGTTCGGGGAAAGGCAGGCTTGCAGAAGAAATAGCAGAGAAGCTAGGTATGAACTTGTGTCCTGCAGAGTGACACGACTTTCTCAGATATACAGTTACTTATCTGAGTTGGAGTTTACTTTAATATTGAGTAGGTAGAATTGCGCCTAAGGTAGGTATTTTACGCTTTTGAAATATTTACTGAAAAAGCTGTTCTTAGTCTTTCAGATTTGGAAAAATTTAGAAGTCCATGCTGGTTGTCACTTTGAATTGGGATTTTCTCTTGACCATGTAAGCAGAGCACTTTCACGGGAGCAGTCTCGTTTGAACTGTGTAACAGCCCGTGAAACAGGGCTGACATTCTGCTCTCACTTACGGACGGGCAACCTCAGTAAGAAGCTGGGTCACAGGCTGCTTTGTGTAGGGCCAGGCGTCCACCCCGTTTCCCGACTCTGGAGCCGGTGTCGTCCCCGTGCCTTTCTCTAGTATTTGACAAGCCGAAGCCCAGTTGCATGCAGCGGGCACCCACGCTCAGGGGCAGCTCTCCTCAGGAGGAGTTCATACGACGGTACCGTGGGAAGCGCTGCCATGCAGCCCTGGAGCTTCATGCTGCCCTTGCACACGTGCTTCAGACATGTCGTCTTCCATGTCTCGTGTGCTCCCTTTCACGCACCAAGAACACAGGTGTCAGGGTAACTTTCCCCAGGTCTTCGCCGACCGGCCTCAGCAGCGGTGTTCAGATGCGTCTCCGCCGCTTGCTGGTGGGATGCGCCGTGCCCATAGCATGTTTTGTCCGGTTGTTTCTCTCCTCAGGCCTGAAGCACTTTCCCGAGGCAGGGATCCATTATGCAGCCAGCACCACTGGGGATGGGAAACCCCTGGACACACAGCTCAGCAGCAACTGCAGTTTGGAGAAGTTTTACGATGACCCGAAGAGTAACGACGGCAACAGCTACCGCCTGCAGTCCTGGTTGTACGCCAGTCGCCTCCTGCAGTACGCGGACGCCTTGGAGCACGTGCTGAGCACAGGTGCGGTATCGGTGGTTGGGTAGCTGTCGGGCGTGTGCTGCGCTTGAACCCTTTTCTGAAATGCAGTCGTTTTAGATTGCTGCTCATTAGAGCTTTTTTAAAGGGTATTTGATGAGGCAAGCTCTGGCTTTCCAATAAGATCATGGATTCTCTGAGATCCACGGTGGTGGGCGTGGGGCGGACGCCCCGGGGGTCTTACAGAGCATCTGGGATGGGGGCAGGGTTGCAGTGGACAGGGGCGGGGGGCGGGGCACGGGGCAGGACCTGTGGTTCCAAAACGAAATCCCTTTCTCTAGTAGCCGGATGCTTTCATCAGGGCTGAAAGAATGAAACAGAACATTGTATCGCCAAAACCAAAAAAGTATTGTAGTTTTGAAAATGATTTCCCACTTAGAAGTGCAAGTATGTTCTCTTGACAATATTTGGTTTGGAAGTGGAATTGTAAATAATTTTTTCCCTTTCTAAAATGAAAGGGCTAGTTTTCGTTGCTTTAATTACTATCTGAGTTTTGATGTTTGTCTCCATGTTTTTACACAGGGCAGGGTGTGGTGCTGGAGCGCTCCGTCTACAGTGACTTTGTCTTTGTGGAGGCGATGTACCGACAGGGCTTCATCCGGAAGCAGTGTGAGTCCGGCTGGCAGGCTGGCCTTCCCGGGCGCGTGGGGTAACTTGGTAAAGGCCCTGCTAGACTCACCCTGCAGTTAGTATGCGTTTTGTGAACATCTGTTAAATAGATGAATAATGCCATTCCACAGGAAAAACCAATTCCTTCCACCCTCTTTCCCTCCTAAATTCGTCTCTCCCTGTGAAAGCACAGTGGTGTACTGGATCCTGAACGCACAGCTTAAGCCGAGTCTCCACACAGCCTCCCAGGAAACTTCCCTGGCTCTCCAGCCACCTAGTGGCACAGCTCCGTGGCTCTGTGGCCCGTGGCTAGCTTCACTGAGCGGTCCTGTTCCCGTGCCTCCCTCACTCCTCTTTGCTGCCCCCTGTGACTGCAGCATTCTCATCCTTTCCTTCTCTCCTGCACGTGCTGGTCTAGTGCTCTTAGGGACACTAGCACTGGGTTGGGGGATTGTTGAAAGTCTGGCAAGTGGCCAGTGACAAGAATAAAGGCTCCTGGCTAAAGTAGCCTGGCCATGAGGAGTGAGGGAACCCGTCCGGTTGGGGCCGGGGTGTCTGGAGCTAGGCGTGTGCTGGAGAGGGCTGTGGAAAGGCCGTGTGGTCGTTCAGCCTGTGGGCATTTTCACGGCGAGCTTGGTCGCCTGGATCCAGCAGGCGGCTAGATCTGGAGCGCAGAGTACGAGCGGTGGGTTCCTGAATGGGGAGACCGAAGCCAGCCAAGGCTGAGCGGTGAGGGGGCCGCCCTTGGTCTGCGGGCCCGTCCTGCTGTCTGCGCAGTCCTGGTGCGTGTGCGGAGGGCAGCCAGAGCCCGTGCTGCTGAGCCAGGCACTGAGTCACACAGACACTCCGACAGCCTCAAGGCCAGCCAGCCAGCCTTTCCGGGGTGCGCGCTGTGTGCCGGGCTCTGCCTTAGGTGAGAGGGGTGTGAGGCTCGGTGAGACAAGGCCCCCGCCATCCTGGGGGGAGGGGTGGGAAAGCAGCCTAGATGCGTGGTTGCAGTGAGCGCACTTGCTGGCTGCGCAGCGTGGTCCCCGGGTGCAGAGGAGGCGTGTCGAGAGTGTCTGACCAGTCGGGAGACGGGGTGTTGTGGGCAGCGTCCCTGAGGAGTGAGCTCTGGCTGAGCCGTTGGTGGTGCCGCTACAGGAGCTTTGAGGGCAGCAGGCGCTGGTGCGGCTTGGAGGGGGCCGGGTGCTGGCGGAGGGGCGGGCAGGGCCACACTAGCAGGACGGGCACCTTGGCTGGGACGCTTAGGTTTCTCCTGAAAGTACTGAGGAGCCCCTGAGGGGTTTTAGGTACGGGAGGCATGTGGTTAGGTTTGAATTTGTTTATCTGAAGGATGAGTTCGGGGAAGGCAAGTCACAGAGAAGGAGAGCCTTGGGCGCAAGTCGGGGTTGGAGGGGGCCCCGCGGGAGGGAGGCCTATGGCGGGCAGTGGAGCAGCCTGCTGGGCTGGGCGGACCTGGACACGGGCGCGCTCTTGGCAAGCCCGGCTGGTCAGCTCTGTGGGAGAGGAAGGGTGGACTCAACTGGGCCGATGGGGCCAGCAGCGAGGAGGACCCAGAGGGGCAGTGGGCTGGGAGTGGGGAAAGGTGCTGCACCCTCCCGTGTGGCCAGGCACACTTCAGATCTGGCCTTTAGAAAGCTCTTAGGCCGGGCCTTAAATCCCAGTGTTGATATAAGTTGCCTGATTTCTCTGGCCTGACTCTTTTGGTCTGTAGAGATGAGAAGCCCTGCCCTGCAGGGTGGCTGTGAGTGCTGCGGTCGCTGTGTGCCAGCCTCACACGTGTGCAGCTGGCGGTAACGGCCGTGACTGTTACGTGGTTCGCAGGTCGACACGTGGCTCTGAGAACCGCGTGTACCTTTGGCCTTTTATTTGAAGAGAAGTGTGCATCTGAGGGCTGTCCGTGGACCGTCGGCTGACAGATGGTGCCTCTCTTGTGCCAGGTGTGGACCACTACAACGAGGTGAAGAAGGTCACCATTTGCGAGTACCTGCCCCCTCACGTGGTCATCTACGTCGACGTGCCCGTTCCCGAGATCCAGAGCCGGATCCAGAAGAAGGGAAACGTAACTCAGCCTTTAAGTCCAAGACCACTGTCTCTTTATGTGTCCTCATTACGTTTAACATAGATCAGCGCTTCACACCGATACTTATAGTGGGATACTGTGAATTCCTGATGGCCCCCACAGGGACAGGGGCACGCACATGGGTCCCCCCGGGAGAGCGGGCACTTGTGAGATGGGCGACTGAAGGAGGCCCCGGTCGCTCACTGCTCTCCTCCAGTGCTCTCCGTCCCTGGTGCCATCCTGCCACTGTCCCCTGACCCTGGGTCACCTGAGCCACTCTGAGGATGGGTGCATCTCCTGACAGGACTTCCCTTTCTGTTTTTCTAACGGGCTTTTCACGCCCTGTTGTTTCCTACAAGTTGAAAATAATTTCTAATACCCTTTCAGTTTACCACTCCCATATGTTGGGCCTGTCTTCCTCTTTTTCCTACTCAGTGACCCTAAAACAGTAGAGCAGTGATCTCCACACGCGTTCATTAACGCTTAGGGGCGTCGAGACAGGTGCCTAGAAACCCTGCGATTTGAAGTTGGCTCTGCAGGTGTGATGCAGGATGCAGGTTAACAAGGCCCGTCTTTGCCCTTTTGGCTAGTTCTTATTTGGAAAGATCCCTCCTACCTGGAGTATTTTTTCCTGGGAGGAAATGCTCTTTTTGACATTGTGATGAAAAGGTAGGCTTGCCTGTATATCTGTCATCCCAGGGCCCGTCCTTGGCGATGGGAGTCTTACGGGTGCTCCGTTGAGTGCCTCTCTGATGGCAGGTCCTTGCCAGGGTGGCAGAGACGCTCTGGGCGTCTTTGCTGCAACTGAAAGAGGCTGTGGGTGCCCCTCCTTGCTCATTTGGTGGTGAACACACGTGACACCCGTGGCTCCCTGTTGGTTACCAGTCTGCACCTGTGTGAGAGTTTCCTCCTAAGTGTGATGTGTAATGTAGACTTTGGAGAATAGTCCATCAGGTGGCGGAAGGAGGGAACTGCAAGTCAAAAGCATTTAATTGTCATTCAGTGGGATAATTTTGAACACTTTTGCCTATTAGAGTGACGTTTATTGAGAAATATGAAGATATATATTTAGAATTCTCTAGATAACTTTTGATATCTGGATAGCAATATTTTAGAAACCATCTTGAGGAACAACTTAGAGCTGTGAACATTTTTATTTTTCCAGTATTCCATGAATACTGTCACCAGCTAAAATTACCACTGTGTCTAAGTAAAGGAGACATTTTATCAAAGAAACATTATGTCATTGATAGATGTGTGTTCTTATATTCTAGCGGGGAGACTAATAGTAAACAAGGAAATAAATAAGAAGTACAGGAAATAAAGGCAAATGCCATGAAGAAAATCAAACAGGGTGGCAGATAACTTAGCCTTTAGCGTTGCTAAACCGTGAGAGGTTTTCAGTATGGAAACTTGCCACTCATAATTGGAGCTTGATGTTTCTGAAATTGGCAAACGTTGTATGAAAGGGAAGTGGAGATGGAAAAAGCGGGAGAGGTGGGGGTGAGTGGTAGAAAAGCGGGGTGGGCCACGGGGGCGTGTTCTGCGGCTCGGGGGGGAAGTGGCCCAGTGCCCCTCCCAGTCCCCTCGTGTGGCGTGTCGTCTTGCATTGCCTGCACTCGGGCATGGCTCAGAACGGGAGGCGGGGCCGTAACTGTAAAGGGGGTTCTTCCTGATCCTGTTCTGAGTCCACCTCTTAGAGTCTGTGAAAGAAAGGTCATGCCATACGTTCACCTGGGCAGGCTTCCGTGCTCTCTGCGGTGCAATGAGAACTGTTCTAACCGGTACCGAAGCCCCTCCCATCACCCCACAGTTCCTAGAGCACCCGGCGTGACTCGTTCTAGGAAAGCTGTTCGTTGATTGTCTCACATTTTCCATAAGCACGGGTAAAAGAAAAGTCCAAACGTATCACACTTCTCTGCTTTTGTTCAGCCACATGAGATGAAGATCACCTCCGCCTACCTTCAGAGCATCGAGAATGCCTATAAGAGGACCTTCCTCCCTGAGATGAGGTGAGCCCAGGGCATGGTGGATTGGTGTATTTATTTAATTTCACTCTAGGTGTTTTCGACGTGGACCGTGTTTAAAGTCTTCATTCCGTTTGTTACAGTATTGCTTCTGTTTTGTGGCCTCAAGGCGTGTGGGACCTTAGCTCCCCGACCAGGAGTCAGACCTGCACCCCCTGCATTGGTAGAGGTGGTCTTAACCACTGGGCCGCCAGGGAAGTCGCGAGGATTTATCCGACAGAACTCCACACGTGCAGTTCCTTAGGCCCCACCCGCCCAGGGGCGCGCTCTTGTTGATTTCAGCGGATGTCGTCTGGGGAGTTTTAGTGTGACGTTCGTGAGCAACAGTGACAGCAGATATTTCAGTTTGAGTTAGTAGGTTTGGGGTTGACTTTTGTTTTTTGATTTGCTTATTTTGCCAAGACATTTTTTGTTGTGTTTTTAGAACATTTTGATGCTAGAAGTGAGCTGAAGCTGTATTCTGTGACAGGTTTTAGGGTTAGAGAACGCATGTGTTCACTCTGGGTGGCAACTGAATGGTCGTGTTTATTACCTGGAAGGTTGCCTGAAGGTGCTGAGTCCACACAAAATTTGTGAAAGGCCAGCAACGTCTGTACATACTTTTGAAAGATGTTCTTAAGTGGGGTCTGGGTTAAATGGAAACACCACCAGACCTTTTTCCATTTGGTTTCTTCTCTCCCTCCCTCTTTCTTTATTGAAAGCACCGAGGGATTCATGGTTTCATCCACTCTCTGGATGGTCATTCTGTGGTCTGCGTGTGTGTCATGTGGAAGGGGTCATCTCCTACTGTCACTCAAGTCCAAGTAAAATTAGGATGTTTGAATAATGCTGTTACTGAAGGTCTAGTAGTATTTCTCAGACTTTTAGAAAACGTAAGCCTCTCTTGATACCTTAAAGTATTATGCTCTTGTTGTTTAAAATTTCAAAGTAACTGTAAAATTGTGAATAAAAACAAAGTAATGTCTAGCAGTTTTGGAAGAAAAGTTTGATTTTAAATTGGAATGTCATGATTTTAGCTGTGAGCATTGAGGCTTATAGTATCTCTGCTTGCTTGTGATAAGCTTTTCTCTCCTAGGCAGTAGAAGCAACAGGGCGGACTGTAGGTCGTACTGCTCTATTTTCAAGGCCAGAAGTGCAGGAAAAAAGTCAGTTTTGTAAATCTTGTCCAGGGGAATATATAGAGCTATGAGAATAAACAGAGATGGTTGACCCTAGGATTTCAGTTCCAAAGATTCCTCTTGGAGATCTTCTGGCTACAAAATCACCACCGAGACAAGGCTGCCCAGCAAGTTCTCAAATAGGACGTTCAGCTGTAACATCAGGAAAGTAAAGCCTAGATTGAACTTGCAGATGGGGTGGGATTTTTCCTGTACCTGGCAGTTATTTTCCAGAACTTACCCTCAGGGCTTCCTGATCATGAAGTGTTTAGCAGTGATTCTAAGTATCCGTTGCTCCATTTGGCGCTCCGTCCTTGAGCTGCGTTGGGAGTCAGCTCGTGGCCTCTCCAAGGTTCAGCGCTCCCGAGGGGCCACTTTCCGTTGTGCTGGAGACCAACCAGACCGCCTCCTCCTCCGCTGGTGAACCCAGCCCAGCACGTTGCCCTCTGGTGACTGGTGAATCCCAGCGTGGAGTGGACGGTTTTTCACATCCTCACCGGTCAGGGCAGACGGTCAGACGTTCAGTTCTGTTTTCACATCCCTGCCTCGGTGGTCGGGCGCGGGCCTTGTGGGTCGCCGCACGATTTGGAAGCCGTGGCTCGCTGGTGATGGACTGGTGGTTCCTCAGGACGGGTTTTTACTGGCTCTTGGTCTCTGCTGGACGGTGGTGCCGCATGCTGGGTCACCCCGCGGGGTCAGTCTGGGAGCTTGGTGGTTTCACCGTAACGGCGCAGGTGTCGTGCCTTCCAGCTGATTCCCGGGCTTGAAACAGCAGCTTTCTCCGCACCTCATTCTGAGGAACCTTGCGGGCGGGGTGAGCTTCCTGCGTTGTGGTGTGCGGGGCCCTCGTCGGGAGGTGCCCCTGAGGACGTGCGGTGCGCCGGCCGTGTACAGTGGGGCCTCTGCGGCCTCTGCTGGTCCCTCGTGCCAGGGCCGCTCGCTCTCCTAGAGTCAGGTCGCACTTGGAGGGAGAGGCTTCCCCGGCGTCCTCGCCGGTTGGGCTGGGTCTGGATGTTAAGTGCCACGGGCTCAGTTAGTTCAGAGTCGCTCAGGAGTGTTAGACCTACTGTGCGTTGTGAGACGGACCTGTTTCTGCTGCGCGGACTTCCCAGATTCCCAGGTTGGTTTCTTTCCCTCTTTGTCCCCAGCCTCAGCCACCTGAAAGGGGAAAGTGCGGCCAAGGGTCTGGCTCTGCCTGTGGAGCTGAACCTGTTGGGGCATGGAGTCGGGCTTCCACTCCGAGAGGCTGCGCTGCTGTCCTTTTGTTTCCGTCTCTCTCCTTGCAGACTCACCACCAGTCGGGCACCTCAGGCCCGAACGCTGGCTTCTACTTTGATAAGCAGTGAGCAAACCAGATGAAATAAAAAAGAGGTTTTTTTGTTGATGTTTGTTTGCTCTTCACGCGACACATGTAGCGCGGCACTGTGACTACAGAATATGTTTACTTTAAGATGATGCACTTATTCACCTGAAAGGAGGAAACTCCACTCTGTTTATGATGGCGTTACAGGCCGTCCTGTGCGCTGCTGCCCGACACTGCACGGGGGCCGGGCTTCCCGCCTGGAACCGCTTTGCAGGAAGGTTGGGTGGAGCCCTGCTTCCAGTAGTTTGTATTGGAGGAGCTGTCTGTGGGCATATGCGTGGGGGGCCGTGTGTTCTTGGAGTATTGACCCTGGTGTAGATGTAGCTCCCGTCAGTAGGGGGCACTCTGGTGTAAAGATGCCTGAATGAGCAGATGCGGAGCAGTGTTCATGGGAGCGGTGGTCCAGCCTTGCCTTTCTGCTGTACCCTCCTGGAAGCGGGGCGGGGGGGGGGGGGGGGGGGGGGCGGAGTCAAACACTTCTGCAGAGACAGGCTCTCCAGTGGGCCTCTCTGAAGCGTTCCTCGGGTTGGTCTGGAGGTGGTGGCGGAGGCAAGGGCACACTGACTAGGAGGCGGGTTTCAGTCTTCGCCTGGCTGGGCAGCCAGGTCTCCGCACAGCAGTAGATGTGGTGAGGAAATGGGTAGATGTGCCGGAAGCTCACTCCACTGTCCCCCTTTTTGGGACCCAGCGTGACTTTTCAGTGTCCAGACTAAGGACCTGGACTAAGGGAACCGAGTTGCTGCTGTCCTGTTGCATAGTTTGATTGAAACAGGTTATTTTGAGCGTTTCATTTGTCTCCGAAATTCCAGCAGCTCAAGTAACGTGCCCCTGCCATCCCCCCTCTGGCTCCGCGACACCCACCCTCCAAACACCACTTAGCTGCTCTCTGTGCGTCCGTCCCACTCAGGCCCCGGGCTCCCCTGTACCTTCCTGTAGCGAGTGCTGCAGCTGGAGATGGTTTGCGTGGCAGCAGAGGTGACTCGTGTCCCTGCTCCCTGTAGACGCTGGCCTCACGCCCATGCAGCGGGGGGTGGTCCAGTCAGAGGGGAAGTCGGGAAACAGACCTGCAGCCGTCACCGTCCAGCCTCGAGCATGTCCCTGCTTCTGACTTGCCCTCCTTAGCTGGTCACGCCCCGTGAGCCAGTTCAGAGAATGTAGAGTGTCGATATTTAGAGTGGGAGCCTTGATGTCAGGTATTCATTTGTACGGTAACGTCCACGTGGAAAATTTACATGAATGTCATCTTGTTTTCTCTAACAGTGAAAAATGTGAGGTTTTACAGTACGGTGCAAGGGAAGCTCAAGATTCAGAAAAGGTAAGAAAATGGCTGAAAAATTTATAATTATTCTTACATTTAATTCATGTATAAGGTTTTTACAAATCAGGTAATGAATTCAGCTCCTACTGGTCTTAGAGGCGTCTGTGTTTTATAATCTAAAACAAATACTGAGCCAACCCATCACATTCCCCTGGTCATGAGATTTTGATTTTCTTTTAAATTATTCAGCTTCTAGAATCTTAAAATTATGGAATGGTGAAGATGCAAAGAACCTTAGGTTATCTGCACCAACATTTTTGTTAAACAGATGGTAAAACTGAAAGTTGGATCAGTTAACGGGAAAGACTTATTAAGACTGTTGACCCTTGAACTACACGGGTTTGAACCGTGCGTGTCTGCTCATACGTGGATTTTTTCAGTAGTAAATCCTATAGCACTGCACGGTCTTCAGTTTCCAGTAATAAACATCCTGGTGCTACACGGCACCGCGGATGTGCAGGGACCACTGTCCACGCACAGGGAGGGCCGCCTCCAAGTTGTACTCGGGGCTTTGACCGCGTGGAGCATGTCATTCAGCAGCCAACTGTGTAAAGATACCAGCTCTCCCCAGATCCGCACACGCATTTGTGACATCAGGTCACCCTCTGCAATTTTCAGAACTTAGTGAGCAATAACCAAACATTCTGAGAAAGAGTAACATTTTCCTGCCCAAGTATGCAAACATATTACAAACTTACATTAATTAAGGCACTGTGGCATTAATGCAAGGATGAATAAATGCCTTAATGGAACAGGACAGAGTGCAGAAACAGGTGCATATGTGCGCTCATGTGTGTTCGTAACTCTAGCTTGGAAAAGGCAGTACCTTAAAGGTTGATAAAAACAAAATAGAGGAAAATAGATGATTTCTTAAATGATATTGAGGCAAATGACCATCTGTTACGTTAAAGAAAAAAGGCCCGTATTTTGTGTTGTATATTAAGCATAAATTACTAAAAACACACAACAAAAGGTGTAAAAAATCTAGAAGAAAATGCAGGTTTTATGATCTGGGGTTGGGGTGTAGGTGGTGACAGCAGACAGAAAGCTTTGCAAAGCAGTTGGCTGCTTTAATGATAGCACAGCTCTCAGCTGCCTCCTGGCTTGGGGAGAGGGGAGGAGAGAGTTGGAGGGAATAGGCCTCTCTCCTCCAGGACGGGAGACCCGCAGTCAAGTCCGGCTCTGGGCCCAGCCTGGCAGTTCTTTTCGGCTTGGCTCTTTCTACTTGGACCCGTTAAGTTGCATTTCATTTCCTTCCAGCCGCCTTTTTCTGTGATGTTGATTTTTGTTTGTCTTTGGGTAATTTTTGTCCCTTTGACAGACTGTTTCCATGGCATGTACCTGAGCAGAAGAGTAATACATTCTCTCTGAGACTGGGTTATTATTTGTGTTCATAACTGAATGTGCCCCAATTCTTGAAAGCTAAAGAGAGGCCCCCAGGTTCGGTGTGTTTTGGAGGAGAATGCGTCTGGAAAGGCCGCCCCGCTGGGAGGTCAGGCTGTACGGACCGCAGGCTTTGGGGCTGAGGAACTTGGATTACTGGCGCTCTCTAGGAAATGTATTTATTTTCTTGTCCTGTTGTTTCGAGTGGCTGAATCTTGCCTTCTGGAAGAAGGTTACATGGGAGGAAATGAGGAGTCTGAGGAATGCTGATCTTCCTTCCTCGTCTTGGTTCTTCCTGCACCTGCTCCTTTTCTCCCAGCCTGCCAGGGAGTTTCCACAGCACCCCGGTGTCAGCTGGGCCAGGTGCCCACACTGGGCGTCGTCACTCGGCCCCCACTTCACAGAAGGCTGTCTGCCCACCTTCTTTTCATTTTGACTTTCACAGTGCGATTCTCCCTGCCAGGTATTTGTGGTTTGTCGTGCACTGAATGTTGTCTCATTAAATCCCTCTGTCCAGGTGATCGAGGATATTGAGTATCTGAAGTACGAGAAAGGCCCGTGGCTGGACCAGGACGACCGCACTTTCCACAGTCTGAGGATGCGGTGAGTCTGCCGGAGCTGGGCGGTGCCGGGGTGGGGCAGGGCTGGCTTCCAGTGTGGCGCGTTGCCTGCTGTGGGAACTTATAGAATTTTGAAGTAACTGTGTTGCAGGTTGCCGGATACTGAGGCGTACTTCCTGTTCCCTTCCACACAGGCTCTTGCTTTCTCTGACCTGGCGGTGAATTGATAGACAGCCATTATTAACTCACCAAGTATTTTGCTTGCGCCCTGTGCCAGGCAGTGTTCCAGATTTAGGGAATATAGTGTCGAATAAAAGTCCTGCTGTCACTGAATCAGTAGAGCCATACGGGTGCTAAAGGCCGGGGAGAAAGGTAACCCTGAGTAATGGGGCAGCCAGTGGCTGGGGTGAGTGACAGAGGGCGCTCTGAGGAAGGCTTGAAGGCCTCTCTTCTGAGGAGACCCGAGTGTGCGAGGACTGGGCCCCGCAGTGTCTGGGGTGAGCGTGGGGCAGGGATGCCGGCGGGTGGAGAGGTCCTGAGACAGGAGCCGCTGGGGCTGGAGCCGGGAGAGGAGGGGCGGGGAGGCCATGGTGAACGTGGAGGTGGGGGAGGCCACGGCAGAAGGGGACATGCTGAGTGGGCTACTTTGTTCATGAGAGATGCAGTGACACATGGGCAGTATTTTGCCCAGAAAGCCCATTAGATCAGTGCGCAGAACTTGTGCTGGGTGCTGGTCACACAGCGCCCTCTGCTTTAGTACCTCCTTGGGTCCCAGCCTCCCAGCAAGGAGGCAGGTGCTCACCGTGGTCACGCTGTCCCTGGTGCATGGGGCTTGGTACTCCAGCCCAGGGAGACGGCGGTGCAGGCCTGCTGTGCTCGCAGCAATGGGCAAGTTCTGTAGGCGTACGAGCTGTGCTTCTGCAGAAGTGTTCCAGGCAGAGAAGACAGCTCCGACCCAGGAAACGTCATTTTCCTGTGAGCGTAGGTGACTGCCCCTGTGCTGGAGGGATCCGGGGAGCCGACCCCCGTTGTGCCTCGGGGCGGGGGCCTGGCGGAGGCTCGCATCGGCCTGCGCTGCTGGCACCCGGGCTCAGGCGGTGGCGGGGCTCGGTCAGTGTCGGGGAACACACGTCTGTGTGACCCTCGCGTGGCCTTCTGCCTGGGTGACCGCTCTGCCGTCAGCCCATCGGGTGAGCGCTGCGGAGCTGGTCTGCTGGCCTTCCGCGGTGCAGAGCACTTTGCTAGGTCAGTTTCTCTCAATAGCGAACGCACTTGTTTCTTTCCACTTGGACGCACCCTAATATGAGCATGTATGGAAAATGGACCTGCCGTTAGTTTTCCACATCCTGTGCTTGAAAGTGAATAAGTTTTCCTTTTGAACCTGTTGATTTAATTGTTAAAACTAAGACTTAAAATTTTATTCATTTTTCACGGTTTTTGTTGTGTGTTTTTTTTTTGTTTGTTTTTGTTTTTTTTGCGGTACGCGGGCCTCTCACTGCTGTGGCCTCTCCCATCGTGGAGCACAGGCCCCGGACTCGCAGGCTCAGCGGCCATGGCTCACGGGCCCAGCTGCCCTGCAGCATGTGGGATCTTCCTGGACCGGGGCACGAACCCGTGTCCCCTGCAGGCAGACTGTCAGCCACTGCGCCACCAGGGAAGCCCTGTTGTGTGTTTTAACGCATGTTTTGTACCAATGAGAGAGGTCCTGTGGCTGGGCTGGGGGTATGGATGCCGAGAGGACAGGAGAGGCCCTGGAGGAGGATGTGGGCTGGTGCACTGATGGGCAGTTCCTGCTTCCCACGCTGGCGCTGGGCAGGCGGGGACAGGGCGGGGCTTAGGGAAGTGGGTCTGTGCCAGGCGCGCCTGGAGCTTCTCGTCAGCTGGCTTCTGTCTTCATAGTGAAATGAGAGACGGGTCATCAGCCCTGAGAGGCCTTGAGGGCGGGAGGGGCTGTGTTGCAGTTTGAGGAGGGAGGAGAAGGTCCAGAACGCCACCCAGGCCCGTGGGGAGGACCGGCCGGGAAGGAGCTGTGGGCGGCTGCTGCGGACGGGGGTGCACGGTCATGGAGGTACCATGGGGGTGAGGCAGAGCTCTGCATGCGGACAGGGTCGGGCTTTGCCGGTGGATGTGGGCGAGCGGGAGAGCTGAGTGAGTGTGATGATGAAGCGTTTAACCTGGGGAGGGGCACTGAAGAAAGACTGGGATCGGGAGGGTCAGAGGTCAGAGTCACAGCCACACGTGGAAGAAAGTCAGGAAACGGAAGTCCAGGACGGAGCCAGATCACCTGCAGTTCTGCCACCACAGGAGCCAGCGTCAGAGTTTAATGCAGGCTCTTCCAGTCTTTTGTAAAGTGTTGGTGTGTTCACGTATTTCTAAATAAAAGTAACCTTGCTAATATTATGTCTTTGTATTGTAACTTCTAATATGAGCATGTCCCTGTCTTGTTAAATATTTAAAACTCGAGTTTTTAATGGCTGCTCACACTGCATAAACCCATTGACTGATGCCAGTCAGGGGTTGGCAAACCATGGTCTGTGGGCCCACCCAGGCCTCAGCTGCTAAGAATGGTCCTTACATTTTTAAAAGACTGAAGGAAAAAGTACATATATGAAGCCGTACGTAGCTCTCTCAGGCTGAAATATTTACTATCTGGCCCTTTACAGAAAACGTTGTTGACCTCTGAGATACAGGCATAATCCATTTACCGCTTCTTTAATATCAGCCTTTTGGGTTATTTCCATTTCTTCGTAATCGTAATAACATTAATGAGCATAGTGTATTTATTTTTGTTCCATTTCAGGTTACTTTCTTAAGGTATAAAAGTGGAGTTACCGGGTCAGATTATATGAACACATTTTGCAACTATTGGTGTGTTGTGAAATTGTTCTCCAGAAGCTGTGTACCAGCTGGCACACTTGAACCGGTCTTCTGAAAGCCCTTATTAAGACAGAATAGTTAAAATACGAAGCAAACAAAAACTTGTGATTTTGGTATCAAAGAAAAGCATTTGCTTTATTTTTGCATTTCATAAACACTGAACTTCAAACAGGTGTATTTTTATTGGCTATTTATTTGTCCTTTGTGAATTTTTTCTTCATGTTTATTGATCTTTTTAAAGCACCAGCTCTTTGTTTTATTGATTTTCTCTGTTGTCTTCTTATTTTCAGTTTCATTGACATCTACTCCAATTTTTATTGCTATTTTTTTTAACCTGTTTCCTTTGGGCTTCAATTGCTCTTTTCTCTAGTTTCCTAAGGTAGAAGCTTAGATGATTGGATCTTTCTTCTTTTCTAATGTATGCACTCGATGCTATAAATTTCCCTGTAGTTTAATTCCACTGTGGTCTTAGAACATACTTTGTATGATTTCTGCCCTTTTTACCCTTGTTAAGACGTTTCATATGGTCAGCAGTGTTTTCTGTCTTGAATAATGTCTGGCCGAGCGTGAGAAGAGTGTGTATTCTGCTGTCGTCAAACGGCGTGTTCTACAAATGTCAGTGAGACTGAGCTGATTGGTGGTGATGTTCAGGTCATCCATGTCCTTACTGCTTTTCTGTTTGCTGGATCTGCCCGATCCTGAAGGAGAGTGTTGAAATCTTTAACTGCAATGGCAGATTTGTCTGTTTCTCCTTTGAGTTTTATTCGTTTTTGCCTCGTTTATTTTGGCGCTCCGTAAGTTGCGTGCGTGTTTAGGATGTTAAGTCCCTTCTTGGACGACTGAGCTCTTTACTCTTACACAGTGCCCCTGTGTAAAGGATTCCTGATCCTTTCTTGTTCTGAAGTCTGCTTTGTCTGAAATTAATGCATCTGTTCCAGCTTTCACTAATCTAGCAATGGTGTATCTTTTTCCATCCCTTTACTTTTAGTCTGAGTCTTTGGATTGATTTCAGGTGGGTTTCTTATAGACGGCATATAGCTGGTCTTATGCTTTTAATCGACTCTGTCAGTCTCCAGCTTTAATTAGTATATTTGGGTAGTTCACATTTAAAGCGGCTCTTGATATATTTGGATTAATTTCTACCACGTTTGTCATCATTTTCTATTTGTTCTTTGTTTCCTTCCCCTGCCCCTTTTTGCTACCTTTTCTGGTTTTAATTGGGCATTCTGTATGATTCCATTTTATCTTTTCTCTTAGCACTTCTGTTGTACTCTGTAAAAATTTGTTATCGTTGTTGTAGTTTCCAGTTCACGTCTGCCTGCTTTCAGGTGGCGATACCACTTCACGGCTGGGGCAGATTCCTCCCTCCATCCCTTATGGCGTTGCTGTCATTCATTCCACTCTGTGTGCTCTAATCACCCATATGTTGTTGCTGCTGTTATTCCAGGACAAGCAATTGATTTTCATTTTTCTCAGCTTCCTTTGTTGTAAAGGACTAGAGAGGTGGTTTCCAGGCTATTTCCTTGTTGGAGCTGAACCTGGAGTCCCTCTTTGTTTTTTAAAGCTTAGTGGTTGACTTTGTTTTTTGTCAGATACTTACATATGTATATGTGTTTGTAAATTTACCTAAATGATATTATGTACTATTTCGTCCTGAACCTTGTTTAAAAAAAATAATCTTTACAGGCAGACTTGAGAGAGAATGCAGGTTGGTTCCAGACCACCACAGTAAAGTAAGTCTCACAGTAAAGCAAGTCACATGAACTGTTTGGTTTCCAGCGCATAGAAAAGTTAAGTTTACACCAAACCGTAGTCTGTTAGGTGTGCAGTAGCATTATGTCTAGAAAAACGTACACACCTTAATTAAAAAATACTTCATTGCTAACAAATCGTAACCACCATCTGACAGCGCAGGGTTGCCACGAACCTCCAACTTGTAAGTAAGAGACGCAGCGTGAGGTGAGGTCTGCCTGAGCTGCTGCGTGGTGCTCTCCCTCTGCTGAGAGCTCGAGGCGTCAGCTTGATCCCAGGCACACGGTCAGCGTCGACACCGTGTCTGGGAGGTGTCTGAGAAGCGTTTCCTGAGTCCACAGCACTCCGCCTGGTGGAGACTCCCGTCCTCTTGCAGGTGGGGGACTGGGCCTCCAAGAGCACTGCCCCGCTGAGGTCCTGGAGCCGTGGTGGGCCACGCAGCCCTCAGCTTGCCGCGCCCTCCTGCGGTCTCCGATGTGCCCTCCCTCCTATCTCAGCCTGGAGGCCGGGTGGGATCGTTGCTTCCTCCCCTGGGGTCATCTGCTTGAACCCTCCTTTTCCCTACTGACCCCTCACCTTCCCCTGGGCCCCGCCCTCAGGGTGGTGCTGGTCTCCGGTGACTCTTCTTTGGGGTTTGATCTCCGCTCCTTGGTTAGTTATTTCTTCATCCCACCCATCCCCTGTGCGTACGCCCGCCAGGTTAATTTTTATAAAATGTCACAGTGACCCTGTTCTTTCTTTACTCAGAATCCTTCAGTGGCATATCTTGGTTTAGGCATAAATCCAAGTTTCATTTCCTAGAATTAATTCAGAGTCCTAATCATCTGGTTCTCCCTCTTCCATCAGGATACAGACAGTCTCCTAATCCATTACCTCCCCCTCTGCCCAGTAATTACCCAGAGATCTGAGCATTCTCCTAAGCCTCGCTCTGTTCACCTTCTTTTCTACTTGAACCTTCTCTTAACTTTTCCGGCTGTCGTTTTATGTGGATTTATATGTGATTCTTGTTAGTATTAGCTACTGCAGGGCAGAGTACGTGAAAAACATACAAAAAGGTGACTGTCCTGGCACCCTGACATCTTGCTGAGACTGGGCTCAGCCACCCAGTGGGATGTGGGATGCCTTTTCCACTCCTTCCACGGGTGGTAAGCACAGTGTAATTCCTAAAGGTACTCTGGAATGTGTATCAGTTAGATGCTAGACCATGTCCAAGTTCATGTCTTAAGATCATAATCTTATTAGTCATTCGGTTATGTTGATATCAGAGCATGGAGAGGGAGCCTGTCATTCCCTCACAGTTTACAGATTACAGCGTTCCATTGTTTTAATTATGTTTGAAATAAATGCTATAGTTCTTCCTTCTCGCAGCTTTTTGCTCCTCTGCCTCCCAATGTTATTGCATAATGGTTTACAATGGTAATTGTGTTGACTTTCATTTAAGTACCATTTCGTAATTTGGGAGACTCAAGTGAAAATTATGACCATTTTCTAAGATGATTATGGTAAACCTGCCATTTACCAGTTATACTCATTTTGTCTAGAACCTGACCAAATGATTGGTTTAGGACATTTTTGTACCATCTCCGAACGTGTGTGGTGTGTAATTATGTGCGTGTGAGTGCTTATTTCCCAACCTTGATAGCATTTTGTGTTCTTATCCGTAATCCATAACTGACCGGCGCCGCCCTGGTGGTTTCATCCTCATGCTGGAGACTTGTTACCAGTGAGGCCTCCACTGCGCCCACCTTCCTCCCGCCCTCCAGAGCCTGGGCTCCCCTCTCGCCCTTGCTGCTTCATCACTGCGACTTGTGTTTCTAAGGCTCCTGGAGGATGGATTTCTAACAGGAAATTCCAGTGCTACAGAAACTGCAGGGTATGAGTTTGGTATCAGAAGTATAGAGTTTCAAGCAGAACTTTGCAGTTCGGGAGCAACTAAAGAATATGCTTCGGACGTGTTTTAGGAGAAAGTATAAGCGTTCTGTTAATTGGGAAACGCTATTTGTGTTTTCTTTCTCTTCTGTTCTGGAATGACGTGGCAGAGCACCTCGTTTTGTGAAGCACACTGTAGGATGTTCTGTCTTCTTACAGGGGGTGGGGGGGCACTTTGGCCTGTGATGTGAAGAGCGTGTGCTCAGGTTTTGAATCTCCTTAATTAAACTAAGTGCTCTGTGAACAGAATGTTTCCTTTCACCGCTTTTTGCTCCTGAATCATAAAAGGCTTCCTGTTGTCTTCGTTCCTCGCTTATCTTCAATCTGGAATGTGTCTGTAGTTTTTGGAGGCTGAGATTTGGGGTTTACTGGAGACAGGACACACGGGCTCTTCTTGGTCATCGTTTAAGCTGGTAGTCAGAAAGTGAAGGAGCAGTTTATCCAAGTTTGAGTAAGTGGGAGAACAGTCACTGTAGATTATTTTTTTAATCTCCAAAGGCAGTTTAAAGATATTTGTTCAAAGATACACCCATTTTGAAAGGGGGGTTGTGTGTAAACTGTAATTCTGCCAACTTAAGCATAGATGGCGCCGTTGCTCTGTGTATTCCACACAAGACCCTAGGCCCATCTGTTCTTTCCAGTTCTTCAGGGTTGTGTTAGGTTTTTCAAACCACAGAGAAAATCAAATCATACCCCACTTTGATATTTATTAACATTTAAAAATATAAACTTCATTTTTAGTTGAAGTTGTTTATGGTGAGATCACTTTAAAAATGATCCTTGCTGTAATAAGTCTAGAATAATTCTATTTGTGTTAAAAATAAATATGTACTTTATTGATACCTGCTGACGAAAGGTATTCTATAACCAACTTACGGTTAAAACTGAGAAAAACTTCTCATGTTTGAGCGTGTACGTTATAGCCATATGCAAGATGTCGCAGCAGGGTTTGCTTGGCGTGATGTTAGGTTATTGGATTACTAGTTGTCATACGAGTGGCACAGACACAGTGTTTACGGTGACCCTGGGATGTGCCTGTGCCTCCTGTTCAGTCACATTCAGCCTGTCACAGGTTCTCAGTGCTCCGTGGTCCTCTATGGGAGAGGGGCCGAGCGTCACCTGGGCTGGGCTGGGACCAGGCGGTTCTGCCTGCGGCTGGGTCTGCCCAGGGTGCAGGGGACAGGCCGGCTTGTCCTCACAAAGCGTCTGAGAGCCAGATCCATTGAAAAGAGCTTCCGTTTGGGCCATTACAGACAGAAACTAAGTCATTAATGGGAAAGGGGCCATTGAAAAGAATCATTTTCTTTGTTTTGAGCCCTTAAGAAAGGAAACTTTATTTTAACATTTTTTCCTAAAAGCACTCAAAATGCTTTTTATCTTCAAGTATAGTGGTTATATTCAGACTGAATTTAATTTAAAATAAGCAAGTTATAACAAAGTATAAATATTTTAGCATTCAAAAGAAAATGGTCAGGCAAGGAGTGTGTCCTCTCATGTGTGTTTCTCGGTGCCGAGAAAAGCAGGGGAGGAGACGTTTATAAGCAGGGGTGCAGCAGGCCGTCCTGCGGGGCAGTTCTCCCCAGCCCCGCCCTGCGGTTCCACGAAGGCCTCGTCAGCTTCCGTCCCTGGAATCGGTCCCCCAGGCGGCGTGGGCATGGCGCGGGGCGGTGGCGCGGGGGTGGGGGGGAGATGCAGGGGAGTTGCTCATCTCTCTTTCCCCCAAGAGTCATTAAATGTGCACATTGTTCATGAGAGCAGACCACGCGCGCGGCACTGTGACATGTGGTGTTTGTGTTTAGCTCTGTATTCCTGGTAGTCCTATGTTTAAAACACACTGCGGCTCCTTTTTTATTTTTCAAAACTGTGTCTGTCCCCAAAGGGAGTCACCTGTGGCCATGAGACTCTTGAAAGACCCTGTCTCTGGCTGTGGAAGTGGTTTCAGAAGAGCAGCTCCCACAGCCCAGATGGTCTTTGGGGGAAAGTTCGGCTTCTGAGATGACTGCTTCGGAACGCATGGATGAATTTTTTAACAGGGATGTTGAAAAAATCAGCCTGATAGCTTATTTTATTGTATTTACTTTGATATTTAGTGTGACTATATCTGCCTTATCTTCTAGGGTTCAGAACAAGTTGGAGGTGCTGAATTATACAACCATTCCTGTCTATCTCCCAGAGGTCACCATCGGCTCTCACCAGAGTGACCGGGTCTTCCACGAGTTCATGGAGGTGAGGCCCTCGAGTGCCGGGTCTCAGACGACTGGCACAAAGTCACTTCTCTGAAGAATGCTTTCTGTTTGTTTGTTTTAGTGAGAGAGCTCCGTTTTCACTGCAGTAATTCTCCTTTCCCCCGTCATCAGTGTATTGACGCGGCAGGGCCCCTCTGGGCCGTGTGTGCCGCGGGCAGCCTTCCGGGTCAGCGTGTTGTCTTGACGTCAGAACCTTCTCTCTTCCTCAGCTTTCCTCTACGTCCTTTCATGTCAGATTTCACTCTGGCGTCGCCTTCCTCTTCACGGTGCATCCTCCGGAAGGAGGGAAGGTGTGTGTTTGTGCAGAAGGCGCTCGGTTGGACGGGAGCCCTGGGAGCCCTCGGGAGGGCGAGGGGCAGGAGTGAGGCGGGAGCTGGGCGGGGCCGAGTGTTTGTTGGTCGTCTTTCTAATTTCCGTAGCTTTTTAGTGAATTACCTGTCTTCAGCATGGTGAATGGTGAACTTAGAGAACACTGTAAGTTCCGCCTCGGAACCTGGCCGGTGAGTGAGCACCTCCTCTGAGAATCGTGGCGTCAGCGGGGTAGTGAGAACGTGACCCGTGTCCGCGTCAGTGGTGGCTGTGTTTGGCTATAGGCAAAGGTGTGAAATGACTGTACTTGGGTCAGGACTTGAAGCTGAGCAGTCGGTACTGAGGCGAGTTGAAATCTGGGTTAGACATTTGTGCGCGACTGTGATTCTCTGATTCGATGCCTAGCACGTTGCTTGCACCTGCGCCGATCGAATGTCCAGGGGTACCCCGTTGCTCTCTTTCTTACCTGAGATACTTGGCCTTTTCTTTTACGTAAGTTCTTTTGGTGGCCTTGGAAGTCGTGGTATTAAATGTAGACATTCGGGGAAGTACGTAAAACTGTAAAGGTGTCACTCGGAGGGACCTACAGTTAGTGTTTTGGCACGTTTCTTTCTTCCTGATGTTTGTGGGGATGTGAGTGCGTACGTGGTGTCTCTTTCTCTTTTTGAGGGGAGCTGGCAGGCCAGAGGCCGAGCTGGCTCCTCTCGGCCGCTGGTGCCTCGATGCCGCTCCTGCCGAGGCCGGGAGACCCACCCCGTCGCTGTCCCCACCCTACATGTAATGACCCACCCGGCCTTGATGAGGCCATCTTACAGGCGGCTGTGTCCTGTCATCAGGGCTGCTACCTTGTGCCGGCCTCCACCGTCCTACTTAAATTTGTCCTGCAGCTTCCTCTCTGGCCTCCTCCACGTCGGGTCTCTCCCTGCAGCCCTCCTCTGCGGTGCAGGAGTGCCTGAGCTGAAATGCCAAAGCGGCAGAGTCTGTCCCATGCCTGCAGCCCTTCCGTGACCTCTGATGAATTCGGTCCTGCAGGGTGGGTGCCCTGGCCCCTGCAGAGTCCCCTCCCTCATCACAGCCCTGCGAGCGCCCGTGGTCTCACTGGTGGTGTCCGTTAGTCCATATACGGGGCCCTGGGGGCTTGGAGGTGGTGCACAGAGAGTTTTGAAACAAATAAATTGCCCTTTTAACTTGTAAATTTTTCTGATTACACCAGAGTAGTGATTTACTGATAATGTGTCTTTAACGCCTCTGTAACGTTCTGTGACCTCACTTTTAAACAAGGAAGCAACGGGCAGTGGGTTCAGAGATTGTGCAGTCACCCACGTGTGAGTGGGATTTAGGGACGTGCCTTTGTTTCGGTGGTTTTTCTTATGCTTGCTGTTTGTGTTGTGTGGTACTGGCTTTTCACTTGTATTGCTGATACAGAGTTTCCTTTTAAAATGAATTTATGTAATAAAAAAAGGCATTGCATTTTTTAATGTAAGCGGCAGTGCACTTGGTATGCAGCTGTGACCTGATGGGCAAGGTGCCCTCGGATGACCTGAGTAGCCGCCTCTGCTCACTTCAGGTTCTTCAGGCATCAGGCGCTTTCATCTTGTTCTTTCATGCATTTGCTCCATTTGTTCATTAGTTCAGTTATTTATTCCACTAAATATTTATTGAGTGTGTACTAGGTGCCAGACCTGTCCTAGGCCCTGGGAACAAAGCAGCGCGTGACCCGGAGAAGAATCCCCGACCTCCCAGGCACTTACATCCGAGTGGGAGGAAACAGAAAATAAACAGAAGGTGAAGCAAAGAATTCGTTAAGTGACGGTGGCAAGTGCTGTGGAGAAAATTAAATTCCCAGAGGAGGGCAGGGCCAGCTGTTGTGGGCTAGGGGAGTTGGATTTGAAGTCCGGTCGTGGTCCAGGAAGGCCTCACCCAGAAGCTGATGGGTGAGCAGAGGCTGCAGGGGCGAGGGGAGGGGGTGGGTGTGCTGGGGGAGGTGGCCACACGGGGAGGAGAACCGAGGCAGTGGCGCAGCTCCGCGTGTCTGGGACATCAGAGACACAGGCAGGAGGCCACTGTGGCTGGAGCGTGGAGGGGGAGGGAGGGAGGGCGGGCTGGGACAAGCAGTAAGAGGTGGTGGAGGCCCCCCGGGCTGGTGTGAGGGCTCTGGCTTGTCCTGTGCAGGATACGGGGAAGAAGGCGGCTTTGTGTGATGCACTTGGTAGTGGGAATGTTCTGGTTTCTGATTAAGTAGGGGCGCAGGCAGAAGCAGGGAGATTAGCCAGGAGGCTGGTAACGGCATACGGACTGGGAGGTATGTCAGCTGGGACCAGGGTGGTCCTTGTAGGCGTTTTGGACAGTGCTCAGGTCGTGGATAGACCCGACAGAGGCTATTGAACTTTTGTATTGGGAAGTGAGAAAAGGAAGCTGATTTCTAGGTTTCTGGCCTCAGGAACTAGAGCTCTGGAGTTGGAACCCGCAGACTTTGGGAAGGCGCAGAGGTACAGGTTTCCAGGAAAGATCAAGAATTTTTCATTGGCCATGGCAAGTTCGAGATGCTCGTTATTCCCCAGAGGAGGTGCTGAGTGGGTGGTCGCCCTCTTTTCATTGCACTGTGTGGATACTGTGTTTCTCACCGATTGAAGGTTTGCCTTAAGGCATGCACAGTGGTTTTTTCAGACATAATGCCACTGCACACCTAATAGACTACAGTATAACATAAACATAACTTTTATACGTGCTGGGAAGCCAGAAATTCACGTGACTTGCTTTATTGTGTTGTTTGGACCTGAACCTGCTTCCAAGGTCTGCCTGTAATGGGTTTGGAGTCTGGAAGTTGTCAGCGTATGACTGTTGTGTGACTGTGGTCCTGGTTGAGATGGCTTTGCAGTGAGGAGAGAAGGGGAGCACGAGGTTCAGAGGGGCGGGGGACAGCAGGGGGCCCAAGTCACTGTCTTCAGGGAGCTTATGCTTTTGTGTGTTTATTACTTCATCAGTTATCTTTACAAGTGGGAGACTGTTCGTAGGAATTTCGTCTTTTCTGTTAATGTATGTCTCTTTATAAACAGGTTGTGTTTATCTCTATCTCTGTAAGCAAGGAGGATTGAGCCAAATGACCCCAGAGAAGTTGAATGGTACCCAGAACAGGCAGGACCCTCATGGTAGCCAGGTAGGGGGGGCGTGCACTGTGGTCAAGCATGGGTGGGCAGATGAGGGGCTCAGGAGGTCCAGCAGGGCTCCTGGGGACGGAGTGGCCTGACGTGTCGTGGAGGAGGCCCAGTTGCACCGACGTTGTCCCTCGTGGAGTGGGTGAGGGCCCCAGGTGGCCCTGCTCACTGCTGGGAGGAGACACTTCTCAGAGCAAATAAATTCCAACAAACCAACAGCCCAGGCCATCGTCACGACAATTACGGGAAACACTACAAGTTTCAAAAATTAAATCTGTGTGGAAAATGGGCATTTGAAAGTCCCATATAAAAAGGAAAATCCATGCCAGCAAATAAAGACAGTTTTGTTTCTTTCTAATCTTTATACCTGTGTTTCTTCCTTGCCTTAATACACTGGGTGTGTCTCTAGTTCATGGTTGGATAGAATTGTAACAGTGGTCGTCCTTCTCTTGTTTCTGATCTCGTGGAGAAAGTTTTCAATAATTCACCAAATATCATGTTTGCTCTGGGTTAGGTGTAGATACTCTTTATCAGGTTGGGGAAGTTCCATTTTATTAGTAGTTTCCGAGGACCTTCTATCGAGTACGGGTGTTGAGTTTTATCACACTTGTCTGTCACGGGTGATTTTCCTCTTCTTTATGTTAATATGGTCATAAAAATTATAGTGATTGATTTTCTAATGTGAGGCCAACCTTGGTTTCCTGGATCAGTTCCACTTGTGTGTGCTTTATAAACTCTTCACGTGTAGCTGAACCTAGTTCACATATTTAGTTTAGGAGTTCTGTGTTTATGTTGGATGGTAATTTTTCTTTCTTGTGATATCCTTGTCAGATTTATTAGCAGGATCATGCTGCTATCACACACTAAGCTGAGAGGGACCCTCACGTTTTATTCTCTGGAAGAGTTTGCCTAAGATTGTTATTACTGCTTCTTTCAGTGTTTAGGATTGACTGATGGAGCTTTGTTGAAATATTTTAAATTATAAATTTGTTTAATCGATACGGAATGTTCAATATTCTGTTACTTCTTAGGTTTGAAAGTTGTGTTTGTTGAGGAAATCGCCCTCATTTCTAATTTTCTAATTTCTTTCACTAAGTTGTTTAAAGTGTCCTTTTTTAATGTTTTTAATTAGATCACATCTGATGGTGACTGCTGTCCCCTTCTCCATCCCTGTTGTTGGTCCCGGTGTGTCCCTTCCTTCTATACTCTTGAAAGAAGTTTGTCATTTAGGGAACTAGCTTCTTGCTTGGTATTGTTTGTTGTACATTCGAATTCACTGATTATTGCTCCTTATTTTTTCCTTTTCATTTGCTGTTTTTCTGTCTTCTTAGTATGAGTGGGTGGATCATTGATTTTCAGCCTGTCTTGCTTTTGAATGTATGCGTGTAAAGCTGGTCACATTGCCCTCCAAATTTGTCTTAATTAACTTGATCTCATAATTCTTTCTTTTTTAAAAAATTTTTTAAAATTTTCATTTATTTTTGGCCGCATTGGGTCTTCGTTGCTGCACGCGGGCTTTCTCTAGTTGCGTCGAGCAGGGCTACTCTTCGTTGCAGTGCGTGGGCTTCTGATGGTGGTGGCTTCTCTTTGTTGTGGAGCACAGGCTCTAGGCGCGCAGGCTTCAGTAGTTGTGGCATGTGGGCTCAGTAGTTGTGGCTTGCAGGCCCCAGAGTGCAGGCTCAGTAGTTGCGGCGCACGGGCTTAGTTGCTCCACGGCATGTGGGATCTTCCCGGACCAGGGCTCACTCGAACCCATGTCCCCTGCGTTGGCAGGCGGATTCTTAACCACTGTGCCACCAAGGAAGTCCTGATCTCATAATTCTTGATGTTATGTTTTCATTATCCTTCAATTCAAAATATTTTCTAATTTTAATCTGGTTTCTTTTTTGACCAGTGTGCGAATTCAAATTATATTGGATCATTTAAAAGCAGTTGGAATCTTTCTAATTGTCTTTTTGTTACTGATTCCTTGCTTAATTTCACTCTAGTCAGAAACAGTCTTATGATTTCTGTTCTTGGAACGTGGCTGAGCCTGACTTTTCGGCTGAGCATTGGTCATTTTGGTGATGTTTCACGGTCCTTGAGAAGAAGGCCTACTCTGCCCCGTTGTGTGCAAGGTTCTTGCAGCGTCATTGAAAGGAAGTCTCTTGATCACATTCTTCAGATTGTCTCTATGCTCACTGATTTTTGTTTCCTTCTTCTGTCAGTTTGCTGTGAGAGGCGTCTGGAAATCTGTCACTCTGTGTGGGCTTCTGCCTCCTGTATTTCTGTCAAGTTCTGCTTTGTGTGTATCTTGAGGTCGTATTATTAGACACACACAAATTTAGACTTGCTCTACATTCCTAATAGAGTCACCCTTTTATGTGTTATGAAATTTTCCCCGTTAACTTTAGTCATGGTTCTCACCTTAAAGGTTACTTTACTTGAAGCTTACGTAGTGTCTACAGCTTCCCTTCGGTTAGCATTTGCGTGGTATTGCTTTTTCTGCATCTTTTAATTTCATTAATTCTGTATCTTTGTATTTCTAGTGGACACCTTTCAACCTGAAAACAGTTATGTCTTTAGTTTTCGTCTAGTCTAAATATTGGGAATATTTGTCCATTCACATTTAGTGTAATTACTGATACATTTGTGTTTAAATAGCTTATCCTACTACATGTTTTATATTTTTCTTACCTGTTCTTTGTATTTGTTGTCTTTTTTCCTTGCCTTCTTTTGGATTAAGAGGTTTTTTTTTTTAACATTTTTATTCCATTTCCCCCTCTATTTGCTTACTAGTTATCATTCTTTTAATAGTTTTTAGTGGCTAACCTGGTAATTACAATATTCATCCTTGATTTATTAACTTCTGTTATAAGTTAGTAGCTCTCTAGTTCCAGAACACTGTAAGGACCTCATAACACTTCTAACTCCATTTACCCGACTCTTGTGTTTTGTTTGTTTTTGTCATATATTGTAATTCTTCATGTATTTTAAGCCCTCGGGACACTGTGGTTATTGTTCATGTGGTCAGTTCGTGCAGATTGACCCATGCTGCCCTGCTGCTGCTCTTACCCTCCCTGGTCTCCATACCTTCACGTAGGATCATAGTTCTTCTGACTGAGGAAGCTTTGCTGACAAAAAAGTCTCACCCTTATTGTTTAAAATGGTCTTTAATTTGTTCTAGTTTTTATTTTGGAATTTTTCAAACTTACAAAAATAGCAAGAATAGAAAAATAACTTCTGAACCTTTGTAAGTGGTCATCATTATACCCCATTATCCTCAAACATCTTAATGCACAGATTCTCAGAGTGTGGTCCCCATATCAGCATCACCTGGGCTCTCATGAGGAATGCAAGTTCTCAGGCCCCAGCCCAGGCCTACTGGATGAGATTCTCTGGGGATGGGGCCCAGGAATCTATTTTAAGGAGTCTTCCAGCCAATTCTGATATGCACTAAGGTTTGGGAGCCACTGCTTTAATGTGTAATTCTTATAAACAAGGACGTTCTCTTATATGACCACAATATAGCTATCAAAATCAGGAAATTAACATTCATACATTGCTCCCTCTCATCTACAGACCTTGTTCAAGGCTAATCAGTTGTCCCAGGAATGTTCTTCAGAGCGAAAAGGTCTGATCCAGGATAATGGACTGCATTTAATTATCTTGTCTCTTTAGAATCTTTGAATCTGATCAGTTCTTCAGGCTTTCCTTGATATTCAAGACCTTGGCGCTTCTGAAGATTACAGGATGGTTACTTTTTAATATCCCTCAATTTGGTTTTGTTTGATGTTTTCCCATGATTGGATTTAGGTTTCATGTGTATTTTGTAGGAAGGTCACAGAACTCATTATATCTTACCAGGTAGCATGTGATTCCTCTTTGTCCCATCACTGCTTCTATTAACTTTGATCACTTGACTGAGATAGTGTCCTTGCTGTAAAGTTATTCTTTTACTCCTTGTAATTAATAAGTATTTTCAGGGGAAGTACTTTGAAACTAGGTAGATATCCATTTTCTCATCCAACCTTGACCCAGTAGTTAGCATCTGTTGATTTTCATGGCTAAATTAATGATTAGGTAATTCTCCTAATTCTGTCATTGCTTCTACATTATTAGTTACTATTCTACTATAAAGAAACGCTCTGTTTATTCATTTATTATATCACTGTGGACTCACAGATTTCTGTTGTATCCATATACATCTATATTCATTTCTGTCTCTCAGCATACTGACAGCTATGAATTCACATCAGCACCTTCAATTCCAGAGTGACGCAACGAGGCTCGTTCTCATTGTCCCCCAGGCCACGTCCTTCTCAGATAGTGAGAAACCTGGCTTCCCTCAGGTCAGTGCGTCTCCTTCCTGGATCAGTCCCCCCAGTGTATCACCAGGTTCCCACCACTGCTACCACTGCTGCCTTCCACAGTTTCCACTGGTGTTTCTCCAGCCTCTGCTGTGTCCTGCTGCCCACCCATGTAGGTGCAAACCTCTTTTGAAGACCGTTTTCCTGTGTTTCTGGCAAGGTTTGGTTTTGTTTTGTTTTAGGTGGTGTTTCTGACTTGGTTCTGAGCAGTCGCACTGTCTTGGGGTGTGTGCGTCTGTGCTTCTGTGTGTGCTTTGCTTGTAGCTCAGAACGTTCTTTGGCTGACGTTCATTGTCAGTTTTAGAAGAGTCTTGCTGGTACCTCGTCAATGTTGCTACACCCCGTCTTCTCTGCTCTCCTGGGGCTCCACTTGACCACATGTTGGACCGTTTCACCATGTGCTGTGTCCCTCTTTTCTGTGTCTCTCATTCTGTTTTCTCTGTGACCTTCAGCCCAGATATGTTCTTCAGTCTGTCTTCTAAGTTACTACTCTTTCAGCGCTTCCCAATCTGCTCCTAGACATGTATTTTCTATATTTGAAGTTTTAACTTTAATTGTAGTCCTTTTTGATTTTAGAATTTCCATTTTTTTATAATTTTGAGTTGTCTGTTGAAATTATTTTGTTATCTAAATTCTTTGACCTGTTAATCACAAAGTTATGTGGTAACTGTAATATTTGGACCTCTGTTCCATCTGTTTAAACTGACTCTCCGTCTATCCTTTCCGTTTGGGGACATTTAGTCTGTTTTGGTTTGCTGGTATCTTTTGAAAGGCCAGTCGTTATTTTGGAAGAGCTGTGAAGCTAGCGTGAGGCTGCTGTCGCTGTCCTTGCTGTCTTCCGGCCGCGTTTTAGTAGGGCAGACTCCCGAGCCTGTCAGAAACCAAGCCGGGGGCGCTGCACTTAGGTTTGTGCGGTCTGGTGTATTTCCTGTTTGACCTTCCTGATGGGGCACTTTTACTAGAGCCCCTCCTCTTTGGTGGGTCCTGACCTGCAGTTTTGTCCCCACGGCCCCCTCCCTGCTGAGGGCTGGCTCAGCCCCCAAGCTCCTGCCAGTGAGAGTGGGCGGGGCCCTGGGGGGAAGCAGTCACCTTGCAGCTGTCCTTTTTGCTTTCCTTTCCTGGGGCCTTGGAACCGCCCTGCCTTTGATGTCTCGGCACAGGTGTTTTTTCATATGTTGTCCGTTTTTCTTGGTGGCTTGGGAGGGGCCTTGCTCTGCACCAGTCCACCAGGAGCTGGACATACTCGTCACTTTACCCAGTGACACGGGGAGGCTGTTTGGCAGGTTTTCATCGTTGTTAAGTTCTGTCTTATTTTTAATCTGTGAGCATTGAAGGGAATCTATTAATACTATATTGGGCTTACAATTTTAAAGTTTAGAAATGTTGAAATTTTTAATCAATATTTAACTGATTTGGGAAATCTAACTTTTAAATGCTTAACTGTTTTTAAAAAATAACTTCATTTTTTAGAACGGTTTTAGCGTTACAGAGAAATGAAGGTACTGGAGAGTTCTCATATACCCCAGTTTCCCATATTAACGTCTTATATTTGTGGTATATTTGTTACCAGTACTGAACAATATTGATACATATTACTAACTGAAGTCCATACCTTATTCAGATTTCCATCGTTTTCTCCCTAGTGTCCTTTTTCTGTCGCAGGATCCCATGCAGAACAGCACGTGACTTTCAATTGGCACGTCTCCATCGGCCCCTCCTGGCTGTGACGACTTCTCGGACTTTGCTTGTTTTTAGTGATTCTGACAGTTTTGAGGAGTACTGGTCAGGTGTCTTATAGAATGTCCATCAATTGCAGTTTGTCTGGTGTTTTTCTTAAAATTAGCCTGGATGTGTGTGTTTGGGGGAGAAAGACCACAGGGTTAAGTACCATCAACGTGACACATCGCTGCTGGTGTTGACGTTGACACCTGGCTGAGGTATGTCTGTCAGGCCTCTCCGTTGTGTGTTTGCTCTTTCCCCCTTCCCAGAAGTCACCATGCCTGCCATAGCCTTTATATTGGTCTGTGGGGTAAAAATTGTGTGACTGTTTAGAGGAATGCTGTTTTCTGAAAGGAAATTTAGTTGCTTGATATTTTAAAAAATGATAAATTGAAATTAGAATGTAAATAGAGTGACTATATTTCTTCATTCACAGAATTTCTTTTGAGTGTTGAAGACATGAGCAACAGTTATTACCAGATTTCCCTCTAGAAAGCGTGTTATGAGGGATAAAGACGAATGAGTGAAGCCCTTCTGTGAGCGTCTTCTGCAGCTGTTTGTAGCTGGAAAGGTTTGTTGCTCCTCAGAGAAGGTTCCCTGGCCAGGCTGCAGAGCGTATTTCTAGAAACGCCCAGGCGAGCAGCCGGGAGGCTGGTGTGTCTCTGAGACACCGAGACGCCGGTTGGTTCCCTGCAGGGAGGGAGCCAGCAGTTTGGGAACATTTTAAGGAATTGTTTCTTTTAGAGAAGGACTGGTTCAGTATTAGAGTGGAGGGTGTTTTGTGGCCATTTATTTCCTGGAATAAGGGGGGGGTTGATGGGGTGCTTTTTTATGGCGGTGGTCTGTAGAAATCAGTTTCCCTGGTTCCTCATATTCTAGGGAAAAAAAAATTTAGTGTTAAGTATGTTTTAGCCAAACTCCACTGACAACGTGAGAAGTTTATACAGTTGACCCTTGAACAACGTGGGGGCATATAACTTATAGGCGGGACTCGGTATCCACGGTCTGTGGTTCCCCCTGTCTGTGGATTCAGCCACCCCGGGCCCGGGTAGCACGGTAGTGTTCACTGTCGAAAAGTATCCATGGATAAGTGGCCCCACAGAGTCCAGCCCACGTTGTTCAGGGGTCCACCGTATCATCCTGATTAATATAACAAGGGTAGTAAACTCAGCAGAGACACACTTCGTGGTTTCATAAGAAGCTTGAAGCACACTTGCACTGTGCTTATGGAGACACTTGGGAAGCCTGAGCAGGGAGGTGTTCTCGTAATACAGCCATTATATCGTATGCATATTTTATAGTGGATACGGAACTTGTTGATACTTTGTGGCTAGAAATTATTGGCCAACACTTCCAATTCTTGGAAAAAGTCATGCAACGTCCTTTTGTGTTTTTTTTATCTTTAAACACAGAAGAAGTAAACCAAAATTTATTCATATGCATGTGGGGAATTAATAAGTAGGTGGTAAATGGCTAAAATTAGACGCTTACATGATTAACTTCAGAAGGGAAAGGGAGGGGCAACAAGAAGCTTACATCAGAAGAACAATTTTGTTTCTAGGGGAACAAACGGGAGGTAAGAAAATTTGTGATACTAATTGTTTATGCAGGTGCAAGTGGTATTTTCCATATGTTCATGGCCATAAACACCCCAGCAACAGGAATTTATGACAGTTTCTTCTTTCTTTAAAAAATTAATTAATTAATGGCTGTATTGGGTCTTTGTTGCTGCGCACGGGCTTTCTCTGGTTGTGGTGAGCAGGGGCTACTCTTCATTGCGGTGCGTGGGCTTCTTGTTGTGGAGCACAGGCTCTAGGTGTGCGGGCTTCAGTAGTTGCAGCACCCGGGCTCTGTAGTTGTGGCTTGTGGGCCCTAGAGCGCAGGCTCAGTAGTTGTGGCGCATGGGCTTAGTTGTTCCGCGGCATGTGGGATCCTCCTGGACCAGGGCTCAAACCTGTGTCCCATGCATTGGCAGCTGGATTCTTAACCACTGCACCACCAGGGAAGTCCCTTTATGACAGTTTCTTCCCCAGAAGTGTCTGCTTCCTTTTTTTTTTTTTTAAATGAAATATTATGGTCTCCTTTTCTCTTTCAGGAACTTTCTACTCTTTCTGTCTTTGGTGTTTTAGAGTTTAACCAAGATAGGTCTAGATTTAAATTTCTTTTTTGTTACGTGGGTACTTTCTGATTTGTTGGTAGGATCTTATTCCTTGCTTCTGTTTTCAGTTTCTTCTCTTGCTTTAAACATCTTAAATGTAGTTACTGTCTTCTGTGTGTGATCTCAGGTTTGGAGGCCTGTCTGACTCTGTCGTTTAATGTTTCCTCTGATTCTTACCCATGGTGGCTTATTTCCTTCTGCATTTTGGACACTTTGGACACTGAGTTCATGCTTCGTGGGTATTTATCCCTGGGCCCCAGGGACGTTTGATTTCAGGTGAACCCAGACTCTCGGTGTAAGCACGCCCCAAATATTTCGTTCATGGGGCATCCTGTGTTGTTTGCTAACGCTGACAGCCCTGCTCCTGGAAGGACTGTTGCCGCCTCCAGGCCCTGAGATTCAGGAGGAACCGGGATTTAAGCTTCCTTTGCTGCTTGTGGGATTCCAGGCCCCGCATGGTGAGGACTGGAACCCCACACGTGTGTGAGGACAGGCTGAGGCTGTGAATTCTTAAGACGCCCGCTGAGACCCCCTTGCCGTCAGGGCGCTTTCTTCCCTCCCGCCTTCCCCTGAGGGTGCGCCCTCGGAGCTGCGCATGTGTGCAGAGGTGCATCACAGGTGTCCACCTGCACAGGGCGCCACTTTGCCTTGCCTCCCAGCGGCTCTGCAGATGCCCAGGCGTGGCGGAGGCTGCAACTCTCCCTCTGGTTTCCAGCTCGCTCTTCATCTCAGCCCCTTATGATTTCTCGCAGAGCCCATCAGTGCATTTAAAAGCATTTGTAGAGGTTTTATATCAAGAGGTTTTTCAGGGTATCGGGCTGTTGTTTTGCTGCAAATGGAAGGCGTCTGTTTCTCTGTATGATCTGAAAGCTGACTTGGTGCTGGTTCTTCCCATGTCCCTTCCACAGAGGGTCCAAGTGGGGAGCTCTGTGTCTCCCTTTTCTCAGTATGTATTTGCTCAGTGAACCCCCGGGATGGAGAAATCTTTCAGTCGCCAGCGTTGAAGGCGTAGGAGGGAAACGCAGAGGATAAAAGGCTTGTGTGGTGATGGGAGGATTCTGTCCGGGAGAGCTATTCGGGCATCTCCAGAGCACTGAGTGGTACGAGGGGTGGTGGCTCACCCCGCGCACGTGGTGCTGAGCCTGACGTTGCAGACACGCCCCAGCGGGGTCATCTCAGGCCGTGTTCTACATCGAGTCACTTACCACTCAGCAAATACTTTCTGTTGCAGGCACTGTTCTGAGCACTGGGGATATTGGGGAATAAGACAGAGTTGGGGGAAGAATGGGCAAGCGATCACCAAATACGTAGGGGGGCCTCTGAGTGCTGTGGGGCGGAAGTAAAGCCGTCCCGGGTGGGAGCTGTTTTGTGGAGAGGGGCCTTGGGTACCAGAAGACGTGGGTGTCCCGGCTACACTTGGGGGAGGGGGCAGGGTTGGGAGGTAGAGGCAGGCTTGGCACGTTCTAGGAAAGGAAGAGTCCACGTGGTGAAATGGAGGGGCGGGCCCAGTGCAGGTGAGGTGAGAAGGTAGCAAGGCGCGCGCAGCAAGGGCCTGTGGGCTATGGCGTGAGGATTTTGGTTGAAGTCGCAGCAAAGCTGTGGCCCGTTGGCATGCTCTGAGCGATAGAATCTGAACCACGTGTTAGGAGGATGGCTCTGCGTGCCGTGTTGGATGTCGACTGGGGCACAGGTGGAGGCGGGGAAGCAGAGCTTCAGGGTATGGGTGAGAGACGACGGAGGCATGGCTGTGACCAGGACAAGCTCACCTTCCTTCCCCGCAGCTGCTGTCTCCCGGGGCAACCTCGCTGTTCCCTGTGCAGCCAGATTTGTTCTTACTCCCTAGGTTTTCAAAACTAAACTATCATTGAAGGATTCAGACGAAAGAGGATCCACAGGGGAAGGGCTGTGACTGCGAGACAGGAGAGTGGGCACCTGAGGTCCCTGCGATGGACGTGGGTATTGGTCTTACGACTTTCAGACTCAGGTGTATGGTCCTAGGAAGAGAGTGGGGAGCAGTGTAGACCACACCTGGGTGTGCTCTGAACTGGATGCTGGTGGCAGTGGGGACGATGTGGGGGTGCGGGGGATTCCTAAGAGGGGGAGTTGCTTGTGGCAACAGTGGCCTTTCGTTGTAGACCGTCAGGCAGTCTGGTTTATGGATGTCTTTCCTTTAGAGGCTGGACAGACTCAGGGGCACCGGGACCTGAGCTGGGAAGTGTCTAGGTCACAGGGTCCAGACAACTCATTTTGCTTCTTGGGCTTTTGTAATTTTTTTCTTTTGCTTGCCCTTGTGTAGTTTGAGGTCCACGCTGACATTTGGGCATGCGGTCTGCGTGACTTATGCCCCGACAGGTGGCCCATATCCTGGGAAGGGGCCTGTTTTTCTGGGAACTTCTTCATGGGGCCTCTCAGCTCTTTGCAGCCCTGGAGTTGGGCGCCTGCTCTCTGGCTCCGCAGGGTGCAGAGTGATACGTTTCCGTGGTGGCCACGCTTGTCACACCGCAGAGCCAGGAAGAGGCCCTGGGAGCTGCCCTGTCCTGTGTATTCATCCGGTGCCCATTCGTTGCACTCTCAGTGCCAGACGCTGCTCTAAGGACACAGAGCTCTGGAGAGTCACCGACCAGTGGGAGAGACAGACACGTGGACGCAGGATGCGACGTGGTTCCCGCTGGGGGCTGACGGGGGAGGGCTTCACGGTGGTGGCCCGGGTGTCGGGATTACAGCACGAGGGGGTGAGCCGAGTCGTCGGGAGCCTGGGGGCCTGGGTCTTCTCCGAGAGGAGGGCTGGAGGCTGCCGGGGCGGGGCTGCCGCGGGCAGGGGGGCTGGCGTGTTGGCTCCAGGGCGTGTGTTCATGACGGGAAGGGGGAGCGGTGAGGACTGGGAACCGAGGCAGGTCCCGGGGGCTCCTGGCTGCTCGGGGATCCTGAGTCTCGCTGCGGGGAAAGGGCTTTTGTGGGCCCCTGGGATGAGCTGCGGGCTTTGTTTAGAATCACTGACTGCAAGAAGCCCTGTGAGGAGAACCTGAGAGACAAGGGATGGGCGTGAGGCTCGGGGGCCAGCCCAGGGCGACACTGGTAGGAGGAGGTGTGCGGGCAGAAGTGGGGTGGAGGTCGGGTCAGGAAGGCATCTCCCCGCGGCCGCGCACCTGGGGCACCCGGGGCGGCGGGAGCAGGCGGGAGTCAGGGAGGCCGGCCTGCGGGTGAGGCCGGAGGGTCATGGTGGGAGTGGGCCTGAGGGCACGGGACGGGAGCGGGGTGGGGGAGGAGGCTGACGAGGAAGTGGCCTCGCTGGCCAGCTTTGAGCCCCCGTGTGAGCGGGCCCCACGCTGTGCCCACAGGAAGGCATGACGGTTCTTGTTGCCGCTGGTAGGTGAGGCCACGGCGTCTGCCGTCCATGGCAGGCAGCCCTTCACGCCCAGGTCCCGGCTGGTGCCGCGGGGCCTCCCGTGCAGCCTGGGCCAGCACTGCCCCTTCAGCTGTGTTGTGGCCCTGGGGCCTCCACTAGTGCGGAGTGACCTTTTTAGGAGAGAAGGGAGCTCGGGTTTTCATAGAACAGAAGGACTTGTAACGTCGGTTTGGTTTGGTTTGGTTGATCTGGTGGCCTGGGCGTGTGGCTCAGTCCTGTGGCTGGCCTGGCTGGGGTCCTGCTGGCCTTCAGCCTCCCATCTGGTCTCCAGGGCCTGCCCGGGGATCTCAGAAGGGCGTGAGTACCCGGAGCCTGAGAAGCACGTGTCAACGCATTTTTCATTCACACAGCCCCTCCGATTTTCTGTTTGGAAGTGACCCTATAGACAAATTCATACAAATACCTAGCGTGTGCATGAGCGCCTGCTAATTCTTTAAAGTCATTTTTCAGGCACTGTGCCAGGTCACTTCTTGTTACTGTGCAGCCCTCCCTTGGGGTAGACAAACTGTGAGTCGGTCTCCACTTTACCGATTCCATCTCTTTCCAATTTAAGGAGGCCAGATGCTATTAAGATACTGCGTTCCTTCCATGAATCTGATCTTGTCCAAGACAGTTGCTAGGACAACAGGATCTTCGGTTTTCTCTCCTGCTATTTTTATTTCTTTACTATCTCAGGTTACTATTTTCATTTTCCGTATCAAGTTCCTCTTTACCATTTTTAAAAATAGAGATGTTTAATAACTTTAATATGTTAACACTGTATGTTCTTGCCTTTACGAAGTTCACCTTAATAAAGACAAACTTGCAATAAACAGGAAGGCCTTAGGATCAATGTATCTAAACCTGCCGAAGAAGAAAGGTACAGACTCTGTCGTTTCATGTTTCCTCTCGATGTTCAAACCTTAGTTAGAGCTTAATTTGGTATTTATCTTTTATGTTAAAATACCGATTCTCAGTTTAGAAGTCGTTTAACGTGAAAGTAGGTGCTAAATGTCTTCAGTCCGTCCTTCATTAGTTGTGGCTGGAAGAGGCACGCAGCCCTCTGCCCTCAGTGCGTGCTCCATGGAAAACTCGTGATCGAAGTCCAGTGTTCGTCTCCATGTCCCATTTATATTTCTGCGTGCAGAAAATAACGTATGTCCCTTGGAGAAGAAAGTTAGTGTATAAAAGGTGGACCTTCTACCAGGTGCACTGATTTGTGTGCACTTGCAGGTTTTCACAGGGACCTGCTGGTGCGAATGATAGGGTAGCGTTTCACACGCACCCTGACCCACCAGGGGTGCCTGGACTTTGCGTGTGTCCAGTCATTACTTTGGTTTTAGAAGTTTTAGGACACATCCCGCTTTCAGGTATTTGAACGAGCGCTTGAGTTAGGAGCTTTTCTTCTTCACAGTTAATATGAGTTAAACGGGATTCAGACATTTAAAGTATATGATGTTGTGACACTTGTGGTGTGAAGATAGGACCTCAGCGTGGATGTATTTGTAATAGGCTGTGGTGTTCGTGTGCTAAAAATCGGAGGCACTCATTTTTAAAATAAAAAGATTGTTTTTGAAAATGGACTTGGATAAAATAAGATTTTTTGGAAGTTGATTTCATTTTTTTTATACTTGATTTATGTTTAACGTTAATGGAAAATTGGGGAAATTGTATATCAAAGAAGTAACTTTAATAACTAATTTCTCTGGTGCTCTTCTTTAAAATGAATGAGAAATTCTTAGCCGGGCTCCTTAGCGTTCGTATGCAATGAGTAGCAGGGGTGGGAGATTGGAGTCCCCGAGCCACCCCACAGTTAGTTAGTAGTTTTCAGCTCCTTGGTGCATCTGGAGAGAGCAGAGTCAATAGTACCTAGTAGTACTATTTACTGCTCCAGTGGAGTAAAGCAGATCCAGAAGGGCAAGGCGTAGTCCATCCTTTTTTAAAAAATTCTCCTTTTTACGGTAATACAACACAGGATTTGATGCTAGAATTACTACATATATTTAGTCCTCCAGGAAAGCTCTTCCAACCAGGAAACCCCGAGCATCACTGACTACCCCTGAGGTGGTGCTAAGAAATAAAAGTGCCCCTGCTCCCTGGGTAGTTCTTTGAGGCACACGTAAAAGGGCAGGAAAAGCAGGGCCTTCCCAGGGCAGGGTGGTTGCGGACTGGACCCTGACATGCGTCCTGCAGTCTCACAGCGGCAGAGCTCAGTGTGTACCGGCTGACAGGAGGGGAAAGCTCCACGTGGTGCAGGGACTTCACGCGCTAACAGCGCACGGAGACGTGCCGTTTAACACAGCGGATATCTGCAGGGGGTGGTGGGCAAAACGTTCCTGGATTCGAGGGTCAGAGCATCTGGGCTCGGGTGTCAGCCTGCCCCTTCTCGCCCGGTGACCTCGAGCGCGTCACTTAACATCTTTTACCTCCGAGACAGTGCCTGTCTGCTGACCTCACGTGTCTGATCCCAAGACGGTGCTGGGAATGGGACTGGTAGGCAGGCCGCCCTCTAGGATCCAAGTCCATCTTGATTGCGGCAGGCGTCACCAAGGTGGGTACCCAGAGGATGGGACAGTGGACTCGGGAGTTCCCAGGAGTGGTGCTGGCTCCCTCAGCTTGAGGAAAGGTGTCATGGAGGAGCGGGCATCGTTTAGGGCAGGCGTTCAGGAGGAAGAGATAGATGCTCAGGAGGGCGCTCCAGGTCGGGCAGCCAGTGCCGGGGAGAGCGGGTCCGCGCACGTCCAGGAGGCTCGCTTGTGGGCCCGTGAGGACCCTCGATTTGTCTGATGGGGGCTGAGCAGCGGGGGTGTGGTCGGCTTTCTCGCGAATGGTATTTCCAAGGGCATCGGGTCATCAGACTCACCGGGTGTTCTTTCCTCCCGAATCGTTAGTTTTCATAAAGCGGCAGTTTTCTTACGGGACTTCTTTCCTGAGAGTGATTCTCTAACTGGTAGATAACTGCGTGCAGTAGCAGCTGGGGCTGGAGAGTTAGACGTTCTCTGAGCAGAAACCGAAGTACCGGCACCGAGGTCATCCATTGAAGGGGGCGCGCCCGTGACCTTTGTGCTGTCAGCCGCCTCCGGGGAGGGGCTTCCTGGGTCAGGGCGAGGCGCTTCCGCTGAGGGACCCGCTGCTCCTGACCTGCTCACGTTTCAGCCCTGCAGCAGCGTCTTACTCCCTCTTTCCCTGGCTTCTGTGTGCTAGTTGATTGTTTTCCGTGGTTCCGTTTCATTCCCTCCGTTGACCTATCCGCTGCACCTCTTTATCTCATCGTTAGTGACTGCTGTGAGGTGTGCAGTGCACACCTTTACCTTGTCACGGTCCCCCGGAAAGCCAGCATCGGGCCACGTCACACGTGACGTGAGCCCCTCGCAGCCGGCTTCTCTCCCCCGTCTGTCCGCTGTGCCGTTACGCGTGTGTATTTCACTTCCACACATGTTAGGAACCTCAGGATATACTGTTACTACTTTGGCTTTAAACAGTTCACTCGAGCTTTTTATTCCGTCTTTCCTCCTTCCTGCCCTTCCTCCTGCAGCTGTGGTTCCGGCTGTGCCCGGTTCCTTCACGCAGGTCCAGGCTTCACCTGGCTGAGCAGAGCCCCCTTCAATAGCTGAGCTCATGCTACGGGCCTGCTAGTGATGACTTCTGTTAGCCGTTGTTTAGAAAGATATGTGTTTCCGTTGCATTTTGGTAGGTTTTTCATTCATCATAGAATTCTGGGTTGACAGTTGTTTTCTGCCAACACTGAAGATACTCCATAGATTCCTGGCTTGCACAGTTTCTGATGAGAAATATGAAATTATTCTTATCTTTGGCCCTTGTACCTAACGGAGCTTTTTTCTCTGGCTGCTTTTAAGACTTCCCCTTACTCTCTCTATCACTGGTTTTCAGTACTTTAATTATTATGTGCTCCTGTGGTTTCCTCTCTGTTTGTCCGGCTTGGCATTTATTGAGTTTCTTGGCTGGGAGGGTTTCTAGTTTTCCTATCATTTGGAAAATGTTTGGTCGTTATTTCTTCAGATCGTTTTCCTCCCCCATCGAGGACTCTGAGTGCACAGATGCTGGATGACTTGATCCTGCCCCACAGGCCACTAAGGGTCTGTCCATTTGCCCTTGACCTTTTCTCTCTGTGTCTTGTTTGGGGTAGTTTCTATTGCTCAGTCTTGAAGTTCACTGCTGTTTTCTTCTGCGGTCACATGTAATAACGCCATTAATTCATTGTGTTAGTTTGGGTCCTCCGAGAAACAGAAGCCAGGATGGGAGTAAACACTGATGAGGTTTTGGAAGGAAGCCCCTGTGAAGGATAAAGGGACCAGACCTGAGGTGGAAGGAGTCTGGCCCTGTGACAGGGAAGGGAAGGGGAGGAGATTGGGGAGGAACAGTCCAGGAAGGGTTTGGCCAGGCCGACGGGGTGTCCTAGAGCCAAAGGCTCCTGCTGAAAGAGGCCCACGGCCCACGGATGCGCTGCCATGGAACTTCTGCTGCCCTTGGCCGTGGGCTGCACCCTTACGTGGGAGGCGTGGCCTCTGCGTGAACAGGGTGGCGGGCCCAGAGGGTCAGCACCTGGGCCCTCGGCCACTCGGGCCTCCTCGCAGCAGGGCATCTGAGCAGCACATCTGCATGGCTGCCACACCTACCCAGTGGAATTTGTATTTCGGGAATCCTGGGTTTTTTTAAATTCTAGACGTTCTTTTTATATTTTCCAGTTCTTTCATTATTTTCCTTTTCCATTTAATTTCTTGATTACGTTGAATATTTTTATAGCTGTTTTAATGTCCTTGTTTCCTAATCCATCATCTTTGTCATGTCCTTAGTCTGCTTGATTATTTTCCCCTGGTTACAAGTTACATTTTTCTCTTTCACGTGTCTAGAACATCGGTTGCCATAAATCATGAATTTTTATGTTTATGAGCACTAGGTTTTGTTTCATTCTATTGAAGAGTGTTAGAATTCTTTCTGGCAGGCAGTTAAGATACTTGCAAGTCAGTTTAAGCTTTGGGGGCTTGATGTTTAACCGTTTTGGTGGGTCTAGAGCAGCCTGTCTTCTAGGGAAGGGTTAGCCCGGTCCCCGGTGTGCAGTGAGCGGTCCCTCTGCTCTGGATGGCTCAGCCCCAGGGCAGCTCTTGGACTGCTCACCCGGAGACACCCTGGGACGTCCTTTGCCTGGGGTGCTCTCCACCCGCCGCGGGGGCACCGCCCCACGCACCCTGCCTGCTGCTCAGCTAGAGACCAAACGCGCTGGATTGACGTGGCTCTTTTCTGCCCAGGTCCTTCCCCTTAGCGCTCAGCCCATGTCTACTCAGTGCCACCAGTACACTCAGGTGGTCCAGTTTCCAGATGCGTGTGGCCAGGGGTTGAGTCCAGGCCCTATTACTCCCTCGTGGCGGGAACTACAGGCATTACCTGGCATGGGTTGGCCTCTCGCTTGGGCCGTTCCTAGTGGCGCTGCTAGAGGCCAAGGTGACTGAGGTCGTGGCCATCAGGGAGCAGCTTTCCACGCCCGGCGGCTCCAGCAGGACGCGCTCCACCCCATCCTGTCACCCTTGCCCCCCCGTCCTCCTGACCGTGTCCTCTTCTCCGCTGTCCGGGTCGGTCAGGGAGGACTTCTGCATCCCCTCCACTCCTCCCTGACCTGACTTTCCACCTGCTACCATCCCACTTCCCAACTGGTTTATATATTCTGTGTATTTTATAAGGTTAGAGAAGATGGGACTTCTATTCGTGTCTCAACGCAGCCAGGACACAGTGTATCAAGTGTAGAAGGAATGCACAGTTTCCTCCAGGAGGATGAGTGCATATATATTCCTCTTCTCAGCTGGCTTTTGTCCAAGCAGCGGGCGGTTTAAGCCCGTGCCGGCGTCTCTGAGCTGCGTGTGACAGCCGTGCCTGGGAGGAGCAGCCTCTGTGAGCTCGGACCTCTTGAGCCACTCCACGGCACCCATGCCGTCCCGGCCTGTGGCGTGTAGAGATGGGTGCCTTTTTCTAAAATCAGAACTCACCCAGGGTTTAAAGTGTCCTCACAGTCAAACTCAGCAGCATCACTTTGTTTCAGCCGCACCACCCTGAGCTCAGACCTACCATGCCTGCGGCTCCCCGGCCTGACCCAGGACAAAACTGACTGCGGGCCCGCGTCCAGGAGCCACGCTCTTGTGCTGACGGTCGGACCAGGTGCCCGCGTCGGCTTCTGAGAGATGCTCCCGCCAGGAGGTCCTGGGCCACTCAGTCCTCACAGGGCCACAGAGCGTGTTTTCTCAAGTGGTGAATGTGGTGGACGGGGGCTGGGAGGCTTGAAGGCTGACTTACGGAAGCAGATGCAGATATGAAGTGGTGAAAAGGAAGAGGCTTTGTTTTGCATTCTCGTTGTGAAACATCCCAAATGGGAACACTCCTGGGGTTCTCTGTTGGCTTAACTGCACTGAAAGGGAACCCTGAGGGTCTGGGGACCCTTGTCTGGGTGTCAAAGGCCAGTTAGGTGCTGCCCCAGGAGGTCCAGAGAGCAGATTTTGTGATGCAGTTGATAGACGCTGGCTGCACTCAGCGGTTCCACATCCTGCGAGTTTTTATTCTCTGCTCTGTGGTTTAAAATTTGATTTGCAAAGAAGACAGCAGAGTCAAACTGTGGCCTCCCGGCCCTTCCTCAGCAGGTGCTGGGGGCTGGCCCGGTGCCGGTGTGCTGGTGTCGGCGAAGCTTGAAAACCTTTCCGATGAAAAGAGATCCCTTTCTGGTGTGAAAAAAATTACAGAGTGATAAAAATTAAGATTGCTCTTCTATTGCTGCAGCGGGCGTGTATTCACAGCAGGTGGCTGGGAACGTCTTTGTGGACAGGGAGAGACCATGTGGGGAGATGCACCCGCAGCTCCTGCTTTGTGGCCCCTCTGCCCCCGTCCTGGTTCTTGTTCCCAGGGGGTGGCCGCTCTCCCACGGCCTCAGCACGGCCTCTCTCTCGTACAGACACGCCCAATGTCTCCGTCATAAAACGCAGAACAAGCTGCATGGGTTTTCTGTAGCAGCTGTAACGAACGGCCACAGGCGGAGCGGGTGAGAAGGTGCCCGTGTCATTTTCCGGTTCTGGGGGTCAGAGCACAAACCCAGGCGAGGGGCTGTGCTCCCATTGGGGCTCTGGGGAGCCTCTGCTTCTTTCCTTTCCAGCTTCTAGGGCCCCTCGCACCTTGGCTCCCGTCCCCGGTGAGGCCGACCTCTGCTTCTGCCACCGCATCTCCTGAGCTGACCCTCTCCCAGGACCCTCACGATGACCCTGGGCCCACCTGTCAGTCCAGGGCGGTCTCCCCGCCTCGAGGTCCCTCTGCACAGGCACAGGGTCTGGGGGTGAGGGCGTGGGAGTCTAGGGGGGATTTTGTGATCTCAGTACCCCCTTGACACAGAGGCTCTGCTCACACCCCGTCTCCACACACAGCGCCCCCTGCTTGCAGGCTCCGGGGCCCCTCCTCTCCTCGGGTTCTCCCCCGTGCCGTCCTCGCTGGGATGGTGGCCCCTCCCTCAAGATGCCGGGCGGCAGCTGTGCAGCTGGGTCTCCAGCACAGCCCCGCCTTCTCGGCCACCGACCCAGCTCCCCACCTGCCCGTTGGTGGTCTCCCCGCGGCGGCCCACGTGCTGCTCCCATTCCGCTTGGGAGCCAACCGGGGTGCCCGCCTCCCTGGGGCGCCACCCGCCTCTCCCCTGCTTGTGCTCCGCTGTGCTGCCCAGGCTCTCCTGAGCCCTTAAGGCCCGTGGAGGTCGCTGAGACCCTCGCGCAGGGCCGCACTTGCAGCTCTTCCGGCCCAGCGACCACCTTCTGCCGCAGTGCCTGTCGGAGTTGGAGAGCAGGGGCGCCGCCCTCACTCCCGGGTCCTCCCGCCACTCCTGTCCCCTGCTCCTCCCGTGGCCACGCCAGGCGTCCCCGCTCGCCCCGTCCCTGGGCTCTGCTGCTCTGTGTGCGCCCCCCGCCGGCTCCCCCTTGGCGGGCACCGTGGGCCGTCGTGTGCCACTGGCTCCCTTCCCAGTCTCCGCCCAAGAGGATGACTCCTGGGGGGGAGCTGGGTGTTTCCTTTTTCCTCTGTTGTATACCCAGGATGCTTCTAGCACCTGGACGAAACAGAGGTGCACAGAGGCTCCCAGGGCCGGAAGCTGCGGTCAGCCTGCACCTCGGTCCTCCCCACTTACAGGTCCCCGCTTCTCTCTGCGTCCTGCAGCCGCGCACGCCCACTGCAGGCCTGTGCACCTGCCAGAGGGGACGCAGGCTCAGTGCCGGGATGGGTAGTGTGGCCGCGGGGCGTGTCCAGGCAGGGCTGTCTGGCCTCGGGTGTGACTGTGTCTGGCCCTCCTTGCACTGTAGCCTCTGCCTCCACCTCGGTGTGGCTGGTAATGAATGCCCTCTGCTGATGAGAATCAAGGAAAGGCGGATTTCTTTTTTAAGCTGCTTCAGTACTTGTTCTCAAGGGCAAAGTGTGGAAGATTTCTGTGTGCAGTATGTAGTATGTACATATCTACTGTTGGACCACATTAACTGGAAGGTAGGAAAAAGAAAACTCCGTATTTTGTCCCCACTGTTAACTGGATGAATCTCATTGTGCTTTGCCTGTTCCCTGCCTGGCCCACGCAAGACTCCTTCCAGCCTGGCCTTCAGAGCCAGGCTTCCACGCTCCACGGTGGAGGCCAACCCTGTGACGCGCCATCCCAGCCTGTGGACCCCTCGCCCTCGCCGCAGGCTCCCTTCCCCTGCGAGCCCTCCTGGCCATGTGAGGGAGCCTCTGTGCCCCTCCAGGTCCACCCTGTGTGTGCCCTGCACCCCTGGGGCCCCTGCCCCCGATTTGTGGTGGGGCCCATGGCAGGAGGTGCTGGCAGGAGACGGGCAGGTGGGGCAGAGAGAGGGGCTGAGACATCTCCCCTCCCGCCCCCCCCCCCCAAAGCTGTGGCTCCCCTAGGTCAGTGCCACTTCTGCCCGAGGCTCCATGGCCACCCTCCCAACAGCAGCACGGACACGTGGCTTGGCCACTGGCGTTTGTAGCCCCCCAGCAGCATGGAGGCTCCCGAGGGCAGGTCGTGCTGTGCTTCCTTCCGCGGGGCCCCTCACCCTTACAGTGGGACCGCCAGAAGCAGGCCCCGCCGGCGCGGGGAGGGGAAGGGTGGAGCGGAGGAAGCCGTCGGGTGAGCTGCGGGGACGGACGGACGTTGTAAACTGCTGGTGACCACGGCTTTCCCTCCCGCAGCTGCCGGGCCGCAGGTACAGCCCTGGGTACAACAAGGACGTGGGGGACAGATGGATCTGGCTGAAGTGACGGCCGCCTCCGTGGAAGCTGCCTCACGAGGATGGAGGTGCACCCAGGCCGCCTGACTCCCCTGGACTCCACGTAGCTTAAAATCGGGGGTGGGAGTGAATGATCCTGAAGTTGCACAGTGGAAGAAATGGCCCAGCAAACAGCAGTCTGCCCTGCAGTGTACTTACGGGAGTGGAAGGAGGCACCCCCATTTAAAGGGGGGGCCCTCCAGCTTTATTCTGGGACGATGATCACTGGGGAGAAACAGTCTGCTGTGAAAGAGCAGGTGTCACTTGGAGAATCTCATTTCATCACAGTCATGCTCTGTGTCAGGCAGGTTTTGTGCACTGTGTGTTCAGACTTCAAGAAATAAAACCGTTTCTATGGCACATCTCTCCATTATACATCTGCCCACACACGCATACGTGTCACATACGTGAGTACGCACACACACTTACCGTTAGCCAACAGTTTGCTTTGATGTGGTTTGGTTTGATCAAGACATATATTAGGATTGAAGAGTTTTTCTGAAGCATTTCTTCTTTTTGTTTTAGAATGTAACTACTACATTAGAGAAAAAGGAAAAAAGCAAAGAGGAAATACCAAAAAGAGGAAGCAGTTACCCTAGGTTCATAGAGCAGAGTATTGGCTGTGAAAGGGCTTTGGGAAGAGTCTCCTGTGACGGCCCCGTCGCTGGTGGTGCGACTCCTTCCTGAGGGGACTTTCAAGCACAGAGTTTCAGTGGGTAAAACACAAAAGCAAAACATACTCTCTTTATCACCCAAAAGTCAAGCTGTTGATCAAAACTGAGTCACGTGAGAGAAAATCGCACTTGCTTATTCACCTCTGTTGAAACTTAGAAACAAAAGTAAGATTCCCTGAAGGCCAATTGCTGAGGTCCGCGTTTTAGTTCCGAAGTTAAGCTGTAAGTCCTGTTAGATTGGGTTTTCTCCTGTGGAGCCCCACTGTGTTCAGCATGGTCACTCCAAGCCCGCACGTGTCTATTTAAATGTAAACGAATTAAAATCCACGTCCTCAGATGCGCTGGCCACAGCTCAGGTGCTCGGAAGCCACGTGGCCCGTGGCTTCTGTCCCGGACGGTGCAGGCGAGACGGCATCCTCACCGTGGAAGGTGCCCTGAGGCGTGGCTGTGTTGGAGCTCCCGCTGGCCCCCGCCCCATCCTTCCTTTCCCTCCCTCCCTCCCCTCGCCCTTCTCTCCTTCTCTCTCTCTTTGGATTTTAAGAACTGAACGTAAAGATTCCCAGCAGTTTCCGAGTTGGAGTCTAGATTTAAGTGGGCGACATTTTGCGTTTCACTAAAACCCAAAGCGCTTTCACGGTTGACTGAAAGTGCGCCAGGCGTGGGGCCAGTCCTGCAGTCTCGTGGCCCGGGCGCCGCACAGACCCCTTAGAGAGGGGAGGACGGAAGAGGGGACCACGTTCAACTGTCCTGGCTGCTCTGGCGTCTGGGCTGTAATGGGCCAGCGCGTCCCTTCTCTCGCCGCCGCCCTGCAGTGTCCCTCCCGCCGGGGTCGGCGTGCGTGTGGCCAGAGGACTTGGGTGGCAGACAGGCCTCTCGGGCGGGCAAGGCCGGTTCCAGCTTTGGGGGCAGCCTGCACCCCCGACGGGGTGTGGCTCTGTGATTGGTAGGGCTGAGAGGGTGAATGGTGTCACGTTCGGTGGTTCCTTTCCCGTGAGGTTGGGCAGAAGAGCAAGTGGATGGTGCCCAAGTCTGCACATTGAAGCCCCGAGGGGCCCAGCCGACGCCGCGTCTTCCCCCAGAGCTGCCGCGTCGTCGCCTCACCCTGAGCAGACCCAGGGTGGCAGTCACACTGCATTCTGAGTGTTTCCTGCTCGAGGATCGGGACGGAACGACGCGGTTACGTGTCTCGAAGGTGTGTTTTTCCAGGCGGGAGACTCTGTATTGAGGAAAAAGTGCTCATTCTTTTCCTAAAGTACGTTTTTTGTTCTATCAGGTTTTGTAAGCAGAAAGGGGAGAACGTCGGCTGCCCAGAGGCAAACGACAGACGGTTCCTTGCGTCCGCCCTAGCCGGCGGGTCGCCCCGGCCTCACCGTCCCCCGCTGGCCGCAGCCGTTCGGCAGTCACCCGCCGGGGCCTGCGGCCTCGTGCCGACAAGGCGTGTGGCCGGGCGAGGGCAGGTGACGAGGCTCCTCAGACGGCGGGTGTGCCGAGGACTCTCTGGTTACGTTGTTCTCATCTGACCTCGAGGGCTGGGGTCTGTGATACAACAGGAATGAAAGGCGTGCCTGCCTTGCCTGCCGAAAAAGCCCCTTTTGTTTGTCAAAAGCCTCCCCCCCCCCGCCGCCCCCGCCAAATAGCCCATCAGCCACCAGCTTGGCTTGGGACCTTTCTGTGTCCTGTGTCCTTACCAGTTACCCATTTCTGGGCTGGTCGTTCTTGGAGGTGTTTGTACGTGTCAGAACGAAGCAAGCCTTCACTGCCTTTTTGTAGGAAAGCACGGTCTGTGCTCACACTGGGTGCAGCTAGTGAGACTCGGGGATTGGCAGAGCGCGGGTGGAGAGAAAGCTGCGGTTACTGTCACGTCGGGCTTTAGAGGAGACGCCTGTGTGGGCAGCAGCCCCTGGCTGGTCAGGACTAGGTGAATGGAAGCGTGCGCCCGAGGGATTTGGGGCTTTCATGTGGCTGCAAATGAAAGGCGGGAGCCTGAGGCTTCCTTCGGGAACATCGGGAAAACGCAAGGGCAGCGGCTCCGGTGCCACCCCGCTGCAGGGACCGCCTGATACTTTTTTGAATTTTGCTGAGGAAAGTGTGCTTTTAAGTCCACATCCAGGACTTGAACCAGAGGTTTCCTTGGGGAGGTGCTGGGGGCTTGGCCAGGATGAACCTGGGGTGTCGGGACCCTCGGGGCTGCAGGAAGAGGTGACGCTTCCCCGCGCAGGTGGTCACCGGGCTCGCAGTTTGGCTCAAGTTGCCGTCAGGATTCTCCCCTCAGGAAGCAGTGAAGCGTGGTCAGACTTTATCTTCAAACACGTAAATAAATTCCCCATCTATACGGTTGACTGGCTAGTTTTGAAATTACTGACGAAAAATTGTAAGAAGAGGAATGCCGTGTGTTTCGCAAGTGGTGCTTCCTCGCTGAGGCTCTGAAGCTCCGTGCTTAGACCCGGCTGCTCCTGGCGATTTGGAAAGTACTCAGGTTGGTACCATGTAGTTTCACGGAATTAACTTTTTGTTAATCACGAGGCTATGCTAGTGACTGTAATAAAATCCCAGCTTTTCATTTTTAAAAAGGCCTTTTCCTCGGCATGGTTTGCGTGGTGGTGGGTCCTTTAACACGTGGGTGTGTGGAGCCTCCTGGGTCCCAGGCACCGTTTGCGGCCCTGGACGGAGGGCAAAGAAGAAACAGACACCAACCGCAGCTCCAGTTGTCGGGTCCCTCGTGCGGAGAAGCGCTGGATGCCGTGAGGCCCGGTGACCGGCGGGGCGAGCGTGTCGGCCGAGGAGGTCCAGGCCGGCCCCCGGGGCACCCCAGCACCGACTCGGGAGCTGAGGTCGGGGGACAGCGTGGTTTTGGGAGGTGGCCGGGCCGAGGTCCTGGGAGGATCTGGGCCGGGAAGACGGCCGGGGATGTGACCCCCGGCAAGAGCTGCGTCCGGAGGTGGACGGAGAGCCTGGTGGGTGGGGACCAGGTGGGGCAGGGAAGCACGTGGGGACAGCTGGGAGCAGAGGCCAGGGTCCTGTTAAATTCCGAGTTTCCCACTGAGCCTTCTTGTAAAGTCAGTCCCCACGCCAGAAGCACACGAGGGTGAGCACGTACCCGTTCCTCGCTGCCGAGCCTTCGTCTGCTTGGGAAGCGCCGTGAAGAGACGGCTGGGAGTCACGGGGGCAGCCTCGCCCGGGCTGAGCGTTCCCTCCCGAGACGCAGGGACACTCGGGCCGGGGAGGCCACATCTTCCCCGAGTGTCACGGTGGAGTGTACAGCTGGAACCCTTTCGTGGGAGTCTGGGAGCCTGAAGGAGGACTTCGACTTTAATCTCCCAGACGTGCGCTAAGTGAGGCCAGGGCCCTGGCCGGACGGGAGCCAGTGCTAAGCCCCCTCCTGCTTGCGCTGCTGCTTCCCACCCGTTCTCCCTCTGGAGGCGTCACCTGAAACGCGGTGAAGACGCCAGTGTTTCTGCTTGAGTTTGTGCGTCTCACCTGTGTGGCCCTGGGGGCTCACCTGGGCTCAGGTGGGCGGCGCGTCAGCAGGGGCGTGTCCAGAGCTCAGTTTTCTGTCAGGGGGCCAGGGATGAGTGTGTCTGCGTCAGCGCGGCATGTGCCTCCAGGGATGACTCCAGGCCCCTGACCTGGCCCCGGCCCCTTGTCCTGTTGCTGCCTCCTCTCCTGTCCCAGTCCCGGGGCACCCAGCCCATCCCCCTGCAGCGTGGGTGCATGCAGCCCCGAGCCTCGCTGCTGCCACCCTTCCTGCCCTTGGTCCCTCAGCGGGGAGGCAGTGCTGCCGCTGGAGGAGAGCATGTCCGCGGGGGGGGGGGGGGGGGGGGGCCGGCGGCGGAGTCCCCGCAGAGCTCGTGGGTCGGTGGCTGCCCCCTCCCCCAGTGCCGGCCCCGGCTTCCCCGCCTCCTCAGCCCAGGCTGCCTGTGGGCAGGTCTTCAGTGGACTCACAACTCTCACCCTCACCTCGTAGGCTCTTCCGTCCGGGTACCGGGCACCGTGAGCCTGGAGCCGAGGGGCCGACCAGGTGGTCAGCGTGCGCCCTGTGGGCCGGACCTGGATGAGGAGGCCTGGGCACCGAGCGCTGGCTTGGCTGCCGGACAGCCGCATCCTGGTCCCGTTGCCATGAGCTCTCTGCCATCCTGAGGCCTGGACGCCCCCGCTGGCGCCCGGTCGCCACACAGCCAGGCACCCCGAGGGCACCTCCACCCTCCTCTGGCCCCTTCACATTCTGCAGGAGGGTCTTCCCCCACCCCCAGCCCCCCAAGTGCTGAGGTTGCCGAGATGACCTGCTCTCAGGGCAGTTTTCCACATATATACATCTATAGTATTTGTGTACTTAATGTGAGGCTTGCTTTCTTAGGAGATAAATGCAATAAAACCCGTTTCTGTTGAAATAAAAAGCAAGACTTGCAACGCACCCGTCAAAGCTGAAACGAAAATGAATCCCTTCTGCGAAGGGCGACAGTCTTGCCAAGAGAATGTAGCTTAGATGCAGAAAGAATTCCAGCTGGCAAGAAATCCCCAGTGCAAAAAGCCGGCACATGAGCCACTTGTCCGAGGAAGCGTGGCTGCCCGTGGCAGGGAGGGGTGGCGGCGGTGATGGCGGTGACGCCTGGGTCTTAGGACCCTTGTTTCCAGAACGAACTCGAAGCCAGCGTCATGGCGTCAGTCACTGCCTGCCAGCCGTGCTGTGCAGTCAGGCATCTCTGGTCTTGCTCTGGCTTTTTCCAGCTGTCAGCAGGTTTTACATCTGTGAGTACAAAAAAAAAAATCTAATGATAATTTTTACCTGGTCAGAGGTGACTGGAAAGACCCCAGACCTTCTTCTTTGTTGTAACATAAAACAGCCCTTTTCTCTCCGCCAACAAGTCTCATCACGTTTGCTCTCTCGTGGGTCCATGTCTGTTGCTGCTGCTTCCCTCGAAGGTGCAGGGCCGGCCGAGTGTGCAGTCACCTCGCCCTCCTTCGGAGCCGCTCCTGCACCCCGACGCCGCTGCTCTGGAAGCCGGTTGGCGGTGGACCACTGCCCCACCCCGGGGCCGGGACGCACCCCAGAGGAAGCTGCAGCAAGCGCACATGGGGACGCCGGGGGACTGGCTTTTCCCTGCAGGGCCAGGCCTGGAGCCCGGGTGAGGCAGCGGTGGGGAGCCGTCCTGTGAAGGGCGGTGTCCGGCACATGGAGCGGGTGTCCAGGCGGGAGGGGCCCGCGGTGGGTGCCCGGAGCCCTGCGTGATTCTGCGGGGCGCGCTCGGTGGGGCCTGGGGTGGGGCCGTCACAGCCGCCACGGACTTAGGGGGTCAGAGGACACCTGTGTCCTCTCGCAGGGGGCCTTGGGTCCAGCTGCCGGCAGGGCTGTTTCCTCCCGGAGGCTCAGCGGACAGAGGCCGGTTCCCTGGCTTTTGCAGCTTCTGGGCGCCGCCCGCAGGCCCTGGCTCGCGGCCCCTTCCTCGCACCGCTGGCCTCTGCTTCTGTCCGCACGTCTCCTCTGACTCTGGCCCTCCTGCCTCCCTTCCTGAGGGCCCTGTGAGGACATGGCCCACCGAGATAAGCCGGGGGTCCTGTCTCAAGGTCCCCGATCACATCTGCAGAGCCCCGTCTGCCACACAGGGTCAGAGCCACAGGTTCCGGGACCAGGACGTGGACATCTCAGGGGCCGCCAGTCTCTCCACCACGAACCCCATAACACAACGACTGAAAGGCCCTTTAAAGGCCACGGGGATGGCCTGGCAGTGCTCCTGGCGGTCCTGACCGTCTCCCGAGGGGCCCGGCCGGGAAGGTCCATCCCTGGAGAAGGTGCTCGGCACTGAGACCCACCTCGGGGTTGTACCCTGCTGTCCCCAGCAGCTGTCGACAGCCCCGGCCGTTGTGAGCCGGCCCCACACTCGCTGGGATCCAGCAGCTCCCAAGGTGGGCCCTGCCCTCCCCGGGGCACCCCGCCTGGACCCAGGCCGGCTGCCCACACCTTGGGGGGCGGCTCTGAGCAGTTTCCATGGGCTTGCCCAGCGTGGTGGCTGCTCCCTGGGGAGGGTCCCCGCCAGAGCCGCTGGCCTCCCGGCCCTTCACCGTCCATGACACCCGCCGCCTCCTCCCCGCCCGGGTTGGGGTGCGCCCTCTGCTGCCGCCCTGCTTTGTGGTCCCCGGAGCCCTGCCGGCCACCCAACCCCTCCCCGGGCCTGCCTGCAGCCTCTGTCTCCCGGGGCCTCTGCCGCGTCCCTCTCCGCAAGCTGCTCCACCCAGAAGACGCCCGGCTCTCCACCCGTGGCCCAGCTCCTCTGAGATACAGCGTCGGGGCCACGTGTGTGACGGCGTGGGCCGGGCCCGGCGGGGCACCGTGCACATACCTCGTGTGGACCGTGGGCCGGACCCCGAGGCTGGGCGGGAACAGGAGTGCTGGGCACCAAAGCCCCTTCCCAAGCGCGGTCTGGGTACCGTGGCCCCGCTGAGCTGGGCACGTCCTACCAGCCGCTGCTCGAGCCCCGACCCCGGGGACGGGAGGGGATGTCAGGACCGGAGAGGGACGCTCCCACCTCCTGCCCTCCCTGCTGTCTGGGTGATGACCAGGCGGGGCCCTGGAGGTCAGGGCTCTGGGGAAGTGCCCCAGCCCAGCCGGTGGCATCAGTACCCCATTTCCTTACAATCTTTCCTCCCCACTTCCTGATGCGCCAGTACCGTGTGACCGTTTTACACACTTTAGGGATTCCAGGCGGCAACAAGGAAGAGGACTTCGGAGTCAGCTGTGTTCTCTTTCTCCACGTCCTTAAAGACCTTCCCAGACAGTGTGATGGCGCTCGGTGCCCCCTGCCCAGACGGGATGGAAGTTGTGATCCCACCCTGGGGTTTCTAACCTGAGCCCAGTGGCCAGTGTGCCCTGTATTGGGGGTTCAGGGCACCGGGGGGAGCGTGCTGAGCGGTGGACCCTGGCCCAGTGCCGCGGGCATCTCACGGGGCCGCTGGCGTTGGTACCTCTGCCACTTTGCTTTGCTGGTTTTCCCTCTTCCAAAATGAACGTTCCCTGATCCCTTGTGGCCGGACATCGGGCAGTGGTGGGCACAGCTCTGATGCCTGCGCCTCTCAGTGGTCTCAGCCGAGCTTGCCCGCGAGCGAGGACACGCGTGGACCTGAGAAGGGGCCACAGAGCCCGGCAACCTCCAGCCTGGCGAGGAGAGGCCTCCGTGGGCACCGTCTCTGTTGATTCAGGAGTTTTCACTTAATTAGCGGATCCTCTGAGGCAGGGCCCTCCCAAGATCAACTACCTGCCAAGGGAGCCGGGCGGGAGTGGAGAGGCACGGAAGCCGTGGCCGGCATGTGGTCAGCTGGACGCCGACAGGACACCTTCCTGAAGCAGGTGCGGGAGTCGTGAGAACGGTTTCCCTGTAAAATATGGGACAGTAGCCTTCAAATGTCTGCCTGTTCTAAGGACACAGCAGAGCGCGAGGGGCCCCCAGACACCAGGATGAAGAAGCGGGGTGTCATGGGTGCTACCCCCGAGCCCAGTGCCTGCAGCCTCAGATGGGCGTGGGAGAGTGGGTCTGTGCTTCTGATTCCTACATCAGTCAGATTCCCAAGTCAGTGTCTTCGAGGGCAGGGAAGGGCCTGGCCACCCTCCTGATCTCCAAGGGGAAGGCGCCTCGAGGGCTCTGCGGGCTTCAGCTGTCGGCGGGTTCCCGGGGTCTCACGGCCACGCCTGTGCTCTGACAAGGCTCTGGGTGGGTGGAGGGCTGGATGGGGCTCAGCCCCAGACCAGGGACACCATCGTGAGCGCTGCCAGGGGGCCTTGGAGCCGCGCTCCCGGAGTTCAATCTTGCTTCCCAGGAAGACCCCAGCTTCTGTTGAATTGCAGATGATTTTTTTGATCCAGGCTGCCAGTTCCCGTGAAGAAAGACACTCCCAAAGCAGCGTGGCGGGAGCCCTACCTCCCTGCCCTGTCTAGGCCAGGGCTGAGTTAACACAGGAGAGAAAACCCATCCCCGAGGGCTCGCTGAGAGCAAGTCTGACAGCCTGGGCCTTGGGGGTCTCCACCCTCTGGGACTGCACTCGGGGGTCCCCAGCGGGGGGCAGAGGCCCACCCCGCACTCCCGCTACGTCGAGTGATGGGAAAGGCCTCAGCATCCACGGGTCCTTTCAGGTCTGGCCTGGGGCTCCTAGCAGGAGGACCGCAGTGCCCGGCAGGGGTTGTCCAGCCTGTATCAGCAGCCTGGGTCTGGATCCGTGCTCTGTGTCCTCGGGAGGACCAGTCTGGGTGGCCGCAGACCCTCAGGATGCCGGGGGAGGCCCCACGATGCCCTGGGACGAGGGAGCAGGGCACCTGGAGTCTGAGGTCCCCCGGCGACGGTGGCCGGCTAGGGCTGACCTCAGCTCTTTGCCCCGAGCGCTTGCGTGCCGAGGTCCATCCCTGGGGAGGGGCATAGGGACCCGGGCCCTGACGTGAGGAGGCGGGAGCTCCAGGCTCCCACGCTCACCTGCCCCCACTCGCACTCCCACCTTTATAAAGCTCCAGTGGGTACCAGGCACTCTGCAGAGAGGGGTCAGCACTGAGGGAGGTGGGAAGGCCCGCGGCCACCTGCGGGGGATGAGGATGTGATGGGGCACGGGGGGAAGGGGCCCGAGTGGAAGGTCACACACAGAGCCCTGAGGATCACTCTTGAGAGGCCGGAGCAGCGAGGCGAGGGGTGGGGGGCCGTGTACAGATGGGCCAGGGTCCCGGAGGTGGGCCGAGGTGGGGAGGGTGGGAGAGCAGGGGAGCCCTGGAGTCAGTTCCCAGGAGCGGGGAACGACCGGTCCTGCGTCTGGAAAGTCAGCGCGGCTGCAGGGGGTGGGTGGTAGGTACCGAGGGGGCAGGAGCTCAAGGGGAGGGCGGGGCGGGCCGTGCAGGAGCAGTGGGCACCGCGACATCTGAGCCCCGGCGCGGCATCCAGGTCGCACGGCCCACCCGCTTCGGGCTTCGCCGGCCGCAGGGCGTCTGGGAAGCGCCTCGCTTTCTAAGGAGCCCGAGTCCCGCCTGGGAGGACGTCGTCAGGTCCGGAACCTGCCTGGGGGACGACTCCCTTCTTGGCCTTGATATTACTTTTTGCTCTTTTGACCTGGATTGCGCTCCAGTCGTGGCCCTAAAACACTACGTTTTCCCTTCTCAGGGACATTCCCAGCATCCCCAAATCAGATATGCTCTTGTGGGGCTAAGAGTTGTCCCTGCTTGTGAACATGAAAGAAAAGGTCAAAGATAGCAGGTGAGGCAGACGCTCCTGCCCCCGGTCCCTGAACGAATAGAAAGGAAACGATGACAAATTAGAAAAAGAATCCCAGCAAAAAACTAGCTAGGTCATAAACTTCAGACACAGGTTGCTGAGGAAAGAGGGGAGGGCTCCACAGCAGAGCGGAGGCGCAGACCAGATGGCGCCCGGGCCCGCCCTCCTGCCTTGGAAACACGCCGGCTGGTGACTGGGGGCTGGGAACCCTGGATCGTCTGCACATACGGACCCTGGGAGGTTGTGGCATAGCAGAAATGGGGCAGGCTGTGGGCTGGCCCTCCCTGGGCGAAGGGGAGGCTCCAGGCACACCGACCATGCGAGTGGCCTGGGATCTGGGACTGGGCGTGCCACTCTCCCACTGTGAGTCCAGGACATTTCACGGGATTTCAGGAGGAAGCAAGGTCGGGCTTCTAACAACACCCCTCCCAGGTCGTGGAGACCTTCCTTCTGCCACCAGCCCCTCAAGCATCCCAAGTCATCCAGAACACAAACATCTGTGCCTCCGATGGGAAAAAAACATCATTGCCAGGCTTGGAGGGACAAGGGTTAAAGATGCAGTGGGACACTTGGACACAGTCACTCAGGCTTGAACAAGATGGAAAGGGGTGGGGTGACCAGGCTGTGTGCAAACAACCACGGGAAAATAAGTGACTCAGTGCACAGGACAGGGTCATAGCCTGCAAAGATGACTACACACCCAACCTAGGAAAAACATAGCTAGGGAACAGAACGAAACCTCCTCCCATGCTCTGGCTGAGAGAATAGTTTGATAAGAACACGGACTCATAAGATAAGCATCAAAAATATACAAAAGACTAAGAAATGAAAATAAGGTTCCAGACCTCAGAAAACAACTCGAAAACCAAACAGTATCAATAAAGAACCAATAAATGAATTACAGAGAGCAAGGAGCAAAACAGACAAGGCTGAGATCAAGCGGGGGACGAAAAGCAGTGTTCTCGGAGTGTGGTCCCTGGACCAACGGTGCCAGCAACTCTGTTATAAATGCAGATTCTCAGGCAGACCATATTGACTCAGAAGCTCTGGGTGCAGAGGGGCACCCAGCCTGGTTTAGATGACCCAGTAAATGAAGTAAGTTAAATAGGTTTTTATTAAGAACTGTGTAAACCTAGTTCACATTAAGAATAGACAAGACAATCCAACATAAGGATAATTGGTGCTCTTGAAGTGGAGCTTCCAGCAAAAGGAACTTAAAAGGTGTGCCTATGGGGGGGTATGTGTGTGTGTATGTGTGGAATGCACATGTGTTTTGTGTGTGTACACCTGTGTACACATGTAGTGGGGTGTATGTACACACATGGGGTGTACACGTGTGGGTGGGTGTGCACACGTGTACGTGTGTGTGCACATGATGTGATCTTTCAAAATGCAAAACCAGTTTTGGTGTTTTGTTTTTTTTTTTTTCATTTCAAGGGATTTTTAAAATCAAAGGTACAGACTGTTGTGGTGCAGAAATATTTCAAGTTTAGAAAATGCACTAGTTTTACTTCTATTATGTTAAACCTAACATTAAATGAAATTAAATATACTTTGAGGTAGCATCTATAGTAAGATTTCCTTCTATAAAAGTGTAGCTATCCTTCTGTATGTACGCACTTGAAAGTATCACGTTCGCTTATGTTAATGGTGGTTTTGCTGAAGAGAAGACCTTGGCCTGTTTTCCTCCTTCCTTATGTGTTTTTTTTTGTGTAGATGGCGTGGAGGGACGTCTGACACCAAGGATTGAGATGACCAGGCTCTCAGTTCCTGGTGTGTCGTCATACTTGGGCAACGGCAGCCCCTCCTCGTTCGCTTGCTGATGTGTTTCGTCCCCCGTCTCTCCCCTAACAGAGGCGGCGGGGCTCCTGTGCTTAGTCCATCTGTGCCGTTCGTGTGTGTTCTTGCCTGATGTGTTGTTTTGTGTGCAGGCATTTTAATGCACACGCGTGTCTATGGGATCTACAGCTCCTTCCGCTGCTCGTATGTTTTGCCCACTGCTATGTCTTAAAGATCCATCCTGATGCCGTGTGCACCTGGCTGGTCATCCCTAACTGCCCCGTGGGATTCGGTGGTGGCGTGCCTTCTACAGGGACAGACACTCCGGCAGCACTGTGAGGACAGCCCTGCAGGTGTGAACGTTCCCACTTCAACATTAAACTGTATGTTGTCTAGAGAACGCGGTCAAGGTTACTTGATTCTAGTCTGTCGTGGGCTTTGGGCTATTTTCCAGCTCTGTGGGGCGTAGGTGACTGATGAGCACAAAATACTCCTTGTAGATGGGCAAGCCCTGCACCACCCATGGACGCTAACCAATACCTCCTCTCACAATGTCCTTGTCCCTTTAAATCCGGGTCCATCCGTGTCTGGTCTTCGGATTCTCTCTGAGCCAGTTATAACGTCAGTCCTTTTCCTACAATGAATAGAATAAAATCTCTAATGTGTTCCTTTTTACATCTCTCCATTGAGAGACATGACTTTCTTTCTAAAAGTTGTCTGCTGAGGGGACCCCTGACTCCTCAGGGAGCCACGCGAGTGTTTCTTTGGGAAACGTGTCAAAGGATCTCGCTGATGGGCCGGTTACTGCCGGTTCTTACCAGCGTCTGTTCTCTCCTCCCTCCGGGTGCCTGACAGCCAGGTGGCACCGGACGACTCCTTCAGGTCTCTGGGCCGGGAGTAGAAGTGACACGACATCTCCAAAGCAGAGGAGACCCCCCCCCACCAATGAGGCCTGTGCGCTCCATGCTCACTTCCCTGGCCCTGGGGATGCTCGACGTTCTAGATCAGGGGTCAGCTAACTGTGGCCCGTGGGCCGACGCACCGTCTGTTTCTGTAAATAAGTTTTATGGGAACACGGCTGCCTCTCCTTCACTGGCTCTTCTGTCGGGCAGAGATGAATCTCTACAACACGGGAAAGGCCTGCTGACCTTGTTCTGGGTGGTAGAGCCTCCATCACGGGAAGCAGAACCCACGGGAAGCAGCACGTCCAGGAGCCAGCCCTCTGCCGGGCGGGCTGCTCAGATCTGTTCTCAGGCTCCCGGTGGCTCTGTCTGCACGTGACAATGCAGGCTGCTCCCAGCCCCTGCCCACACCCCTCCACGTCGGGCTCGCCCCCCTCCCTGCCTGTTTCTCCCTGAAGAGCCCTGGTTTTGACGCACGATTGCCCGTGGGAGGGGTGTGGGCAGGGTCATCCGATAGGGGCTTGCTTCGTGCCCGAGCGCGATTTCTCCGGAGTCGCCTGCTGCGTTCTTGGCTCCTTTCTGGCTGGGAGAGCTGTTGTCCCTTTGTTGCTGACGCGGAGAAAATCCTTTTCTATTCTAGAAACTGTGCACATTACAAACATCTCCTGCCATTTCTTTTTTTTTTTTTTTTTTTTGCGGTACTCGGGCCTCTCCCGCTGCGGAGCACAGGCTCCGGACGCGCAGGCTCAGCGGCCACGGCTCACGGGCCCAGCCGCTCCGGACCGGGGCACGAACCCGCGTCCCCTGCATTGGCAGGCGGACTCCCAACCACTGCGCCACCAGGGAAGCCCCATCTCCTACCATTTCTTGAGTGTTTCTGCACGGCCGTCCTTTATAATGAACTTGCATAATTTTTACCAAAACAATGAGATTTTTCTTAAAAATACACAAAAGTGTGGCAAGAGCAGAAATGCTTTAAGCAGCGGTGGAAACCTTGGGGTAAGCGAACCCCGGGGAACTGTGCCACGCATAGCAGCATCACTTCCTGGTTGCGTGAGCTTTGTGGGTGGGTATTCCTGCTCCTTTCCTCCACAGAGCCCTGCTGCCTGCTCCCACAAAACCCACAGTTGTTTCAGCAGCCGCCCTGTGGGGTGAGCTGAATGAGTCACCTCCTTGGAAAGTTGCGGGAAGACGCCGGGGTGGGTACGGCCCGCCCAGCTGAGACCCTGTGGGGCCTAAGACGGCCACCTCTTTTCCCACTCAGCGCCCCCAGGGAGGATGGGTGCTGTCTGCCGGGACCCTAATGGGCACAGGCCCCCCAAATCCTCGCCGTCTGGACACATGGCACCGCCTGTGTGATGTCCCTCCACCAAGCAGTGTTTCTCCCAACTTTATGGTTGAACAGGAACCAGATGGTGGACGAGAGACCCCACTGCCCTTGTTACTCTGTGTGTGTTTACTGGGCGCGCTTGCCAATCAACAATCCTGCATCCCTGCCTGCGGGCCCGGGGCAGCCCAGTCTCCCCACAACCACTCCGGTTTAGTGGTTCGACCTTGCAGGCCCGCCAAGCAGGAACCCGGCCTGGCCCATGTCCCCGTGTCCTCTCCTGGCAGCTCGGCCCTGCAGCTCGGCGGGACCCAACTCAGCACCTGCTCGGAGCAGAGGGCACAGGGAAGGGACACATCCTCTGCACACAAACGCAGGGTCCCTTCCTGCATTATTTATTCAGCCTCTGGCCAAATGGGGAGCAGTTGACCCGTTAGATGAGCCATAGGACATGCACGACCGCTTGTGACCCCGTAAACTCTTCAGCGGGGACGGGCCAGCACTGGGTCTGATTTATCTGCCCGCACGGTTGACGGCTGAAGATCTTGGGCTGCCAGCCTGGCTGGTTGTGTTTGCAGCAGCTCCGTCCCAACAACTCAAACTGGTACTGGGGATCTGGTGTGAAAATGAGGTGAAGTACAGGCTGCTCTCCAGGGACTTAACCATGACCTAGTGGGTCCCACAGGGACAGCGTGCTGGATCAGGGTGCCATGAGCAGCTGCGAGGTGTGTCACAGACAGTTTGCTGCAATGAAAGTCAGTGGCTGTAGGAAAAAATCAGACAATAACAAGTGTTGGCAAGGATGTGGAGAAGCTGGAGCCCTCGTGCACAGCTGCTGGGAGTGTAAACAGGCAGCTGTTTTGTAAACACAGAGTCACCCGTGACCTGGCGGTTCCACCCCTAGGTTGATACTCGAGAGAAAGGAAAACACATGTCCACACAAACCCTTGTATAGGGATGTTCACAGCAGCTCTATTCACAATAGCCCAAACCTGGAGACACCCCAGTGTCCATCAGAACGTGGTCTATCCACACAGTAGAATACTATTTGGCCATAAAAAGGAATGAAGCCCTGATAACATGCTACAATGTAGGTGAACCTTGAAACCATGATACTGAGTGGATAAAGCCACTCAGAAAATGATCACGTATTTCATGATTCCCTTTATTTGAAATGTTCAGAATTTCAAGGCCAGAGAAGCAGAAAGTAGATTAGTGGTTGCCAGGGGCTGGGCGGACGGGAGTGAGGAATGATGGCCAGTGAGCCGGAGGGGTCCCCTGGGGTCGTGGGGATGTGCTAACATTGGATTTGCAGTGACTGTTGCACAACTCTGTCAGTTGATGAGAAAGTATTAAGTTGTGCACTTAAAATGGGTGAATTTTATGGTATGTAAGTTATGCCTCTGTAAAGCTGTGAAAAAACTGAGTGGCAAAAAAATAAAGTTAATGGGTTCGAGTTTGCATATTACTGACACTTTTGTAAATCTCAGCTGAGCGGAGATTGTCTCGAGGTAGACTCTGCTGGCTGAGCCTCCGTGTCCTTCCTGTGTCCACGCCTTCACCCTGGAGTCTGAGCCAGGAATGAGGCACGCTGTTCCCTCCACTCCTGATTCACCGAGAGGGGGCACGTGACCCGGTTCTGGCCCACGAGACAGGAGGGGAGGGCTGCTGAGGCTTCTAGAAAAGAGTTCATCACTTTTAAGAAGGAGGCACCAGACGAGATGCCCACTCCCTGCCCCTGGACTTCTCCCCGTCTCCACGTCCAGCCGTCTTGTAGCCTTGAGGAAACCAGCAGGGACGCGGGAGATCCTGGGTTCTGGAGCTTTCCTGTTTAAGTCGGTGTGTGTAGGGAACTGTGCTTTACTCTCAGCAAAACCGTCCTAACTGCCTGTCTCTGTCCTTCCTTCCCCGTCTCCCTCACCCTCCCGCATCCTCACGAGCGCTCTTGAACAGAAGAATAACGGCTGGGTCCACAGTCAGCATTTTGATAACCACACAGCCCGCTGCCTGGTCAGCTCTGCTGAGCCCTGGGTGAGCAGGTATTGACAGCTTCCTGAATCACGGGCGGCTTCCAGGATGTTTCTGAAGGTGGCAGGGGTCTCCTCCGGGTCAGGGAATGCCAGCCGATGTCATCCCTGACTTTGTGGGAAGATGTTACAGGCCAGTGAGCTCAGTGGGGGCTACAAAAGCGTTTATCAGCAAATACGCAATGAAAAGCTGAGCAGTTAACATGCCCCGAGCCAGCCCCTCGGGGTCCCGTTGGCCAGTGGGACCAGGGGATCTTGGGATAGAGCTGAGAGCAGTTCCTTTCTCTTATTCTGCCGTGAATCACAGATCTGTGACTGTCAACGAGGTTATGTCCTGATAAGCCCATCCTATGTTGAAAATATCGTCAGTTGAAAATGCATTTACCACCCCTGACCTACTGACCATCACAGCTTAGCCTCCTACCTTAAAGGTGCTCAGAAGGCTTACGTCAGCCTACAGTCGGGCGAAACCACTGGACACCAAGCCTGTTTCACAGTAAAGTGCTGGCTGTCTCGTGATTTATTGAACACTGCCCTGAGAGTGAAAAACAGAACAGCTGTCAGCGTGTCGGCTGTTCACCTGGTGATCACGGGGCCGACGGGGAGGTGCACCGCCCGGCGTCACGAGAGGGGATCGGGCCACGTACCACTGCCCAGGAGAAATGCAAAACCCCAAATTCAAAGTACGGTTTCTACCGAACCCGAACCACTTTCACACCATCGTAAAGTCGACAACTCAGAAGTTGAACCACCCTAAGTTGGGGGCCGCCTGGATCAATGTTCGACCCAGTGGCACAGGGCAGTGTCCACATTAGGAAGGACTCTTCCCCTGGGTTACTTCCAATCCTTTCACTAAATGTATTTGGGTGGCTTTGGTTCGCCTTGATTCACGCCTGCGGTGCTGCTGGAAGGGCGGGCAGGCCCCTTGAGTGCGCACCCAGGGAGGCTTAGCGGGGAAGGAGTCTCCAGGGAAGGAGGCGTGTGACACCCACGGGGGGATGCTCAGGCCCAGAGGTTCAGAGGTGGGAAGCCCTGTGCCCACCCTCCCGGCCTGGGCAGGAGAGGAGTAGTGCCATGGGGGACTCCCAGCCTTCTGCACTGTTAATTCACTTAAAAAATGAACATGAGACCATCTCAGTGTGACAGCCGCTTGTCCCAGGAAAGGTGTCCTCCCGATGCCTCTCTTTTGCCCGCGATTTTGGGGAACGAATGTCCCTCTCTTGATGTTCGGGATGTTCCCCCGACATAGCATCCGCAGACCCGAGACATTTTCACGCAGGAGTTTGCAGGACCCCTGAGCACCAGCACCGTGAGGACCGGCGCGGGCCAGGGAGGGGCCCTTTGGTTGCACGTCAGAGATGACGGCTCAGCGCCGAGGCGGCCGCCCCAGGCCCCACGGCGCCCCGAGGACCAGCCGCCCTGCCTGTGCTCCCCGAGGCCTGGCTGAGGCCTCTTTCCCCCTGACGACATCTCCGCAGGGCCCTGGGCTCCCTCAGGAAACCATAGGAAGTGGGAAATCCGGGTAGACGTGGAAGAGCTTTGGAGGATCCCTGGCCAGTGTCAGAAGCGCCCAGTCCAGATGGGGAAGAAGGGGCAGGACTGTGGGGGGAGTGTGGCTCCCAGACTTGCTGTCAGCCTTGAAGGAGTGAAGACGTGATGGACCCCCAGCTTTGCGGCCCCCCACCCCGGGCTCCTGGTCCTGCCCGGCTCCACCTTGGCAGGGACCGCGGTGCAGCCTCCACCCGGACGGGCCCTTGTCGGAAGCTCAGGTCGCTCGGGGCCACAGCCCTTTGTCCACAGGCCTGTCTGCCCCACCTAGGGAAGCTTCTAAAGTGGAGGGTGCTGACATTCACGGTGTGAGCCTGAAAAATGACTTTTGGATAAATGGATTATGCAATCTATGCCATACGCTGACCAGAGAGTCTCACTTTTGGAAACATGTCCCAAAGAAAGGCCTACGTTACAAAAGGATTCACAGCTTCGTTGTCGAAAACAGCCAAATGCACAAAGAAACCCGCCCACCGTCCTCTGACCTGCGGCCCGGAAACCATGCCGACGGCAAAGCGAGAAACATCTCGCTTCTGTCAACGTGGTGGCTGCCTGGACATTCGTGGTTCTTGGAAAACAGTTTTTAAACTGTTAGAAGAAAAAGAGAAAGTGAAAGAACGCATAGACACTTATTTCAACCACAAAAAAGGGACTGGAATCACGCATATGCATCGAACCCTTGGCGTTTACGGTAAAAGGGTGTTTGAGGTTTTATTTACTGTGCTTTCCAAATACGAAGATAGGTATTTAATCAAAATAAAAATTCAGAGCTGAGCACCACACTATAGGATTTGGCGGAAATCCTGGTGAGGAGATGCCGGCCCGACTGTCTCCAGGGGGCGGGGGAGGGGGCGGTCCTCCCGCAGGACGCAGCGCTTGAGGGGCTGCGTGCAATCCCTGGGCCGTCCTTCTCATTTTACTTACTTTACCCTCAGTGAGTGAACACACACTCACTGGGTGCCTACTGTGTTCCAGACGCTGGTTTGGGCGCTTGGAGATCCGGGAGGGAGTGGTCTGTGCAGAGACCCCGTCTGCTGGAAAATGGTTGTAGTGGGTGTGGGATGGCCCCCCAGAGATGTGTCCGCCTGGGGCTTGTGAGTGTGGCGTTACTTGGAAAAAGGGTCTTTGCGGCTGTGATTATTTGAGGATATTGGCAAGAGAGCCTTCTGCATTTAGGGCGGGCCCCGAGTCCAGCGACTGGTGTCATGCAAGGGGACGGAGAGGGGACAGAGAGAAGCAGGGAGAAGCCAGGTGATGATACAGCAGAGGTGGGCTGGTGCCAGGGTGGCAGCAGCCGCCAGGGGCTGGGCGAGGAGCAGGACATTCTCTTGCACAGCCTCGGGAGGGACCAGCCCTGCCAGCGCCTGGAACGGGGACTCTGTTCTCCGCGCTACGGCTTGAAGCCAGCCTGGTGCTTCATCGCAGCCCCCCAGGAAACTCAAGCCGGAGACGAGCTAGATGGCTGGTGTGGCCATGCTCAGTGGGAGCCCCGGGAGAAGGCCCGCCCGTGCCCGCGGGGCCGCAGGACAGAGCGGGGGCTGGGACATCCCCGGAGCAGAGACCCTGGGCACCGGGCGGAGGACGTTCCAGGTGAGCGGCAGGGCCGGAGGCCCTGGGGGTGCGCACACGGGTCGCGCTCAGGCCGTCACTGTCGGGGGGCGGGTGGGCCGTGGGGCAGCTGAGGGTGTCTCGGGCAGAGGGCGCCTGCTGGGACCCCTGCCCCTCCCACCCCGTCCCTCGGGACGGGCTGCGGACCTTGGCGGGCGTGCACTCCCGGAGGCGGGAGGGTGTCTGCTTCATGTGGGGACCCGCGGGTGTGTCTGCATGTCGACACCGTGGATCAGCAGTGAGGTCAGAGCAACACAGAAAGGAAGCTCAATACTTTGCTCATCTTAGGAGTCATTTTCTGGGAGCGGGATTCCAGAATAGTCTAGGAAGATCCTTGGAAACACCAAGGAGCACTTAAAATGCACTGCAGGATGGAGCAGGCAGGACTGGAGCCAGCAGGGCCCAGTGGAGGCAAGAGGGGCCGCAGGGCCCACCCGGGAGGGGAGGGGAGGGGAGGGGAGGGGAGGGGGGAGGGGGCCTGATGCAGTCCACGCACTCAGGGCATGAGCCTGCGTCCAGCTGGAGGGCACGCGGGAGCAGAGGGGCCAGAGCACACCTGTGCAGGGCGGGGAGCCTGCAGCCCAGAGGGGATCCCGCGGCAGGCAGGCTGCCCCTCGCAGAGAGCGGGGTCCCGGGTCCCCCGGCCCCCAACTTGGGTGTGTGGGCGCAGCGTGGTCTCAAGACCTCAGTGTGTGCACACCTGCCCAGAAAGTTCTGTGATTGGACGGCCTCCTGAAGGTCTCCAAGCCACATCTGCTCCCAAATTCTGTGTCTTTGGACCCTCCGACTGCCCTGTTAGGCAGGACCCCACCCTATTATAGACGAGGAAGGAGGGGTTCAGAGAGAGAGCCTCGGCCGAGGTCACGTGGCTGTGAAGCGTGGTCACCCATTAACTCCTGGAGGGGAGGAGGGGGTGTGCCCAGCTGGGGTGTGGGGTGCAGGGGTCACTGGGAACCCGGCCGCATGACCCTCCCTTGTGGACGGCAGAGTGTGGCTTCCTCCAACGTGTGGGGAAGACCCGAACCCCAGCAGCCAGCCCCTCTGAGTCCGGCCCACGGACAGGGTCCAGGAAGGTCTGGGAGGCGGCCCGATCAGGACTCGCCTCTGGCCCCAGCGCTGTGGTTTAGAGGCGATGCTCTTAATTCACTCTTCACTCAGCAAGGAGCCAGAATGGTCCAGCGCACAGCCGGGAAGCTGTGAAAAAGCTCGTAATAAGTGCTTTCTGGAACACGGTGTCAGGACCTATGAGTCAGCTATCTGGTACTTCCTCAAAGAGCGAAGGATGTATATTTAGCCAGCCATCAGGAGCACGGAATTACTGTGTTTGAGGGAGTAGCGAATAGCCAGGTTCACGGAAGGGGTCCCACAAGTGGGCACTTATTTAAACCCGCTCGTGGCGACCCACCCAGACTGACAAACCCCTTTGGAAACGGAAGGCTTAATGGCCCGTCTTGAGCAGGTAATCTCTGTTTTTGCTGCAAACGTGGTGTCCCGCCGTTGGGCCCACTTCTTCCCTGGCCCCTGGCCCTGTACACCTGTCACCTCCCTGTGTACAGGCACGCTGCAGGGGGGCTGCAGTTACAGGGCAGCTGTCCCCCCTCTGCTGTGCCCCCTACCCCACTGCCCCCTCTCCCCTTTTTCTCCTGACCACTCACCGTCTAACCCACGGGCTCTGTTTACCCTTTACTCCTGTTTCCTCCGGGGCAGGGGGTTTACACTGTTTTCTGCTGCGTCCCCACACCTGGCTCCAAGCAGCAGCCCAGGTTCTACCTGGGGAATGAATCAACCGTGAGTTCCCAGGGAGACCCAACCGATAGAAGAGAGAATATATTTTAAGCTTTAAGGCTTGGCGGCTGGCAGGGCTGCAGTCCACGGAGCAGGCAGCAGTCTGGAAATTCGGGTGGGGCTTGATGCCACAGCCTTGAGGCAGAATTCCCTGTTTCTACAGGAAACCTCCGGGTTTTCTCTTAAAGCCTTCAACTGATTGGGTGAGGCCCACCTGCTTTGTTGAGGTTGATCATTACTCAAAGATGCTGATGGTTGGTGCTAACCAACCTGCCAGGTACCTTCACAGCAGCATCTGGATCAGTGTTTGAACCGTGGGGACAGCAGCCTGATAAGACGGCACTAGAGCTGAGTGTCCAGGGGTTGAGGTACAAGCCCCGTGGCACCAGAGTTGGGGCTCACGGCCTGTCGTGAGTGGGAGGCAAGGAAACTTCCTGCAGGAGAGAGCAGGGCAGCAGAGGCTCCAGCGAAGAGCTGCCTCCTGCCTCTTGCCCCTCCCCAGCCCTTCCCACCCCAGGCCCCTCCCCTGGCTGAGGGAGGTGGGAGCTGCGGACAAGGCAGTGGGCAGGGATGCGGAGGGACGGGCAAGGGGCAGGGGCGCTCAGGGCTCCTCTCCTCCAGCAGGGAGGCGCGTGCAGCGCCACGCCGAGACAGACGCGCGTCTCTGGGCGTTCTTCCCTCCAGCACCCGGGGGACACAAAGGACCAGTTCTCAGCCATGACAGATGGCCAGTGAGAGAGGATGGCGGCCCAGTGAGGACCAGCGCAGGAGGGCGAGGGGATAGACAGTGCAGGCGGTCAGAGGACGTGTGGGCACGTGTACGCGCGGAGTCTGAGGGGCCCCGGGCGCCCCGGGAGGGCGGAGGGGCTGGGGGTCTCCCCCATGGGTGTGGCTGACCTTGCGAGGGTGGCTTCTGAGCCTGGGTGGGGGTGAGGATGGAATTTGGGGAAAACAGCCATCTCTGTGTTGGGAACAGGGCCCTGGAGAGACTTGGAAGAGGCAGGCGGAGAAATGTCCCCGCGTACAGGAGGCGTCCGTGGACGCGGCGACCTGGAGGGAGGTGGTCCTCTGTGCCGTCCGTCCCTGGAGCGGCGGGAGCCCGTGGGCGGGGCGAGGACTCTGCGGGGATGGCGGCCGGGGTCCCTGCGGCCCTGCGGAGCAGCGAGGGGGCGGAGGACCGAGAGTTGCCCCAAGGACAGCTGGGGAGTGGACGCTCCCGGGAGCCCCCAGCGGCTGGTTTTGAGGGACCACGGGAGGAGGTGGAGGCATGGGGCCCGCGGGGAGGCCGGGAAGGCGGTGCGCCCCTGTCTCATCGCCTCCCCCAAGCCCCGGCAGGAGGCGCTGGTTCTCCAAGACGGAAGTCACTGCCAATTAAACAATTTTGAGAGACAAGAGAATATTGTGTCATCATTTACTCCGTGCCCCTGAAAGAGACGCTTGCACTCTCGTTTTCCCCTTATGTGAGCACAGGAGGGATGCACGGACTGAACCCGTGTGGGATTCACAGGTTCAGCCTCCCTGGCCTCCCGTCCCTCTTCACGTCGGAGCCCCACTGTCCTGAGTCACCTCTTGGTTCAGACGTGGCAGCCTCCTCCCCGGCCTCACCCGTGTCCCCAAGGCTCATGACCCGGGCGCTGTCACCACTGTCATCTGCCTACCTGCCAGCCGCGGCCCAGGGATGCCGGACATCTGCTTCATCGGTCCGACACGACATTCTATCCTCATCGACTCAGAACAACGGGAGGACGCTAGAGGGACTTCAGCCGGGTGGCCACGCACTTTGATTTTTGTCTTCCACCCACCTGTCCCCGGGTGGAAATTCCATCCCTCAAGCACTCAAAGTGAGCCTCTCTGCACTGGATGCTGGTGGGTGTCCAAGGAGAAACAAACTGGGATTTAGGATCGTGGGGGGGCTATTACAATACAGGGTGGGGATCGGGGGCCACTGTCAGGGACAACACTGACCATGAGTGAGACGTGCTGGCACGTCTGAGTCAGGCACAGAGAGGTTTTCTTTTAGAGAGACGGGTGCAAACAGGCTGGAAGAACGGGGGCGTGAGACCAAGGGAGGCATGACCCCACCCTCCATCCAGGGAGTTTCCCCCAGGCCAGCTGCGTCTTGGGGGGCCCTAAGCAGGGGGCTGCGTGCAGGGTGGGGTGCCAGAGCTCAGGGGCCCAGAGAAAGGAGACAAGTTCAGCCAAAGTGTTTTGTTCCCGTTGGTCAGTGGGGTGAGCTGGTCAACTAAGCAGCCTCCCCAGGCAGGAGTGGGAGACCGTGGGGTCTGGGGGCCACTCTCCCAAGTGGGATCTGATCAGATGGCACTTCAGGGGTCTGTTACGTGGCTCCTGCAGCAGTGCCCACGGGCTGGGACCCGCGGGAGCTTACGCGGGGTCAGCCTATCATATTGATTTGCAAATAACAGGTATTGACTGATTGGTGAATGGCAGCACGCCTGGGTCTCTGCAGCACTCTCCCGAGGACCGCCCCCACCCCCACCCCGGAGTTGCTTGAGGATTAAAAGTGAGCTGCAGCCAGTCGCCTCCACTGGCCGCGACTGCTTTTGGGGCCCAGAGCCTCCTGCTTCCATGGGGCTCACATTCTGTAGCTCGGGGCATGGCTGAGCCCCACTGGGGTTACAGGACTCCAGAGAGGTTAAAGAGACCCTGACTCCTTTTGGGAAATGGGGCTGCTATTTGGAGACTCCTGTTCTCAATGGATAGCCCGGGAGGGAACACGTCCTCAAATGGGAGGTGTCGGTCTGCGGAAGGCTTAACCTCCTCTCTCACTTTGCTGCCCCTTTCCGGGCCCCAGGCTGTCTGCAGGCTCAGCAGGTGGGGGCCTGAGCCATCTCCTGCCACGTCAGACAGAGGCCACAGGCCTGTCCTCTGACGGGAGTGTCCTTCCGTGGGACGCAGGTGGCTTCGCCCAGCGTCTGGCAGTCTAGCCGCTGTTCAGTCACCTTCTAGTCAGCTCGCCGGTGAAGGAGGGGGTCCCCGCTGTGGGGTTATGGGGAGGCTGAACCCGGGATGCTGGGCAGACCAGACAGAGAGCAGTCATCAGTCACGTACACTCACAGCCCAGGGAGGGGCTGCGCGGCAGGCAGGGCCACGTGGGCTGTGTTGGGCAATGGAATGAACACGGGGGGCTGTGCTGTGACAGGAGGGTGGGGCTCCCTGCTTTCCAAAGGACAGGATGACCTTGTTTACATAATTCTGGAGGCTGGCAGCGAGCTGAAGACAGTGCTCAGGGGTGAGCAGGCTTTGCTCCTGGTCCCTGAACGAGGAGGACTCTCTGGGCCCTTACTCGGCTCCGGCTGCTGTAACAAAATGTCATAGACTGAGAACAGGTGCCAGCAGGTCGGGTTCTGGTGGGAGCTCTCATCCTGGCCTGCAGATGGCCGGCCGCCTTCTCGCTGTGTCCTCACATGAGGTTCTGCTGTCTCTTCTCATAAGGGCACTAATCCCACCATGGGGCCCCACCCTCATGACCTTGTCCAGCCCTCATCACCTCCCAAAGGCCCCACCTCCTAATACCTTCACGTGGGGGTTAGGCCTTCAACATATGAGTTGTGGGCGGGCACACAGTCAGTCTGCAGCACCCTGGAGCAGCGTGGGGGACAGAGCCTGAGCTCAGACCCCTGGAGGAGGCCCTGCCAGGTTCACCACACAGTCAGGCACCTAATGTTGCACCTTAATGTTTTTCTGTAGTCTGTTGCACGTAATATTTTTATTTATTTTTTAATTAAAGTATAGTTCTATACAATTTATATAAGTTACCGGTGTACAATATAGTGATTCACAATTTTTAAAGATTATACTCCATTTATAGTTTTATAAAATCTTGGCTATATTCCCTGTATTGTACAATATATCCTTGTGGCTTATTTTATACTTAATATTTCGTACCTCTCCCTCCCCCATCTCCCCAATGGTAACCACAAGTTTGTTCTTTGTATCTGTGAACCTGCTTCTTTTTTGTTACATTCACTAGTTTGTTGTATTGTTTAGATTCCACATATAAGTGATGTCATACAGGATTTGTCTCTCTCTGCCTGACTTATCTCACTTAGCATAATGCCTCCGAGTCCATCCGTGTTGCTGCAAATGGCAAAGTGTCATTCTTTCTCATGGCTGAATCGCACCTTAATTTTAAGCCCTAGCTCACAACCCCCCCCGATGGGAGGGAAACCGGGTCTCCTTGGGAACCACAGCATGGCTGAGTCCCAGTCCACGGCCCCCACCTACCTGAGGGCTCTCCCGTGACACTCTCCTCCCAGATGGCATGAAAATCCGCAGAGTCTATCAAATAAATGCAGCATGGGCCGAGTGAAGTCTGGGAGGAGACTGCAGGGTAAAAGAAGTCCTTTTGCGAAGCAAGTAAAAATTGGGAATTATTCTTGTTTGTTTGTACGTCAGGTGTCTGTGTTTTTTCTGTTATTGTTTTCTCTGTTTTTTTTTTGGCCGTGCCGCATGTGGGATATGAATTCCCTCACCAGGGATCGAAACCCCGCCCCCTGCATTGGAAGCACTGAGTCTTAACCACTGGACGACCAGGGAAGTCCCTGTCAGGTGTCTTGGAATATGATTCTGTCTTGAAATGGGACCTCACAGGTCCACGGGTTGGTTGAGTTACACAAAGAACCTTCAAACCCCGACGTCCCCAGTACCCAGAGGCAATCGCTGTGACCACGTGGTGAATTTTTGTGTGTAGAACCTTTAATAAGACTATATTCAATTAGGGCTACACTCATTACTTATTCACATCATATTCCTATTACGTGTCAGGAACGGTCTGGGTGCTGGAGGTTTAGTGGGAAAAAAATCCAAACTAAAGATGGTCCTGCCCTTGGAGAGCTTCCCTTCTAGAAGGAGACGGAAGTGAGCTTGACGAATGATTGACAGGGCCATGAAGGATGGCATGGGGGGGGAGGGCATGTTGGGGAGGGGGAGGGTGGGCTTTAAGCACTATAGGGGACAGCCCCGCTGCAAAGGTGACCAGATCTGCAGGAGAAAGTAGAGCTGGGAGGCCCGGGCCCGAGGGAGACCCCGTCTCCCCGGGCAGTCACTTCCCTTTGCTGGCGGGGTCATTGCCCTCGGCGGCGACAGTGACAACACAGCACCCAGAGACCCCATGAGACTTGGTCATCCTGCTAACCGATCTGCAAAGTGGCACTTGGTTCTGACCCTGAATTGGGGGCTCTGTTCATGAGGGTGTGACCCCCCACGCCACCCACTGCTCAAGGCTGGCCTGGGAGTCAGGGGGTGCGGGAGGGACTGGAAACGGTAAAGCGCAGTTCCTGGGACCGGTGCGGGGGGCCTTCGTCCCGGGGCTGCTGCTGCCCCAGGGGACGACGTGGTAGGAAGTGGGAGGTGGCGTTTACTGGCAAGAACGGCTTCAAGGACTCAGCTTGCCTTGGCCTCCGTGCTGGGCGCCTGCCGTTGGGGCACTGACTGGCCCACCGCCCGGCGGTTAGAGATGGGGAGGGCGCCGGGGGGGCCGCGGTGTCTGGCCTGGTCTCACCACGTGGCCCCGGGGACACTGCACAGGATGACCAGCCTCAGAGGCCCTGGAGTGAAGGCCCCCGCCTGCTCTGCCCATGCTGGCTGACTTTTGCCCTCAGCCCCTCCAAGGGCCAGGGCGGTGCCCGGGCTGCATCCCTCACACAGGTCAGCATCTGGCACAGCCTTTTGGGGTCTTCCCTGGAGGTCCAGTGTCCTCCAGTGGTAAGCTCTGCATCTGGACCAGTGGGTGCCGAATACATGTCAGGCGTCCAGTTCGAGGTTGACCTCTGCCTCCAGGCCCAGAGGAGAGACCTCGCTTTCCTTTCCTATCGAAGGACTGTAATAGGATCCCCTGGGGCGTATGAGCCCTCCTTGAGGTGAGGGTGGAAGCCCTGTGCAGTGGGAGGGGCCTGCGCGGGGTGGGGACGGTGGGGACAGAGCCTGTGCCCCTGTGGAGCGTGGCTGATGAGAGCAAGTGACAGCCAGCCTCCCCAGCCGTCCGCTTCCGCCCTGAAATCATCTGAGGGTTTCCGATGAAAGTCTGGAACCCTCAGCGGAAGCTGAAGCCCGGGAGGTTGGAGACATGGGCTGTAGGAACGGGATGGCGTTTTCCAGAGACTGAAGGTATGAATTCGGAAACTTGGCGGGGCAGAGTGAAAATGGGAAGGCAGGAGAACGCGGGTGCTGGAGGGATTTAGCTCCATGTCGATGATCTGAGATTCCAGCTGTGTTTCCAGTTTGGGAAGGTGACGGCGAGGCTCCCAGGTCCTGGGCCTCTGCTCCTCTGTTGCCCTGGAGACCTGGGTGGCAGCAGGCAGAACACGCGCTGGCCCGGCGGGAGGTGCTTCTGGAGAGAAGAGCTGCCGACCCCCAACACGGGGGCCCCCGGGCTGTGATGGCAGCAGGTCAATTGCTTTCCTGACACTTGGGGCTCGCTCACCCTGCTCCAGGGAGGGACTGGCCCTGGCTGGACGCACTGCCCTTCCCGGGAGACAGGCCTCCCCAGTGACCCTCACAAGACAGGGGCCACTTAGGGTCTCAGGCCCCGTCCAGGCGATGGGGTCCATGCCCTGAACCCAACTTGCCACTCGTCATCTGGAGAAGCATTTCTGGAAAGGACCAGCGATGCGGACACCCCTCTCCCAGGCTCCGGCCTGCCTCTGTCTGGACAGAATGGAGAGAAGCAGGTCCAGCAAGAAAACCTCTCTGCAGAGCAGAGCGGGGCCTGGTGCCGGGTCACCGAGTGGTGCTGAGGAGAGGGCAGCGGGCAGAAAGTGAGGGCGCCTGGGAAACAGGCCCTGCCCCCGGTGGGCCGTCTGAGTGCCCGCGAGGCGCCTGGACGCCTGGTCCCTGCTGGATGCATTCGGTCTTGTTCCTGGAGTGACCCAGTGGGAGGCACAGCCTTGCTGTCCCGGGACAAGCAGACGCCCCGTCATTGAGGGCGCCCCGTGCTGCCCGCTTGTTGCCAGCTCTCTGCAGCCCAGTGACATGTGCCTCCCCTCTGAGGCCGGCAAGGCGACCCCGGTTTTCCCTGGGTGTCAAGGCCGAGAAGGCCTCCCAGTGCCCCCGACTCTAGAAGAGCTCTGGTCTCCCCACATCCTCCTGCCTTGGTGATTCTGTTTCAGCGGGGCCTGTGTGGCCACCTGCGAGCAGGGGGGAGACAGGCTCTCAGAGCAGCTTGACAACAGGGATGGAAATTGCAGGAAATGGGGACAAATGGCAGATCCGGGACACGGCTTTCAAACTGCAAAGATGTTCTGACCGTACATATAATAGGTACAATGTATATGCTTTTCCTACGCCGTGCTTGCACATAAACTCTCTTCCTTTTGAGCGGGGCCGTGTCTGGCCCTCTTGGGCAGATGTGCTGGTGTCTTACCTGTGCCTCACAGAAAAGCAGGCCTTTGACCGGGAGGTCTCGATCCAGAGGGACCTAGAGCTGCCCCGTCCCGCCACAGGGCGCGCTGGGCCGAGCGGCCACCGCCCTCCTGGTCACGTCCAGACAAGGTTCATGAAGTGCCTCCCAGCTCTGTGTTCAGTGAGAAACAAATGCACGGCGTCCCTAATTATGATGGCCGTGTTCCTGGAAAACTCGATTTAAGTTCAGAGCACACTGGAGAAGTCTGGTTCTCTAGAGAATTTGTCGTCGCTTAAATGAGATCTGAGGGTGACCTGGGTCAAACCAGAAAACACCCTGGAATTCCCCTGCGGCCGCTCACGGCCCGCCTAAACTCCGGGCCTCATTCCCTGTCTGTGAAGCAGGCCCGTGGCCGGCCTGAAAGGCTGTGATTTAGATTGAATGAAATGGCTCAACACAGCCCAATCATCCGATGGGCTCGAGCTGTCTCTTTGAGTTAAAATCAAGTCAGACCTGCATCGGGAACCCAGGAGCCCAACGCCTTCCCCAGGAATCCCACCCAGGGCCCTTCCAGGTCTGACTGCAGGGTGGGGACCACCTGCCACCTGTGGCTGGTCCAGGGCCTCCTCCTACAGCCCCATAAAGTGCCCACCGGACACCCCTGGCGCGAGGGCGCGCCCGCTCAGAGTCAGGGCCGGGCTCTGCAGCCTGACCCCTCCCGCGTCCAAGCACAAGCTCCTCCGCTGTGTCTGCGCCCCGGGGTCAGGCTGCCCGGCCCCTCCGGATGCAGGGCTCTCTCCCCGCTGCCCTGCCCAGTGACCCCCTCCTCCAGAGGCAGGGTACGACACCCCCCAGGGAGATGTGCCCGGTGGTGCCTGTGCCACAGCCCCGAACAGGCCTCTCCTCTGTGCCACGCCCAAGGGGTGCCCCCAGGGATGGGGCGGGACGGCGCCGTGCTGAAGCGTTTGGCCCCGAGGCCCAGGCTCTCTAGCTGGCAAGTGGGGAGACTCATTTTCCCCAGAATGAAGGTTTGCCGACCACGCCCCATGGCCAGGTTCCTGTCTGATCCTGGTTCTTGCAAGGTGGGTCACGACACCCTGCCCCACTGGAGAGAAGGCAGACAAAACGCCCGCACACGCTGGGCGCAGAGTCAATGCCACGCTCTCTCCTGACGACTTGCTCTCCACGGACCCTGCCCCGATCCTGGATCCTGATCAGAGGAGGGGTGCACCTGGCGCCTCTCGCCTCACAAGTCAGACCAGGGGGCCTGGGCCCAGCTCCGGGGCCTTCCCGCTTGGCCACGGGCCCTGAGCCTCGTTAGAATGACAGGAACAGAATTAGGGCTTAAACAGCGTCTTTTGAGCCTAGACACGGGATCCCTTTTAGACTCTTCACAGGAGCTTCCAAAGCCAGAGCTGTGATTACTGACCTCTCCATGGCCCCGCACGTCGCCCAAAGCTCCACCTCCCCTTCCGGCCCACACCTGCCTCGCCCTCCCGGCTCTGCCCGGGCCAGTCCGCCTTCTTTCCCGCGGGGCCCAGGGCTGTGCTGGTGAGAGACACCCAACGGAAAGACTCTGTGTCCAGGACAGTCCCCCTGCCTCTGCCCACTCCGGCCACCCGCCAAGGCCGCTTGCTGCGCTGACCCTCTGGGGTCAGCGGCTTCCTACTTGGTCTGTGCGCTGATCTGGGACGCTTGTTTGCACTAGGGAGTCGTCACTCCTCTCTGGGGCTTGGTTTCTCCACCCTCAAGTGAAGGCTTTCCATCAGCATCAACGGCTTTCAGACTGAGCCGGGCAGCCCCGCAGGGCCACTGGGGATCGGGGGCGGAGGGGGGACAGGCGGGCAGGGCTGGTGGCCTGGAGCTGCTCTCCCCTGCCCACCCTCGAGGCGAGGCTGCCCCCCGAAGCACGGCTGCCTGGAGGCCCGCACGGAGCTCTGTTACTCACGTCTGTCAGGTGCCCACATCGGGAGCCAGGCCCCGGCTCGGGATGCCAAAGGATGGACGCAGACGCCGCCCGCTGCCTACCTGGTCCTGGCACCATCCCAGACCAGCCCACTTCAGGCCCTGTGGTCCCAGTCTGGAATCCTTTGAAGACCGTTCTGTGATTCCAGGGAGGTTTGCGAGGTCTCCCTTGGAGGGTCCGTGCCCGCTCCCACCGTGTGCCCCATAGCCCGGTGTTTGTCCAAGGTGTGTCCCACTGGTGGGGTGGAGCTGCCCCCGCTGACAGCCTGGAAGCAGCCACGCGGCTCGGGCAAAGCCGCGTCACCCTCCCGGCCCAGTGCCTTCCCCACCTTGAGAGCCACGGAAGCACCGGGTGGAGGATCTAGGGCATCACCAGCCCCCTCCTTTGCCTTCACGAGAAGGGAAAGAAGGGGAGTCGTCTTCACAGACGAGCCCTCCGCCCAGTCATACACCTACTGACCTTTCACCACTCAGCAAAGGAGCACAAAACCCTCCCTCAGCACTGTTCTGCTCCAGGGCCCGCCCAGCGGCCAGAGGAAGGACCCGGCTGGCTGGGCACTGGCCTGGGTGCCCTCGCAGAAGCAGCAGACCACAACCCACGTCACCCAAAGGCGCTCCTCACAGGGAAGAGCCTCTGGTGTTCACGCTTCCTTTTGGGTTCTGTTGTCTTTGTTTTAAACGGCATGTCTAATAATTGAGAACCAGCTGTGGGCAGCTGCCTCTTTTGAGGGAACTTCTGGCTGAGCTGCTTCAAAATAAAATAAGAAGTATTTCCGAGGTTATCAGGAAAAGCAAGACAGTCTTGGCCTCACTGTTGGAGCTTCTGTCTATTCTAAGGAGTTTTTTCCCAACATCTGCATCACATAGGGCTACTTTTCAAAATACAACAGGCGCTTCGCAACAACTGAAGAAACCAGTCAACGTTACCCCTCTGGCTTTATTAATTTAAGGCCATATTTAGTGAAATCCAATCTACTTCTGTTCTAAAGCTCCCTCTAACTCGCTCATCTGTAACATATGCATATTCGTTTTTCTTCACTGTGAGAAAAAATGTGATATTAAAAATGTTGTTTTTTCTTTTCCTTGAACAGTCATGGGAGGTGATTCATCACACATAATTTTAGTGATAGATTTTTCAATAAGTAAGGATTTCTCTTGAATTTGTTATTAAATAGAAACTTGAAAAATTAGCCGCTTAGATGTGTATACTTACATTTTCAAGAAAGAATGTTCAAATGTGTCTAGGCACTGGGAAGATTTCCATATTGCTCTAAGTAATGAAAAGGCAGCTACGAAGTTGAGACGAAGTGATTTTCATGCCCAAATCCTCACTCGTTGATCACAGAATTTATGTGTTTTCATTAACTGCTTAGTAATTTGTTGCAAAAAAGATAATCCAGTGTTGAAAATAGAATTCCTTATAAACTAAGAGAAAATGTTTGCTCTTTAAAAATACAGAATAAAAATGATACATGTTTTGTTTTCCTTCTCTCCATTACAGAAAATTTAAAACTACTTACAAAAGTAGAGAGAATAAAATGCTGTACCTATCACCTAGATGCAAACATTTTCAAAGTTTCCAATCTGTTGTAACTATTCCCCTGTCCCCCCTTTTTTTCTTTTTATAAAATACATTAAATATCAAACATCCTGTCGTCTTACCTGTAGAAACTTTCGCCCGCATCTTTAATTGATAAAGGTTGTTTCCTCTGTAGCCACACACACATTGTCACATTTGACTGAGTTAACAAGACTTCCTTTATACCATCTTATACCAAACACAAGTTCATATTCAAATGTCCCTAATCACCCAGGAATGTGCTTTCACCACTGATCTGAACCAGGATGCACACCAGAGCACCCCGCCGTAGGTTGTGAAATCTCCTTCACTCTCTTTTCTCCCCTCCCTTTCATTCTCTGTGCCACTGGCTCCTTCGAGAAACCAGGGCCGGTTCACTTAGGACCAGAGCCTGAGTTATTTTCAGGTTCAGGTCTTCAGGGAAGAACGTCTCATAGGTGGTGATGTGGACTTCTTACCATATCACATCTTGACGCTCGTGGTGGCTGGTAGTTCCACTTTTAATGAGGCCAACACTGACCGGTGGTTCAGGTGGGTATTCCGTGGAAGCTAAATTTTTTTTTTTCTGAGTGTTTATGGGAGAGAATTATTCTTGTTTTTGCCATCAATCTCGATAAGGACATGTGTGAGGTTAGACAGTCTGGATGGGGGTGTCCACGGGCTGAAGGAGGTCACAGTACTCCCCTGGCATAGAGAATTCATCTCTGGATTCCAGCAGACCCAGGGCACAGACGGGTCGGCCCTGCTCAGTTCTCCGCTGGGTGTCCTGTGGTCAGCACGGACTGTTCATGGAGAAGACTCCTAAGTGCCCGTCAGTAACTCAACCAATGGAAGCAAGGGGCCTCACAGACATCCTGGAGAGGGAGGATGAAGATGGGAACCAGACTGGTGATGCTGGGGACGAAGTGAAGGCTCTTCTCTTCACGGCACAGCCACCGGCCTCAGGCTAGAACGGGTGCAGGGGAAGGCGGGTAGGGGAACCGGGCTCCAGGTTTCTGGCTTGGGCGAGGGGGTAGATGGAGGGTGTGGAGAAGGGGGTCAGGTTTGCTGGGCGGTGACTGCATGTCCATTTGGGACCTGCTGACTTCGAGGTACTTCAGGAGCATTCCTGTAGCCACATCCAACGTGGAAGAGGGCACCTCGTGGGGGGGTCGGTGGCCCCTAAGTTTCAGCCTATCCTATGAGAAAGATTTGACATCATCAACAGAGCGTCAGGGGCAGAGAAGAGGCGAGGGTGTCAGAAGAGGGGGTCCACGGAGAGGGGAGAAGGGAGAGTCGCAGAGAGCGGAGGAGAGCCGGGAGGGGGCACTGTCACAGGGGCGGGGGTCAAGATGCGGGGCGGGGTGGTGCCGCAGACGGAGCCACGTGGGTAGAGAAGCGGAGGAAGCAGGCCCTGAAGGTGCCCGTTGGTAGCGAGAGGAGGACGCCAGCCAGAGCCATTACGGAGGCCGAAGAGACAGGCCTTGGTGATGCAATCGGTGCTGGAAGAGGCCGGGAGCAGACCCTCACCCCGTGCCGGGAGCTTACGGAGAGAGACACTGGTCGTCACAAAGTGGGAGGAGGGCCCGACCGTGCTGGTGTGAGCCTGAACCGGGAGAGCTTTAGCAGAATTCCCAGGGCCTCACACGCTCTCTCGCTGGCACCCTCCACCCACGTGACGGCCCACATGCATCCGGGGCCCCTGGCCCTGCTGGCGTCTGCCTTGGTACACGTTGTCTGGAAGGCCGTGACCCTTAGTGCTGGAGCCCGTGGGAAATGCTGTGAGTGTACAGTAACCACTACTTCCGCAAGTCAGCTTGGATCTGAAACGTCCGTGTCGTGACGTGTGACAGTCAACTTGGACAGTGAACAATGTGATACCAAATCTGATGCATTTGGTTTTGTCCTGGACGAACCGTTAGTTCTTCAGATACACAGAAGATGACTGGGGACGCGAATAATCCCTGAAGTTCTGTTTCACCTGAAGACGGGGCTGAGAAATGTTCTCATCCTGTATTTTCAACACTGTCACTCGTGATAATTCCAAGGGGGTTCCTGGATCCTCCACAAAGAGCCCCGTCAGAGCGGTTTCTCCGCGTGAAGGCTGACCGGGGAGCACCTTTCTTCAGCCACATGCTGTGTGGCATCAGGCATCCCCCTGAGACTTTAGGCACACTTACTTTATGAGCGGCAGTCAGACATATAGGCACTGCTGCTTTCTTCAGACGTTAAAGGGAAACTTAACAAAAGCGTTCCACTCCGATGTGCTGTGGATCAGAAGTTCCAGCCCAGGGACCCTGAGTCAGAAGAGACAGCGGCGTTGCCGTGTGCCCCCAACGGAGGCCGGATGCTGTCCACACACAGAAGCTGTTGAGTGCCCCTCACCTTCTTTATTGAAATGCAAGGTGTGCACTGGTGCTAAACCCTGGGTAGTATTCGAAGGAGACGTAACACCCACCTGTTCCTCAGTGAAAGGTGTGACCCTGTCTGCCCACCGTCTTTTCTCGCTGCTGTTCGGGTGACATCTTACCTTCTTCTCCAGCCCTCCTGTAATCCTCGCCTGAGGCCAGCTCCCCCTTTTAACTGCAGATTCACTGAAATTACTCGTTCTCACCTTCGGTGTCAAGTCTTGCATCTTCCGCGGCGCCCCCAGCTCGGTCCACCCTTCTCATGCACGTGGGGCAGCGTCTTCGGTTCTAGCTCGTGTTTCTAACGGTAACACCGGGTGTTTCATTCATGAGTCAGTTCTTGGCGCGCTGGCTGTCCAGTGACCCCGACTAGAGGTTGCTTATTTTGCCTCGTGTCCTGAGATGGCTTCAGCCTTGATCGTCGGAGACAGCGACACCAGGCCTCCTCTGCCACCCACCCGCCGGCTGCCTCGGGGCTCCGTTCGGGGCTGGCGAGCGCATCCGAAAGCCCAGCCAGACCCAGAGCAGCTGTGATTCCAACCTTCTCGGCCTTACCACCTGCTGCAGCAGAGCCCGTGCTGGCTGGGATAAGGGAGTGACTGCCTCCCCCGGACCCCTTCCGTGACCTTGGGGGCGTCATCGTCAGATTCCCCAAGGCGAGGACACTAACTCCTGTTAGGGCCCCACCCCACTCATAGTTGAATGATTTTGACCCAGGGAGGGTGAAGACTTGTCCTCTTGTGTCCACCGTGGGGACTCCCATGGGAGGCCTGGCCTCAGCCCAAGCCTGTGTATCCCATGACTTGTTTGCAAAGCAGTATGATGATTTGAACTGAGATAAGCTCCAGCCAGGCCTCAGCCCACAGGCATTGCGGCAGGATTCACATAAGCAGGTCCCCGAGGTGCTGTTGCAGACCCAACTCAGCACGGTGGGCACCCAGATACTGCCGTCTCCCACTCCTGCTTGAGGAGGAGGAGACAGAGCCAGGGGCTTGTGGGGACAGAGCCAGGGGCTCTGACTGCCAGGCCTCCACTGGGGAGGGACACAGACTTTGAGTGATGGAATTTCGACTCTGTGTTCGGGGTTTTCTTATGAGAGGTTCTGGGCCAGGAAGGCAAGGCTGGTGTGAGGCTGGGCCAGACGTGAGTGGGGTCCCATGGACAGTAGTGGGATGGGGCTCCAGGCTCACCTTTACAAGGGGGGGTCCCTCGAAGCCAGGACCAGCCAGACCTCGAGACAGGATGGGACCAGCGTGTGTTCTGCTCTTTGCTCTAGATGACCCCAATCTCAGAGCCACATTCCAGCTACCGCTTAGCACCTGAAGGGCTGTATTGCTTGCTCCTGGGCTAATCTCATGTTTTCTAGTTACTTTGCATTCTTCCCTGTTGCACTGTAGGTGTTTTGGTAAGCTGTTCTCATTTTTTCAGGTGTGAATTATTTTCCTATTTGTGTCTTACTGTGTCCATCCAACTGAGGTTTTTTGTGTTTTGTTAAGTGTACAATTCAGTGGTTTTTAGTATATTCACAGGTAAACACAGCCAGAGCACAGTAAACTTGAGAGCATTTCATCACTCCCCAAAGAAATCTCAGCCCTCCAGCCATCATTCTCATCATCCTCCCATCCCCCACACCAAGCAACCGGTAATCTACTTTCTGTCTGTATACATTTGCTTATTCTGGACATTTCTTTTGGGAGTGGCTTCTTTCACTTAGCACAATGTTGTAGAATGTATCAGAACTACTTTCCTTTTTGTGGCCAAATAATATTCCAGTGTATGCATGGACCACATTTTGTTTATCCATCATCTGTTGATACAGTTTTGGGTTCTTTTCCACCCTCTGAATACTATGAATAGGGCTTCCCTGGTGGCGCAGTGGTTGAGAGTCCGCCTGCCGATGCGGGGGACGCGGGTTCGTGCCCCGGTCCGGGAAGATCCCACGTGCTGCGGAGCGGCTGGGCCCACGAGCCGTGGCCGCTGAGCCTGTGCGTCCGGAGCCTGTGCTCCACAATGGGAGAGGCCACAACAGTGAGAGGCCCGCATACCGCAAAAAAAATAAAAATAATAAATAAATACTATGAATAATGCCAATAGGAACGTTCATGTACAAGTTTTTGCGTGGATGTATGTTTTCATTTCCCTTGATTATTTGCCTAAGGGTGGAATTGCTGTATCATATGGTAATTCTATATTTAACCGTTTGTGGAAATGCCAGACGTTTTTCTAAAGTGGTGACACCATTTACATCATCCCCCAGCACAAAGGCCACAGTTTCTCCTCATCCTCACCGACACTGGCATTCCTTTATAATCCTTTTTTTTTTTTTTTTTGGCCGAACCGTGCAGCATGTGAGATCTTCGTTCCCCGACCTGGGATGGAACACGCGCCCCCTGATTGGAAGCATGGAGTCCTGACCACTGGACCGCCAGGGAAGTCCCCCTTTATAATCCTTTTTATTTTTGTAAGATTGGTTGTAATGACCCCTCTTTTCCAGTTCTGATTCTAGTAGTTTGACTCTCCTCTCCTTTTTTCTTGATCAGTCTGGCTAATGGCTTGTTATTTTTGTTAACCTTTTTAAGGAACCCAGTTTTGGTTGCGTTGATTTTTCTCTGTTGCTCTTCTGGTCTCTATTTCATTAATTTCCAGACTAATTAGTATTGTTTCCTTCCCTCTGCTTCCTTTACATTTAATACGCTTTCATCTTCCAGCGTCTTAATATGGAGGGTTAGAAAGATTGGGGATATTTCTTCTTTTCTGATATAATCACTTACAGCAGTGCATTTCCTTCTAAGCCCTGCTTCAGCTACACCTGGTAAGTTTTGCTGTGTCGTGTCTTCATTGTCATTTGTCTCAAAACATTTTGAAATGTCCTTTTGATTTCTTCTTTGACCTATTTAATTCCCACATATTTGCAAGCTTCCCAGTTTTCTTTCTGCTGTTGACTTCCGTTCCATCGTGGTCACAGAATACAGTGTTATTTCTGTCCTGTTACGTTCACTGAGGTTTATTTACGGCCGAGCATATGCTCTGTCTCGGAGAGTGTTCCCTGTGCCTCCAAGAAGCAGGTATGCCTTGCAGCTGTTGGGTGTGGTGGTCTACACGGTCTGTACCGTGTTATTTAAATCTTCTATTCCCTTCTTGGTTGTCTCCACTGTTGGCAGCGGGACGATCGGAATCTCCAGCTGTTACTGTTGAAGTGCCTATTTCATTCTTCACTTCTGTCAGCTTTTGCTTCGTGAATTAGGGGTCTGTTGTTAGGTGCACATATAATTGTTATCTCTTCCTGATGGATTGACCCTTTTCTTGTTATAAAGTGTCACTGCTGGGCTTCCCTGGTGGCACAGTGGTTGAGGGTCCGCCTGCCGATGCAGGGGACACGGGTTCGTGCCCCGGTCCGGGAGGATCCCCCATGCCGCGGAGCGGCTGGGCCCGTGAGCCATGGCCGCCGAGCCTGCGCGTCCGGAGCCTGTGCTCCGCAGCCGGAGAGGCCACGGCAGTGAGAGGCCCACGTACCGCAAAAAAAAAAAAAAAAAAAAAAGTGTCACCGTTTATCCCTTGTCGTATTTTTGTTTCCGTTCTATTTTGTTTGTTAGTAAAGTGGCCACTCCAGCCTTCTTGTGACTGCTGTTTGCGTGCTGAATCTTTCCATCATTTTACTTTCAATCTGTGGGCATCTTTGATCTAAAGTGTGTCTCTTGAGGACAGCATGCACCTCGTATACTGAGGCAGGTGTATTGTCATCCCCATTCACAGGTGAGATCACTGGGGCTGAGAGAGAGAGTCGCATACCTTGAACCCCAGCCCTGCCACTTGGGTGGTCTCGCCCGGTGCTCCCAGGGCGCACCGTCGGAAAGTTTCTCTTTTCACATGTGAGTTTCGCTAACCGTGGAGGGCAGTATCTGTAACCCCGGGCTCCCTGGCAGACGTTTCTCACTTGGTTTTCACACTGCTCTGTGGACTGGGTGTTGCTGCCTCGCTTTGACGAGCACGAGCTGTATGTAACTCACGGTGAAGAGACGCTTCGCTTGAGGTTATGCAGCCAGTGGGAGGGAAGTGGACCCAGATCAGGGCCGGGCTCATCTGACCCCTGGGCCACCAGCTCATCGCCGACCCGGGTACCGCTCGGCCGAGCCAGGCTCACGCCACTGCAACAAGTTGCATCAGGATAGAGGTTTATTCACAGGCACACAGAGTCCATGGCTGGTGGAGTCGCCCCTCCCAGGCCCTGTCCCTGCACAGAGGCTCAGCGTGGTCCCTCATCTTTGGCGTCTCCTCCCCTTCCTGGAAAGGGTGACCGTCACGGCAGCAGGAGGCCGTGAGAGTGGTGACTCCCGAGTCACAGGTGCCTCTTCTTGCCAGAGCTGTTGACACAGCAGTGCCGTCTGCAGGGGGCTGGGGCTTCAGTCTCGGACAGCAGAGCACTGGCTGTGGCCACTGCATCTGGGCTCTGGGCACCATCCCCCCGGCCACCTGCGTCCGGATGCAGCGACTTTGAATCAATTTTCTTCCTATTTGCCGGTGAAGCGAGGTTCCTTCCTCTCCATTACCTCTGCATGTGATGGGCCGCGCTCCTGAGTGCCGAGCTCAGCGGGGTGGAGGGTGCCGTCTGTTCTGTGGCTGGTAAATGCTTCTCTTTGCGTGGTGGTGGGTTTTCACAGCCTGACTGGGCAGCTGGTGGACAAGCGTGTTAGAAATCTTCTTGAAAAATCGTTTTCAGGACACCACACCCCTCTCGGTCCTGATGTCCTCCCCGACATCCACTGAGGCTGACCTCCTGTGGAGCCTCTGCCTGGTGCCCAGAGTGGCCGATGCCTCCGGTAGGTGGGAGCACCTGAGCTCTGGGCACAGAACTGGGGCCGTGTGCCCAGTGGGAGGAGGGGGGTGCCCAAGTTCCCAGGGAGACGGGCTGTCCAGGTGCCCTGAGTGGGGGACATGGCAGGCGGGGGATGCCCATCTCACCTCGACACCCCAGTTGGTCCAGAGCTGCACCACCCAGCAGGAGCTGGAGGCCTGGGAACTGCGGGTCAGTTGTCTTCTGGTCAATGGAGACCTTAGAACCCACTTGATTAAGGTGACCCGTTACGTGGGCCGTCTGTGGATCCAAAGACTTAGAGGTTTCCTTTCTTTTCCAATTATGAAGATTTGCACACACAGACCCTCGTCTGTGTGCCCACCACCCAGATCAACCATCCATTCTGTGATGGGTGACAGATGGACTGTCCCCTCCCAGCTGGATTTAGGGCCCTCCAGGGCAGGCTTTGGGAGGGACATCAGGCTGCCCCATCTCGGGTCACAGGAACCCAGCCCTGTGTGCTTCCCGCCTCTTGGTCCGAGGCTTCAGCGAGAAATCCCCAGTGCCTGCGTTCCCCTTGTTTCTGCCCTTGGCTGCGGCAGCTGGACTCTTTAGGGAGCCGTGTTGGCCTATGATCCAGGAAATTCGCTCTGGGAGGGAAGCACTTATTCCCACAGGGGGCTGCCTTTAGGGAAATCAGATTCCGCTTGGTTATGATTAGCGGAGATCAACGGCCCAGAAGCAGCTAAATTTCACAAGGATCTCAGCCCTACGCTTCTGCTCTCCGCCCTCAGCCACAGGCAGACGGCGTGTGTTTCCATTGGCTGGGGCCCAGATAACATCAAGAGGTGGAAAACAACCCCCAGAAATCTGAAAAATGTTGAACAAGGAAAGAAAATGTTCAATCGACCAAAACAAACAGAGATACAATCTCACCCCTGTGGGGTTTTGCGCCGCTGGGTCTAGGGGGACAATTCAAGAGAATGCAGGAGGAAATGTGCGTTAAAAACACGCGGCCTGTGAAGACAGAGGCCGAGGGCATCACCCACAGAATCCAGCCCCAAGGGACCCCAGACCCCAGGGCAGGAGCCCTGGTGGGAGTGGGTGGGGCTTTCTGGGGCTCCGCTTGCCCAGACCAGGGAGATGCCTCTGTTGTGGGTGCCAACACCAGGAGTTTCCTGGTGAAATGGAACACCTCTCCGCTTTTCCCCATTTACCTGCTTCTCTTTCATTGATATTTCAATAATTTTTGCATTTTGAAAATGCATTCATTCATTCTGTCATTTACTCCACAAGGATGCTCTGTGCCGGGTAGGGGCCAGGACTCGGGGTCCCCTGGGATGAGGGCGACCCAGAAGAGGCAAGAGGGTGGGACAGCTTGGCTGGGAGAGGGATTGGCACTGCTCTCTGGGACCCTGGAGAGCAGGGCCTGTGACCCCAAGCTGTGTTAGGGGGCTCTGCTGGCACGCAGCCCTATAAGGTGATATTTGTAGTGGGTTCAGCTTCTGGTTGGAAGCGGGGGGTCCCTGGGAAAGCACCAGACCCACCCTTTTGGCCCTTCTTGCTCTGATCTCAGGGTGCATGGAGCCCTTTGAATGCCGCCAAGTGCACTGCAAACAAGAGGCTCCGATCTTACGAAGCATTGCACCTGAATTAGCTGTCCACCCAGAGTCCGTACTGAAGAGCTGGAGGGGCGTGGGCGCTGGCCCAGCCGTGGGCAGCAGGGAGGACAGTGTGGCCGTGACCAGTCACCTCCCTTCCCAAGCCACTCGTTGTGGGTCATGTGAGCTGGGTCCCTCTCCCTAGGGGCCTTCAGGGCTCTGTGCATCCTAGGCGGGCTTGGAGGAGGACACTCTGAGGAAGTCCCCTTGCTGGTCGGGTGGGAACCGCCCTTCAGTGTGTGCCCAGCGGAGCTAGCACTTTCCTAACAAAAGGGGCCGTGGTGAAGTTCCCCACCCCGCCAAGGCGCTGAAGGGGGCCGGGTTTGGTAGGATTGGGGTTTTGAGGGTCCAGGGCAAGGCCTGAAAACTCTACTGTTTCTCCAAGACCCTGTGGCTGTCCTGGGGGCTTGAGGCTAGACGGGAGTTGGTGTCTGACCAGGTGGATGACCCAAGCCCTAGAGACCCCCAGGCAGGGACAGGGGCAGCAGAATTCGTGAACACTTAGCGTGACAAAGAGGACTTTACAAATGTAATTCAGATCACCAATCGGTGGACTTTGGGTTAATCAAAGGGGAGATTATTGGGGTGGGCTGGCCTAGTCAGCTCTGAGTATAGAGGCCAGACACAGAAGATGCACGGAGAAAGTCTGTCACGCGTGCCTGAGGGTCCACAGTGCGGGGACTGCAGGAGCCTCCAAAGGCCAAGAGCAGCCCCAGCTGAAGCTTAAGGACATGGGACCTCAGTCGGTCACACAGATTCAACCAACGTGCCACGTGTGCTGGTCGAGTGTTCTTTGGCAGAATCTCCAGAAGGGGACGCTGCCCTGCCACATGTTGCTTGGTGTTTCTGAGACCCGAGCGGCGAAGACAGTCTCACCATGCTGAATTCTGCCCCATGGAACTGTGGGCGGATAAAACGAGTGTTGACTAAGCTGCTCACGTGTGATCATTTGTTACGTGGCAGCAGATAACTATGACAAAGAGCAGTGCAAATCCCCGGTACTGAAATCAGCAAATCCAGATGCCAAATGAAGAGAATAAAACCACCGATAATGGATCCACTGGACATGACTACAGTGACCGTTCTGCTGAATGCCTTCCAAATATTTTCCATTCTCTCTCTCTCTCAAACATGTATATATATATATACAACAACTTTATTGACCTATAATTGACCTACAATAAGCTGTGTATTTTGTACTACACAGTTTGATAAGTTTGACATGAATTTTCAACCATGAAACCTCCATCGCAATCCGGATACTGAAGTACCCATCACCCCCAAATTTTCCTCATGCTCCTTTGAGGTCCCTTCCTCCCTCCCTGATGGTCCACACCACCCCCAGCTGTATGGTGACACCTGTCACTAGCCACTATCCAAGAATTTTGTATCGATGGATTCGTGCAGTACGTCCTTCTTTCTTTGCTTGTTTCTGGTCTTTTAAAATTTCTGTGTTTCATTTTGGATGGTCTCCATCACTGTCTTCAAGTTCAGTCATCTTTTCATCTGCAATATCAAACCATCCATCAGTCCCTCTGACCCTGTGGTTTTCGTCTCTGTGACTCAGGTTTGGGTACTTCTAACACCTTCACAGCTCTGTTTAAGCAGTGTGTCTGCTTCTGGCTCCTTGAACACGTGGGGTGAAGTTGTAACAACTTCCTCGATGTCCTGTCTACGAGTGCCGCCATCCAGTCACAGCACCGTCAGTTCCCCTTGACTTTCCTTTTTATAACGGGTCACATTTCCCTCCTTCTTGGCAGGCTTGGTGATTTTCAGTTGGATCCAGACACTGTGGACTTAGCTCGTTGGGTGCTAGGTGTTTTTGCATTCACATAAGCATCGGTTTTCTCAGAGGCACGCCCTGGTCAGTACTCTACGGAACACTCCAGGGAGGACGCCCTCTGTAGAGCCTGGTGCTTTATCTCTGTGCTGCGTCCTCCTCTCCTGAACTCCAGCCCCTGAACATCCCCAGACTTCAAGCTGGGGAGTCCCATGGGCCCCACCTGGGTCCTCTCCACCATCCACACTGTCTCCGGGCGGTGAGCGGGGCAATGCTGGGGCTCAGCTGGTCTTTGTTTCCGTTGCTCAAGTATAATGTCATTTCCGCATATCCAGAGTCTCAAAAAGAGTCCTTTCCTGTCCTGTGTCCAGTCTTTATTTGGCTCAGACAGAAGGGTAGCTCTAGGTCCTATTATTCCATCTCGGCCAGAAACAGAAACACTGATTATATATTCTGAGAAAGGTAGAGTCAAGCCAGATTTAGTGATTTGAAACCTGATCACCGTGCCTGGGAATTGAACTTTCAATCCTAAAAGGGTTGTAAGGTCAAGTCGACGATCCCGTGGTGCCCACAAAGCCCTGCACATCGGCAGGGGCCAGGAATGAGGCAGGAGTGGGCCCACACTGCAGGGGAGACGCCAGGTGGTATACCAGGTGGCTGAGTGAGTCTCTCAGGAGAGGCTCAGAGGGGCTGATGTGAAGGGAACACGCCCTGAGTTCCGGTTGTTGTTACGGCAGAGGGGGACCCGCTGGATTTTATTTCCAATACTGCCTTAGCTGTCCTCTCACCGTTATTCCTAGAGCTGGGCTGTAAAGCGTCTTCCAGCTTCCAGGAAGGATCTCCTGTGCTTCCAGCTGCAATTGTGTGTGACAGTGGATCGTGCTCTGCCGTTCTATTTACACTGAGACCAAGTGCCCTCCACCCTCTTCCTCGCATCCCCAGAGCTGCTCTTGCTGTCGCGTCACTGAGGCCCTCCCAACCTGCACCCACCAACGTTCACATCTGCCCCTTCCTTCGAACCTGCCCCCGCCTCCCCCCGCTGACACTGATCGCTACACGCTGGGGACCCTGCTTCTGAGTGAGTGATAGCATTGCCCTTCTGGGAAGGTCCTGTGCTCTGAACATCGTAAAGCAATCAGCACATCAAACCCTGGTGAGCGCAGATACCCTCAGTGGGTGCCGGATGCAGGACAGCTGGGCGCCCACGACGGTCAAGCCCCACAGTGGCCCTCCCTGACCCGACGGCAGTGGTGAAGCGGGGCTGAGCGAGCAGGGTCCACGGTGCCTGAGGTCAAGCCATGCGGGGGGGCCTCAGTGGGCCTGTGTCTCTGGGCCCTGCCCACAGCCATCAGTTCCAACTCTCACGGGAGTGGCCAGGCAGAGGCTGAGGTCAAAGGTGGCCAGGGAGGGGGTGAGGGGCTTGCCATCTGAGGTCCTTTCCAAACCCAAGACCAGACTTGCGAGCTGGGGAGGGTAGTCGGGGGTCACTGGAAAATCTCTGTCACCTCTACCTTGCCTGGGGCAGGCCTGGCTGCGGAGTGGCTGGTCTGACCTGTGAACTCTGTTCGGGGCACCTGGGCCCTTTTCCCCGTAAGGTTAGGGTTGTCTCTGGCCAGGCCCACACGAGCTCTGTTGACAAATTGCCGTCCTAGGAGTTACAGTCCTGTCCAGCCTCAGTGTGAGAGATTGTGTGATCACTTAGCTACAGCAGTGAAACCAAACGAGAGGAAATCCAAAATTGCTTTATGTGAGAGACCAAATATTGTCGTTCCTGGATGAATAGGAGGCATTCTTTAAGCCATGTGACAAAAATATTCTACTTGCACTCTGTGGAAATCAAATGAGAAGTGACAGTTTCATAATGATTCACATTTATATAATATACATTTATAGAGCACTGTCCCCAAAGCCGTAATTCCAAGTCTCCATCTGAGACGTTGTGTGATCATTCATGTAATAGCAACAAAACCGGAGGAGAAAGAAACTGTATTTATTTTAGAAGACAAGATTCTGGCTATGTTCCTAGGCTATTTTAATACATTTATTAGCAACAACAAGGTACTATAATTACACCGCTTGTAAATAGGATAAAATGTAAGCCACTAGCATAAGAGTTGTTCACACACTGCAGTTATAGAATATTATCTAGAATTTATAAAATAAGAGGGTTCCATCTGAGCCACTGATTAATCATTTCACAGTAATAAAACTCAAGAAGAAAAATCAAAATATTTTAATAGAGAGAAAAGCGTCTCCCTGTGGTCCCGGATCCTCGGAAGCGGGTGGGGCAACTCGGAGGAGACTCACTTCTGCTTCCAGGCTGTGTGGACAGTGCTGGCTGCAGACGCCCTCCTGGAGGGGGTGCCTGGCAGGGGAGCCCTGGTGGGGGAGATTCCCAGGCTTCTCTTCCTCCTGTTCTGGAATCTGGGGGGCGGGGCAGAGTCCTCTTCCCAGGAGCTGCCCCAGGGACCCCTGGAACCTCTGCTCTGGGACGAGGGGGCAAGGTGAGGACGGAGGCCAGGCCAGCGGCACGCTGTTCCGATGGGTGGGTGGGTCCAAAGACACTGGCCTTCCCCTTCTGACTGTGGTTTCCTGACTGTGGCGAAGCTCTCCCGGGGCAGAGATGGCAGGTGGTCTTTAAGGGCATCGATGGTTTCCCCTGCACCGGTTGCTCTCCTGCACACGTGGCGTCTTTCAAGCAGGAGCCTAACTGAGCCTCATCCATCGGGGCCCTCGGAGCCCCTGCTGCACCTCCCAGGTGGTCTGTTTCTGGTGGATTTTTTCCATCCAGTCCGAGTGCCCTTCCCAGCAGGTCTCCTCACCTCTCCTTGTTTGGCATGTCCACCTGGGCCTCCTGTGCACCTGCTCCAGGTTCCTAATGTTCTTTCTGCTGCAGAACACGTTTACTCCCTGCTCCCCTGAATCCTCCAGTGTCTGTGAAAGCAGCTCCAGGCTTCCCTGAAGGTGCCGATTTTCTCCTGAACCTCTCGGGGTAGCCTGAAGCCGTCACCGCCTCCTGATGGAACGTCATGGATGCGGGTGGCAGCTACCTGACTTTGGGGGGATTGTCTGATTGCCTCGTCAGACGCATCTTTCCGGGAACGTCTGCCGTCGGTGTGAGTTGTTCCAAATGCTGAAATTTGTCTTCTGTTCCTTTTCGGAAACTGTCTACTTTACACCCAGGAAAGAGTTTCTCTTTCTCACTCCTTGTTGATTGGTTTTCCTCTTTCTGAAGCTGGACTCTCTGATCCGGCTTCCACGGAGGGTGACTCCTTCCTGTGGGTTTGTTGCTGACCAGGCTGAGTTTTTAAAAATGTGTCCTTTCCAACCCTCGCAGGCAGGCTGCCACTGTGCGGCCAGTCTCTGCCTGAACCAAGTCAGATCCCAGTAGTGACTGAGCCAATAAGAACCTTCAGTCCCACCATCTCCAGCACGAGGCAGGCATCCTCTTCATCCCACCTCCCATCCCCAAGGCACTGCCACTGCCTGGGACCCCATCTCCAGGACCAGCGTGACACAGAGCAGCAGGGACACTGCCAGCGCTCAGGCCACTGTGGAGGCCTCAGGTTTCCGGGACCTGCTGACCACAAGAGCCCAGACAGACCAATAAAGCATTCTGCCTGCAATCAGACCAGTGCCCACCTGCCCCCAGGTGGACTCCCGGCGAGGTGGGTGATGGTGAGTGGGGGCAGATGCAGTAAACCCACGTAAGGCCCTAAAAATGTCTTTTTAAAAAAAATTTATTTATTATTTATTTTTGGCTGTGTTGGGTCTTCGTTTCTGTGCGAGGGCTTTCTTTAGTTGCGGAAAGCGGGGGCCACTCTTCATCGCGGTACGCGGGCCTCTCACTATCGCGGCCTCTCTTGTTGCGGAGCACAGGCTCCAGTCAGGCAGGCTCAGTAGTTGTGGCGCACGGGCCTAGTTGCTCTGCGGTGTGTGGGATCCTCCCAGACCAGGGCTCGAACACGTGTCCCCTGCATTGGGAGGCAGATTCTCAACCACTGCGCCACCAGGGAAGCCCTAAAAATGTCTTTTTATCATAAAGCTCGCTCCTGTGAGGTGAACACTTCCACAGTCTCCAGTGGTGTGCTCGTGTGGGGCAGCTGTCATCATAAATGTGTTTGTGGTCAGAATTGTGGGTGAATTGACAGTTTCTTCTATGTCTTCCTTCTGACTCTGGGAGACCCGGTCCCCCTGCCCTCGGGGCCCCACGACCCTCTCGGGGGCTACAGGAGAGCTGGGAACCTGCCGCGGGGTCAGGGAGGAAGCGGCCGGCAAACTAACTTAGCCAGAACCCCTCACTTGGAGAAACACGATGAGAGGCTCAGGTCCCGTCTCTGCAGCCAGACACATGAGGCCCACATACTCCCCGCCCACCTCTCTGCTTCCCCTCCACGCCCGGGCACATGCACCCTTCCAGCCCCTCCGCTCACCCTGTCATCTCCACTCACCCCATTGTGGACGCCGTCCAGACGGCAGACGTGCGCCTGGAAGACTGACCCTGCCTCTGCTGGGGCAGGGATGGGGCAGTGGTGTCAATGGGCCACCTACCCGTCCTGTCCCCAGTGCTGTGGGGCACTGGGGGTGTCCGGGGTGGAGTGAACAATGTGCCCACTCAACATCAAAGGAATAACTGGAAATGACTTCCACTGACCCAGCCTCCCCCCGTCCCCCCATCCCAGGAGGAGAACACAGGAAAGCAGCGAGGAGGAGGGGGGATTGGAGAGGACGGAGCATGTCCCCGTGTTGGGGGGCATCACCTGGCAGCACCTTGAAGAGGAAGCGGGGGCTGGCATTCCCAGAAGACATGGAGCACAGCTGGGGAGGGGCCAGGGGTCCGGGGGCTGAGGTTAAGGGTCAACCTGCCCTTCTCACCTTCCAGCACAAACCTGGGCCGACCACAGGGGTGGAGAGATGGGGCAGAGCCAGGTCTGCGGCTCACATCCCTTCCCCACTCCCCACTTTGCACCACCTTTGGGAGCAAGAAGACCTTCAGTCCTGCTGAGTCTCCTCTTGGCAGGAGGTCGTGTGCAGTTCCCCTCAGGGCCACCTCTGGGGCTGGGGTCACATTAACTCAGTGTGTGTGACAACAACACCCAGCCCAGGGACAGAGGCCACCAAGGGGTGGGGTCAGGCCTAGGAGCATTTCAAGCCCCTTTCCAAATTCGCTTTCATTTGCTGTTGAGTGAACACTTTTTTACTCTTACTTAAAAGCCAAAGGCTATTTTTCCCCTCCTTTCTCATCTTTGATAATTTTTTTCCAGATGAGATCCATTACCCAAAATGCATTCCTTCTCCCTCTATTTTCCCCTCCTTCTCTTACTTATTTCACATCAAGAAATTATTACTGAGCCTCTTCTCTCTGCCTGGTGTATAAAGATTGTTAAGGTAACGTTTGTGAAGCACACACACTCTCAGGGGAGACAGGTTAAACCACTCTGAATTAACGCCTGGTAAATCCCAATAGAATATTTCTCCCCCCAACCCACTGTCACCCCTGAGGTCTATGTAGCCCTTGGCTGTAGACACATTTGGTGAAGAAGTGAACTGGAGCTTGTTGAGGGCACACTGTGTGCCACGTGCCATGCCCTGTGGTGTCTGTCCTTTCTATTGTTAGGTTCTCACAACCATTCCAAGGCAGGTAACCCCAGGCTACAAGGTGCCATGGGAGCGTCGAAAGATGGTCAAGCAGGTCAAGAAGAGCAGCAGAGAGAAGATATTTGACAAGAACTTGAAGAGTTACCAGGTTACACTTGAAGTGTAACCAGGAGCGGGGAAGGGATGAGACACCCCAGAGTGTCCTGCAGGGTAAAATGCCCATTCAGTGATGGACGCATCCACTGTTCTATCATTTCCTCTCCCTCCCCCTGGAGGACTTTTGGGTCATTGATGGGCTGGACCACCAGAGAAAGGACCGAAGCTCCTGAGAGTACAAGGGGAGGGCTGAGGCATCTGGTTAGTTACACCCACATGAAGAATGAAGACCTGGAGGCTTTTTTATACATTTCAGAGGGGTCACCAGCATCAGCATTGAGAGCTGTGTGTTTCTAGAACCTGTGGGGCTTGCACAGACTTGATCTTTCAAATGTTCCTCTGTTTCCCTGAAGGTGTTAGGAGCACATTCTCAACACAAGAAGGGCCCCCAATCTTGTTTCTTCAATAACCAGGCAGGAGGAGGCTGGGGGTGAGAGATGGGGTAGGGGTGCTAAAGAGGCTGAACCTTCTGGACAGTTGGCTGAGTAGAGGGGAGTGGCAGTGAGAAACAGGGCTGGCAGCTGCTCCAGAGAGGAGAGCATTGAAGGTGGCACCCCAGAGCAGGTGGGGTTAAGACATGGAAGAAAGGAAGTTAGTCCTCCCCAAATTGAGATACAGGACCATCTGTGTTATACATTTCTTCTTGAGTAAGCTTTGGTAGTCCGTGTCTTTCAAGGGATTTCCCCATTTCCTGTAAGTTAACAAATGTATTGACATAAAGTTATTCATAGTATTATATATATATATATATATATATATATTTTTTTTTTTTTTTTGCTGTACACAGGCCTCTCACTGTTGTGGCCTCTCCCGTCGTGGAGCACAGGCTCCGGGCGTACAGGCTCAGCGGCCATGGCTCACGGGCCCAGCCGCTCTGCGGCACGTGGGATCCTCCCAGACTAGGGCATGAACCCGCGTCCCCTGCATCGGCAGGTGGACTCCCAACCACTGTGCCACCAGGGAAGCCCCATAGTATTTAATCTTAACGTCTGTAGGATCTGTAGTGTTGTCCCTCCATATATAACTTGATTTCTCTCTTTTTTCCGGATCATCTGGATAGATGTTTACCATGTTTATTCATATTTTCATAGAATCAGCTTTTTTATTTATTTTCTCCATTTTTGTTATATTTTCATTGATTGTATTGACTTTGGATTTTATCTTTATTATTTCCTTCTTTATGCTTCCTTGATGATTAATTTTGCTTTTTTTGAAGATCTTAAGAATGGAAGTTTTGATTATTAATTGGGGACATTTCTTCTTTACTTATATATGCATTTAATACTATAAATTTACCTCTAAGTACAGTTTTCGCTGTACTCCATAAATGTTGATATTTGTATATTTTTATTCAGTTCAAGTTATTTCTAACTTTTCTTGCAATTTTTTTCTTTGGCCCAATGGTTATTTAAAAGCTTACATTTAATATCCAAGTATTTGGGGATTTTCCAGGTTTTTTAAATTATAGATTTCTGGTATAAGTCTGTTGTGATCAGAAATCATACTTGCAATGATTTGAATACTTTAAAATTTATTGAAATTTTTAATGGTCTATTTATGTAAACATCTCATATGCAATTAAAAACAATGTGTATTCTGCTTTCATTGGGTGGAGTGTTGTATAAATGTCAAATAGATAATATTGGTTTATATATTTATTCAGGTCTTTTTATCCTTACTAATTTTTGATGTGCTTGTTCTATTATTGGGAGAGGAATGTTGAAGTCTGATTAAAAAGGTGGATTTGTCTATTTTGCCTTTTAGTTTGAGCAGTTTTTGTTTTATACATTTTGAAGCTCTGTTATTAGGCATATCGTATTTAAGATTTCTCTCCTTTTGATGATTTAACTCTTATAAAATTAGGTTATGAAATATTTCTTTTGCTCTGATACTTTGTGCTCTAAAAATCTTCTTTGTGTTATATTAATGTAGTCAGTCTAAATTTCTTTGAAATATCATTTACTTGGTATCTTTTTCCTATCCCTTTTAAGATGACCTGTTAGCAAACTTAATTCCATCTGCAAACAATTCATCTTTGCTGTGTACACTAGCACGCTGACAAGTTCTGAGGATTAGGATGTAGACATCTTTAGGGGGAATCATTATTCTGTGTATCACAGTCAGTCTTCCTAGAGACTTGCCATACTTTTTATATTTCAAACTAAAATGTTCTTTTATTTGTTTATTTTTCTCTCTTGTTTTTTGGTTTTCCATTTTATTGATTTCTGATTTTCACTATTTTCTTCCATCCACTTGCTTTGGGTTTATTTTGTTCTCAGTGTTTCTAGGTTTTGAGGCAGGGTGTTGGGTTATTTAGTTGAGACTTTTCCTCTTTTTTAACATATGCATTTAGTACTACGAATCTCCCTCTCAGCATTGCTTTGTCTGTCCTGCAAGTTTTGATCTGCTGTATTTTCATTTTCATTAAGTTCAATGTAGTTTTTTCAAATTTTCCTTGAGATTCAGTTTTAGACCCATGAATTATTTTAGAGTGTGCTGTTTAGTTTCCAGTTGTTTGGAGGATTTTCTGTTATCTCTCTATTTTTGATTGTTGGTTTGATTCCATTTTAGTCAGAGAACACACTCGTATGATCAATTCTTTTACATCTGTTGAGGTTTATTTATGGCACAGGACATGGTTTATTTTGTTGTATCCTTGGGACTGAAAAGAATACATACTCTGCTGTGGTTGAGTAGAGTGCTCTGTAAGTTGGTTGGTCGTGTTGTGAGTTTGTCCATATCCTTGCTGAGTTTTGTCTAGTTGGTCTATACATAGTTGAGAGAGGTGTTGAAGTCTCCAACTCTAATTGAAGGTTTGTTTACTTTTTTCATGTCTTTCAGTTTTTGTTTCTAATATTTTATAGCTCTGTTTTGGGTGCATACACATTTAGTTAGGATTGCTATGTCTTCTTGATGAATTGACCTTTTATTACAAAATGATGTTCTGTCTGTCTCTGGTATTTTTCTTTGCTTTGAAGTCCACTTTACTATTTATGTGGCCACTCCCACTTACCTTCAGTTAATTTTTGGATGATACATTCTTTTCATGATTTTTTTTTTTTTTTTTTGCGGTACGCGGGCCTCTCACTGCTGTGGCTTCTCCCGTTGCGGAGCACAGGCTCCGGACGCGCAGGCTCAGCGGCCATGGCTCACGGGCCCAGCCGCTCCGCGGCATGTGGGATCCTCCCGGACCGGGGCACGAACCCGTGTCCCCTGCTTCCGCAGGCGGACTCTCAACCACTGCGCCACCAGGGAAGCCCCTCTTTTCATGATTTTAATCTCAGTCTTTCTATATCATTATATTGAAGTGAATTTCTTGTGGTGTGCTTATAGCTGAGTCATGGTTTTTTGTCCACTCTTCCAATCTCTGTCTTTTAATTGGAGTAATGAGACTATTTGCACTTAATGCAGTCATTGATATGTAAAGGCTATGGTTCCCACTTTAATTTTTGTTTTCTTCCGGATCTGGTTTTTGTTTCTTTTTCCTGTATTTTTGTGGGTTACCTGACATTTTTTAGCATACCATCTCGATTTATCTATAGGGTTTAAGTGTATATCTTTGTGTAGCTTTTTTAGTGGTTGTTTTAAGTGTTATATTATACATACATAACTTGTCACAGTCTACCAGTACCTTTAGTTTGCTAATTTGAGTTACTTCTCCTTACGTGCCTTTATTCCCCCATTTATAGCATCGTTGTCTTAAATATTTCCTCTGAATACACTTAGAACCATATCAGACGGTTACGTTTGCTTGAATCACCAGCCATACTTTAAAAAACTCATGAATGAAAGGAAAATCTGTTGTATTTACCCATTTTTTTCTTACCTGTTCTTTCTGCCTTCCAGATACCCCAAATTTCCTTCTTTTATCTTTTCTTTTCATTTAACCATTCTTTAATGGTAGATCTGCTGGTGATACATTCTCTGAGCTTTTCTTCATTTCAGAATGCCTTGATTTCTGATATAGGACTCTGGGTTGACAGTTTTTTTCCTTCAGCATGAGAAAAATGTTTTGCCACATTTATTTTTGCCTGCCCTCCATGGCTTCTGATAAGAAATTCATTGTAATTTAAATTGGTTCCCCCACCCCTACCCTCTCCCACCCTCACAGGTAATGCTTCATTTCTGCCTGGCAGCTTTCAAACTTTTTTCTTTGTCAAGTTTGACTATGATGTTGTCTTCAGACTATTTGTGGTTTGTTCCGTTTGGGGTTTGTTCAGCCTCTTGAATCTATAGGGTTATGTCTTTTGCTAAATTTGGGAAGTTTCGCCATTATTTCTTCAAGTACTTTTTTGGCCCCTCCCTCTTTCTCCTCTCTTTCTGAGGCTCCGATGGCACAAGTCCTAGGTCTTTTGTTAGAGTCCCACTGGTCCCTGAGGTTCTGTTATTTTAATTAAATTTTCTATTATTCAGATTGGGTAATCCTTATACCCTATCTTCTAGTTCACTTATTTTTCCTCTGTCTCCTCCATTCTTCTGGTTGGGCCCATCCACTGAATTTTCCAAAAAAAAATTTTTTTTAATTTAGTTATTACATATATTTTAAGTTCTAAAATTCCCGTTTGGTTCTTCTACATATCTTCTATTTTATTGTCGGGATTTTCTATTTCGTTTTCTGAAACTTTCTAGTTTTTCATTTACTTCAAGCATATTTTTAATGGCTTATTGAAGTATTTTCATAATGGCTGCTTTGAAATCTTTGCCAGGTAACTCTGGTATCTCTGTTATCCCATTGTCGGCGTCTTTTGATTTCCTTGTTTTATTCCATTTGAGATTTCCTGGCTCCTGGTAGGACAAATGATTCTCAACTGGTCTGGTTACTTTGTGTGTTATGTTTTGAAACACTGGATCTTATTTAAATCATCTGTTTTAGCTGATTTTCTGTGACGCTGCTCTTGCAGGGGAAGTGGGGGCACTGCCCCATTACTCCCAGGTGGGAAGAAATCCGGGTTTCCTACTTGACCTCCATTGACCCCTGGGAGAAGGGATCCTGATTACTGCAGGGTGGGGATAGGAGTTCTCCAATCCCCAGTAGGTCTCCACTGACACCTCCCTGTATCAGCAATAGCTCTTGATGTGTAGAAATTTATCTTATAAATGACACATCGGTTAGGATATCTATAGCTGCAAGTAACAGAAAATCCAACAGCATGATTTGAACCATCAGGATGTTTGTCGTGATGTCAACAAGAATTCTAATAAGTAGTCTCAGGATTAGTCTGGAAGCTCAGGAATGCCATCAGGGATCCAGATTCTTTTTATCTTCCTGCTATGAAATCTTCTCAACCTTATGCCTCTACTACGTGGTTGCCACTGGCCCAGGAATCATATCTACATTCCAAGGCAGAACAAAGGGAGAAGAGTAGCACCAGAGAACTCTCCTCTTGCATCTGTAGTTCTTATGAGGAGGGAAAACCTTTCCCAGAAATATCCGAGCAGCTTTCTGCTTACATCTCACTCAGTGTAGCTGTGTCATATGCCCATCCCTTGCTGCAAGGGAGGCTGGGAGAATGAACATCTAGATAATAGGATCAGGGTTTTCAAAATGAGCTAAGAAGCAGGGGAAGAGTGTATGCCCCCTGAGAATATGAGATCTCCCCCTGCCTCCCGACCCAGTGGGGAATCTCTTAGTAGGGAGGCACACGTGGGGTTGGGGCACCTGCTAGGAGGCAGAAAGCCATGTGCATGAGGACCTCTCATTCATTCTCCTTTTGGAGCGATTTCTGTGTTGATGACCTCATCTCAAAAAGTCAAAAGCTAGCTGCCTGCCCCCTAACCCTTCCCACACTGTGATGCTGGAACACACAATGCGTTCACAGGGGCGCGCTCGCTCCAATCATGGAGGTGGGCTCCAGGGGAATGTGTGGACAATCCCCTCCTCCCACAGATGGTCCTGACTCTCCTTTCTTGGTTGGTCCGAGGTGCACGACCCCACACAGGTGCACGTGAGCCTAGGTTTGATGATTTTGTTGAGGAGGTAGAAGGACAGGGTTCGCTACATCCCCCCTCATTTGTCTCCCCACCAAGCGGGGCGAGGGCATCCACAGTGTCCAGAGGCCTCTGCCGTCAGGAGTTGGCGAGAGAAGCAGACAAGGGTGCCCTCCCTGCTCCTGCTGCTGGGGCTGCGACCCAGGCTGGCTCTGTGGGCTTGTCCGCTGAGGTCAGGAGAGAGGGACTTGCGAGGCAGAGAACGACGGGAAACAGGGATGCAGAGAGAAAGAAGAGCGACAGGGAGAGGCTGCGTGTGTGGCGGTGGAATGCGGGGCGCTGCCGGAGAAGGCGATGGAGAGGCCGCTGAGGCGTCACAGCGAGAGGGGCCGTCCACCTCCCTCCCGCTCAGTAGCTCACAGCACATGCTGTTGCCCGAGGACAGCAGAGGAGTTTAGAGTCCAGGCCAACAGTGCAATATTATGTAAGTCAAAGTCCACTTTAAGAAAAACACGGGAGCATAAGAAAGGTACTAATGTTTGAAGGCAAAGGACATTTTGTCCACATGTTACAGAATGAAGTATGTGGTCTATGTCATGTGGCACCACCCCAGGGAGGCCCCGAGAAGTGATGTCCCCTGGAAGTGATGACCCCCTGGAGGTGAGGTTCCCTGGGGGTAATGTCCCCCCTGGAGATGGTATCCCCTAGAGAGGTGATGTCCCTGGAGGTGATGTTCCCTGGGGGTAAGGCCTCCGCCCCCGGAGGTGGTGTCCCCTGGAGGTGATTTGGCATCCTTGTACTGCCCACCCAAACACACTCCCTGAGGCCAGGAACTCGCCATCAAGGCCATGGAGCTCTTGGCTGGGTATTCTCTTCCTTGCCCCTGTCCGCTTCCCAGTGGCCCCAGGTTTGAAGGCTGTGGGATCTGTGCTCTGGAGCCATGGGACCGTACAGTGAGACCCCCTCGTCCCCATGTGGTCACTGGACTAAACAAGAAACTCCTGTTACAATAACTATGGCACCTGGTGCAGAACTAAGGAAGGTGGGCTTTATTTTCCTTTTTTCCCCTTAAACCACAGGGTCATGAACAAGGAGACTAGAACCAAGCAAAAAGCCTCAGGTCCACACTCGGGCTTCACAGAAGCAGGAAATCTGACCGCCCAGGCTGGGGCCAGTCCAGAGGCCGCTGGGTCCCTGGAGCCATAGAGTGGGCACTCAGGGATCCCAGGCCAGTGTCCGGGTCACTCGCCTCCCGGCAGACAGAGCCCTGAGTTCCCAGGCCGGGCGGGGGATGAGTAACCCCCAAGAGACTTGCCCACACCCCTGCTCTCGACCCTAGGACGGCACGCCTCCCAGATCCTTACAACTCGCAGCCCTGCAGGCCTAGTTATTACCCCTCTACAGACTGCAAATGGGGGAATTGTGCCCCCCCCCAAAGATGTTGGGCTCCTAACCCCAATGCCTGTGAAGGTGACCTTATTTGGGAACAGGGTCTTTGCAGAGGATCAAGTTAAGTTGGGTCGTTACAGGGGGCCCTGATCCCATATGGCCGTGACCTTGAAGGTCCCCTTAGTCACTCAAAGTTCTGTCAGGAGCAGGGGATGGGCAGTCGTGGATTATGGAGGAATTATCTGAAGTCAGAAGGGAAACCTGCCGTGAAACTTGTCATCTGCAAGGGGAAAATCGGACGAGACAGGCAGGCAGATGTGAATCTAGGTCTGACATAATATTTAGGCCAAGAAGAGCCCAGATGGAAATCAGAGAAGAAACCACATTGGCTTTGAGAACAAAAAAAGAAAAAAACTTCTCTGACCAGAATTCTTGGTTGGCAGGTTCTGCTACTGAGACCCCCATGATGGGTGAGGGAAGGTGTGCCTGGAGATCAGAGGGCCCGGGGTGGTCCCAGCCCCCTCCCACCACCTGCGGCCCGGGCTCCTCTCACCTGTGTGATGGCCCAGGAGGGCAGAGGTCCTCAGTTCCCGCCACGGGGAGCCAGGCTTGGCCGGAACTGTGTGGGAATAGTGGGTAGGGACTGGTCTCTAGGGCACTGACCCTCAGAGCTGGAAGCAGCCCAGCTGGCTGGTCACCCCTGCTTTCAGCCAAACCGTGAAGGCATCAGACAGCATCAAAGACCCGCTTACATCACTTCTGTCAGTGGGATTCTCGACTCAAGGTTTCATTTTTCCAAAGCTTTTGGGCCGACGGTTTGACAAACAAGGAATTATCAGAGCTCCGGAGCACAGGGGACGTGCAATCTCTGTGCAGATCCAAACCTCTCTATGTCCCAGCAGAAACCAATCAGAGAGTAGAATAGAAAAACAGGTCGTGTTCGAAACCCCTACAGAAATATGTACTTAGAAACAGGCCTAAGAATAGCTTTCTGGGAAAGTCATAAAACTTTGCTGACAGAGGTAAGGACCTGAAAAAATTGAGAGTGATGCCATGTCAGATGGCGGGAAGACTTCCTGTTCTAAACATGCTAATTCAGCCCCTGATGAACTTTTAAAATCAGTGCAAATCGAATTGAAATTCCACAATGTAATAGCAAAAAAGATTTTTCGGGGAACTTGACACAGCGATTCTAAAATCCATATGGAAGTGTAAATTGCAAGCGATTTTAAGGTGGAAAAGCAAAGGAGTTTTGTTTTTGTTTTTATTTTTTATTTCCTGTCCCACCAGCTGTGAAAGCACAAGCTGACAAGGGTGCCGGGTCAGGCACACAGGACCAGGAGGCCGTTTAGGGCGTGAACCAATGCTTAACAGAACCAGGGACTGGGTGACAGCCGTTCACCCGAAATCCCTTGCAACACTGGGAAAGATGACATTCCTACCTCACACCATACATACAGATGGATGCCAGATATATTTATTAACGACTTAAGTGTAAAGGCATCTGGAATTCTAAAATCATTTCTATAGAGGAGAGACCGTTTGACGATGATGTGTGGAAATCCTCCTTAAAAGAGAGACTACACAGCAAAATGAAAAATATCGATCGCATTGAGATTTATGACACAAGAGATCAAAAACTAAGCTAAAAAAATAAGCACAAACTGGATAAGATACAACTGATATCCAGGCAAAGATGAATGGCCCGGAATGTACCAAGAGACTGCGCCAGTGCCAAAGAGACAGACACACAGCCCAACGGAAAACGGCAAAATTAGGAATAGCAGTCTGCAGAGGAGAAGTACGAGTGACCGCGGAACACACAAACAGGGCTTTCCATCACCGGTAATCAGAGATGCAAACTGAAACAGCTCTTGTACAATGCAGCGTGGTTGGTGATAGGAAAAAGTGCAACAGAGAAGGGTGCGTAAATAAAATGTGGGCGCAACTACTTTGGAAGTAACCTGGCATTGTCTTAAAAGCTGACAGCTTACTTCCAATTCAACTCCTAGCTCTCCAGCCTAGAGAAACTGTCACGTTAAGTGTACCGGGATTCCTATGCGTTACAACATTGTTTATTTGAAAACATCAAAACAAAACAGAGAACATCCAAACACCACAGAAGGGAGAACGAGCTGACCCGTCAGCCTTTTACACCATGGAACGTTCGGTGTCGGTGAAAATCATAAGATGGGCAGCTCCGAGACCCTCAAGGTAAGGCTGGGTAAAGACTGTGCGTCCTGGAGTCTTTATTATAAACCTGGAGACGCCCCACCCAGGGCAGACCAGCTCCGCCTGGCCAGCGGTCCTCTCCGACCCCTCAATGCCCCCCTCCAGGCAGCCGCCTGCCGTCCTGCTCTCCTGTCCTCGCTGAGAGGCCCGCTCTTCTCGTGGGGCCGGGCCTGGGGTCCCCACCGCCATTTCCACCGAGAACACAGCCCAGGGACTTGGGCTCATCACACTCCATAGGCGTTTGAGTGAGAGGATTTTCTGATCCACAGCCAAACGGTTTGCTGTATTGGCTTCACTTTTATTCATTGGTTTCTGCTTTTTTTTTTTTTTTTTTTTTTTTAAGAATCTTCCTAAATTCAGAGGCGATATATATTCCCTCTGAGATTCTCAAGCCATTGCCCTCTGGTGTGGTGTGCTGGCAAAGAAAGCCCCGAGCGTCTCCCATGGCTGGTTTCGGCCCATTTGCCAGACTCCGGGGGGCTGAAAGCGGCCCGTTACCCATCTGTCATAAAGCACAGTCTGATGCTAGCCGGGCAGGAGGGCCGGGGTCTCTGTCTGGGGGCCTCCGGGCGCATGGCGAGCCGGGCCGCGCCTGCCGCGTCCAGGCAGCATGGTGCTGGGATGCGCACCGCACATTCCCTCCTGGGGCTGCAGGTCGGGTGTTGCAGCTGCGTAACTCACGTCCTCAGGCCCTGGAGCCAGAGGTGACCTTGACTGTGGCCCAGCAGGAGGGTGGCGTTGTGGTTCTGTTCTGTGCGCGGCTCGGCGCTGTCTCAGGTGGGTGCCCGCTAACTTCCCCGGGTGGGCTCAGCAGCGGGAGGGGTTGGATGCGGCCAGGGAGGGAGCCCCTCGGTCCCTGGGGCTGCCCACTGCCCACGGCCCCAGCCCATCCGGCCCTTCCGCCCTTCTCGGACAGTCACATGGAGGATCCCCAAGTGGAGGGCACAGAGCTCAGCACAGCCCCAGGCTGGACCCTCGCTGCCCGCGTGTGGGCAGAGCACTTCCGGCTGTCACTTCCTGGGGATGCCTCCCTGCCTCACTGGACCGGCCAAACCCGCCCAGCGACCACGGTGCTCACTAGGCCCTTTGGGCACTTTCAGAGACCCCCATGCCCGTGGGAGTGCCCATTTAATGGGTTCTCTTGGAGTGCAGCCAATCTCTGGGGGCGCCGGGAACCACAGCTCTGATGCACTCCCCAGATCTCTTTGATGAGAACTCCCTGGAGTTCTCTGTAAAATTCAGATTCCTGGGCCCCAGTCCAGACTCAGTCCACCCCTTCCTGGTTCTTGCTGTTTACACAGCTGTTCAACACCCTCCGCCTTCCCCACTAAACCTTACCCAGTTCTGACTTCGCTCAGCCCTGCATCCCAATGCCTGGCATATCGTCGGTGCTCAAGAGGTGTTTGTTGAATGAATAAATGACCTGGCTGTGACTTTCAGCGGTTACTTCTGCATTCATTTTCTTAAGTTGCAATATGGAGAAATTTCTGCCTCCTTTGCGGGGTAAAGGTGAATCTGCACGTGAAAGAGCGTCGTGCCCAGAGTCCTTAAGGTTTCACGAAAGGCATCAGCGGTGCTGACGGGCAGCTCGTGACCCTGCACAGAGCAGCCTCACCGCCATCACCGGGAGCCTGCAGAGCTGCGGCACCTCCCACCAGCCGGCGCTGCCATGTCAGCATCTGCATGGATGAGATTGCAGAGACCCCCGTGCTCAGCCCAAGCACACGGGGCCCCAGGGGGGCTCCAAGGGGCTGGTGGTGAGGGGTCAGGCCAGGAGACCAGGCCTGGCTGGGGTGTGACCCTCCCCTCCGCCCTCCTAGCCCCAAGAGTCAGTGGCCGGTTTCCAGTGGTGGGAGAGGACGTGCGGCAGGGAGGGGGTCCTTTATCAGCGGGAGCAGCTGATCTGAGGGGCTAATCGCCCGTTTCCTGTGGGCCATTGATCCTCTAACGGCGTCTCCAGCTCCAGGCCAGCTGTCTGCCGTTCCAGGCGTTCACAGCCTTCGGAAAAATTTTAAGTTTTCATGGTATCAGCAGGAAAATAGGAAATGGCTTGGAAAAGGGGGCTACGTAAAACAATGGTTTAAGGAGGCCTCGCTTTGGATAAACAGTCCTGGTTGCCCTTTGGAATCTATGGATTTAAACACACACTCAGGAATGTGTGTTCTGTGCTGGGAGATAAACAACCTAGAAACTAACCAGGCCAGCACTTCTGCTCTGGCAGAGCTGCTGGTTGACACAGGAGAGGCCGGCAGGGGGCCCCCAGCTGCTCTCCGACGCAGGGACTCAGCCTGGGGCCTCGGCAGCCCAGCCGGGCCGGGCCGGCCGCCGGACAGGTGCGGAGCTCACCGGAGCTCAGCGCGAGCTGGAGAGCTGGAAGGTGCAGGCTTAGGGCTAACCCTGCGGGGGACTTGCTCTGCTGCCCGGGAAGCGGTGTCTCGCTGCCAGAGGGAGTGTGCGGGGGGCCCACTTATTCCTCTGGCCCATCGGCGAGCAAGCAGGCTCCAGGGTTGGTTCGGCAGTCTTCGGAGGAGGCTTCTGTGTGTTTCTACAGGAGTAGGGCATTTTGGAGTTAGTATTAAAGACACACTTACTGAAAGAGTAAAATACCCTGGAATTGGCCTGTGGCTCTTTGGCGGTGAAAATGAGGCATGGCTGGCACAGCTCGGGCTGAAGGTGACCTGAATTAACAATATGCTTAATTCTCATGATAATAACTGAGGCGCCTGAGCCTTCATCCTGGGCCGGGGCTGAGCTCTGCTCGCACTGTTGTATCTGACCCCTAGGCCTGCGCACAGGGCGGGGAAGGCATTACAGCCACTTGCTTTCTGAGATGAATACGGGGATCAGCCCAGGGAGGGGAGAGAGCTGCCAGGGAGCTCGGCCCCTGAGGGAATGGGGGGGTCTTGCCAACCAACCCCCCCCCCCAGCTCCTTTTGTCACCAGGCCACCTTTGCCACGTGGTGGGTCCCAGGCTGAGTTCAAGGGGCATCTTGTCCAGTCTGAAAGCTGTGATCTGAGCACCGCCCCCATTTAGAACCAAATTGCAGTGTCTTGCAGGAGACGGGCTGACAGTTCTCGTGGGAGCAGAAGACTTTGCTGACAGTTCCAGGCTCCTTCTCTCTTGAGAGGACGATACAGCAAGACCTGCCCTCAGCCTGCCCTCCACCGAGCGCGCGCACCTGGTGGCCTCAGGTTACCTGCCTTCCCACGTCACATCCGTGAGTATCATGGGGAAATATTTGGCAACCATAACATCCCGGGTACTCTTGTTTTTAAGCTCACGGTGGCTTGCAAATAGAGCTTTGTAATATTTCTTGTCTGTTCTAAAGGTAGGTAGGTGGCCTTCAATATCCTTCTCAAATACTTTTTTTTCTTGTTCTGGCGAAGAAACAAGGTAACAAATAAACTGAGGGCTTGCCTGAGCAGAGACACAACCGGATAAACCCGGCCCTGCAGGCCAGGCCTCAACCTCTTGCTCAGAGATGAAGGAGCAATGGCTCACAGATCAGAGAAAACGACACAGAACAAGATGGATTAAGAAAAGAAAGAGGGATGTGCAGAAAAAGATTTTTAAAAAGCAGTAAGATGACGGACACTCTTGCTTGGCAGTTGTGGCCCCGGGCCCTCTGTGGCCTGGGATTCCAGCCACACAGCAAGATCCCTGCTTCACGAAGCAGCTGTTCCACTCAGGGAGAATTTTGCCTGAGACTCAGAATAGCTCTCTGTGCCCTTTACCCTTTTCTCCACTTCCCTTTGGATTCTCAAGTACAGAGTCCAGCTGCTTCAGACTTTCAAATGCTTGAAGATGCAAACGCACTTGAGTTTCCTTTTCCAGGATGAGTGTCTTCAGCTCTCTCATCAGGTCCTCACACGGCAGAGCCTCTTGACCTCTTCCCCTGCCCCATCCCAGGAGCTCTGGAAGGCCATAATGGCAGCCCTGCAGCCCCAGCTCACAGCTGGACTACACTACCCAGCATCCCATGCTATTAGAGACTATACTTCCCAGTATCCAGTGTCGTTGGGGACTACAGTTCCCAGCATTCCACCTTGTTTGGGACTACACTTCCCAGCATCCTGTGCTTATAGAGGATGCTGTGTCTTGAGTTCTGGCCAAAGGAATGTGGGGGAGCCATTTTGGTTTCCTCCAGGCCTGGTCCAGGAAGACCCCACCTGTGTTCCTCCTCCATGTCCTTCCTTCCTCCCCTCCTGGGATAGAGACACCAGGGTGCTCTTGGACGCCTCGTGTTCCAGATGGCAGCCCCTCCTTGGCTGGATCCCTGAGTGACCACCTGGAGCCACCCCCGCCGTGACTTTCCTCCAATAGGTTGGTTTGTCTGTTACTGCAGCCTCGTCCCTACTAGTGAACAAGGCCCTATAGCCAGGGGGTGGCGGAAAGCCGTTGTCACCTATTCACCGAGACCTCCAGGTCGCTTCCAGATCTCCCCAAGGGATACACTCTAAGGTGCCATCGGCAATGGTGTCCTCACGGCACGGCTGAACCTTGATGAATCAGCACCCCCCCCCGACACGCCCTCCAGGCTGGCCTGCAAGCAGGACTGGCAGGGCTGGGAGGTGACCCTAAGACAGCCTCTTTCACACAGCACGGCCGCAACAGCTCGTGTCCCTAAACCGGAGCAAGCTGCGGTTGTGCCAGTGGGTAGATTACAGTTATTTCTCAAAACCAGCCGAAGGCCTAGCCGCAAACCATGTAGGCTGTGGCTCCAGGGAGGAGGTGGTGGGATGACAGCACCTCAGGTCAGCCTTCGGGCTCGCGGGAAGGCAGCCCCGTGCTCTCAGATGCACAGCCTTTCCCTAAAAGAACACAGCTCTCATTACCGGATCTTCTCTGGCATGAAAAGGAAGAGTTTTAAAAGAAGGAGAAGGTGCCAGTCATTCACCAATCACAGAAAAGTAAGTAACGCAGCCCCCTTCCCTCCCCCTTCACCTCACACGACGTTAGCCCAACGTTAGGGCCGGTGACCTGGGGACACCTTTGATTTCCCATTAAGTGAAAATGAGAATTGTCTTGGGTGATGAATTATCTGGGCAACCCTGCCAGAAGCGAAGTACGCTCAGGCTCAAAAAGAAAATAAAACACACGTGGCATCCTTGAGCGTGGCCTGTTTGTGAGGGCTCGCTTTTCCTGCCTGGGCTGGCTCCCCTGGGTGGGCAGAGGATGAGGACAAAGGGCCAGGCCTCCCGGAGAGTCCAGCCTGGAGACGGAGACTGGAGGGCCATTGGAGAGCCCCTGGGGTGTGCGCCTGGCTGGGACTGTGTGTTTGCGAGGGGAAAGGAGTGCCCGGGACCCAGCTCAGCTTTCCCAGCCTGGCCCTGCCCTTGCCCAAACCTGTAGCCCAGCAGTCAGCGGCACCCTCACCCTCCTCTGCTCACAGGAGCCAAGTCGGCGGGGGGCGGGGACAGTGGACCCAGAGCGGGGCAATGCGATGGGAGGGGGACAAATTCTGGGTCCACGCGGAATGGTGATGTTAGGGGAACCGCTGACAGAAACCGCCCGTCCTGGCCGGGCCTCATAGTAACCACTTGCATGAAACAGGAAGTCCTGGTAAGGAACTCGGAACTAACAAGCCACCACCGACCGGAAGAATTTGGGAAAGGTCAAAGGAGAGAGGAGATGCCAGTCCGTATGTCCTACCAACCTCCCAGAGTCCTTCTCGCCGGAATCCACGTTGGCTGAGCCATGCACCACCAGGAAGGACCCTGAGTCAGAACGATTGGCCAGAGACAAACTGGCCAGAAACTAACCCCATCGCCATAAAACCGGAGACTGTAAGCCACGTGGAGAGCAGTCCTCCTGGGTCCCCTCACCCTCCTGCTCTCCCCCCGGGCGCCCCTGCCCAATAGAGTCTCTTGCCTTGTCAGCACGTGTGTCTCCTCGGACGATTCATTTCCGAGTGTTAGACGAGAGCCGTCTCCGGCCCTGGAAGGAGTTTCCCTACCTGCAACAGTGACATTGGTGAGATCACCTTATAGAAAGGACCTCGGTGAGTCCCAGCTCTCTGTTTTACACACGAAGGGACCATTTCAGAGCCCTGAGGGGTTTGTCCAAAGCTGCAGAGCCTGTGGGAGCTGGGGGTCAAAGCCCTGCCGTGGGCAGAGCTGCTCCGGGCAGGCAGGGGCCTGAGCCTGGGCTTCCCAGGCTATGGGGTGAAGGGGCCACACGGGGAGGAACCAGGAGCTGGGTCTTTTCAGACCAAAGGGGGTGGGCAGAGGTTTGGGTCTACCCTATACGTGAGGGTGTGCAAGGTGGGCATGGCCACATGTTTTTTTTTAAACATCTTTATTGGGGTATAATTGCTTTACAGTGGTGTGTTAGATTCTGCTTTATATCAAAGTGAATCAGTTATACATATACATATGTTCCCATATCTCTTCTCTCTTGCGTATTCCTCCCTCCCACCCACCCCCATCCCACCCCTCCAGGCAGTCACAAAGCACCGAGCTGATCTCCCTGTGCTATGCAGCTGCTTCCCACTAGCTATCTGTTTTACGTTTGGTGGTGTATATATGTCCATGCCACTCTCTCGCTTTGTCACAGCTTACCCTTCCCCCTCCCCATATCCTCAAGTCCATTTTCTAGTAGGTCTGTGTCTTTATTCCTGTCTTACCCCTAGGTTCTTCATGACATTTTTTTTTTCTTAAATTCCATATATATGTGTTAGCATACGGTATTTGTCTTTCTCTTTCTGACTTACTTCACTCTGAATGACAGACTCTAGGTCTATCCACCTCACTACAAATAGCTCAATTTTGTTTCTTTTTATGGCTGAGTAATATTCCATTGTATATATGTGCCACATCTTCTTTATCCATTCATCCGATGATGGACACTGAGGTTGTTTCCATCTCCGGGCTATTGTAAATAGAGCTGCAATGAACATTTTGGTACATGACTCTTTTTGAATTATGGTTTTCTCAGGGTATATGCCCAGTAGTGGGATTGCTGGGTCATATGGTAGTTCTGTTTGTAGTTTTTTAAGGAAACTCCATACTGTTCTCCATAGTGGCTGTATCAATTTACATTCCTACCAACAATGCAAGAGGGTTCCCTTTTCTCCACAGCCTCTCCAGCATTTATTGTTTCTAGATTTTTTGATGATGGCCATTCTGACTGGTGTGAGATGATATCTCATTGTAGTTTTGATTTGCATTTCTCTAATAAATAGTGATGTTGAGCATTCTTTCATGTGTTTGTTGGCAATCTGTATGTCTTCTTTGGAGAAAAGTCTATTTAGGTCTTCTGCCCATTTTTGGATTGGGTTGTTTGTTTTTTTGTTATTAAGCTGCATGAGCTGCTTGTAAATTTTGGAGATTAATCCTTTGTCAGTTGCTTCATTTGCAAATATTTACTCCCATTCTGAGGGTTGTCTTTTGGTCTTGTTTATGGTTTTGAGGACTGTCTCAGGACGGGACAGCTTGAGTGGCCTCCGGTGGTGGCCCGTGAGAGAGAGAGGGGCTGTGGCGAGTGGACACAGAGCTCACTCACCTGGGTCCTGGCTCCCCTACGCCCCCAACTTCTCTCCCCACCCCGCCCATGCTCCATTCCCTTGTCCCCTTCCCAGGGAGGGACTTAGTCTCCCCTTCCCAGATTGCTGCCCCCACCCCTATTGGCGGCCTCCACTCCTTTGCCATCTGTGCCTCTGGCCCCCTGGGAACCCACGTCTGTCTGGACATCACACTCATTCTCATGGGAGGGCTCCTTGGGGTGGGCTTACTGGCTCCTAAGTGCGGTAGCTTCCCAGGGCAGCGCGGCAGGAGCCGCCAGCTGGTGCCTTACGCCACGGGGTGCATTCCTGCGCCGTCTGGAGACCGGAGGGGCCGTGGGGCGCTTTCCTTCTGAGGCTGCCAGGGAGAATCTGTCTGTGGCGTCCCTCCTGCGTCTGGGGTCTGCTCACACGCCTTGTGCTCCTCGGCCCGTGCCTCCATCTTCCTTCGCTCAGTGTTCTCCCGGGTGCCTGTCTGGGTTCGAACACCCTCCTTTTGTAAGAACATCAGTCCTGTTGCATTAGAGGACACCCTGCTCCAGTCTGACCTCAGCCTACCTAATAACATCGACAATGACCCTATTTCCAAATCAGGTCACCTTCTAAGGTACTGGGGATTAGGGGTTCCATATATGAACTTTGGCAGGGACACAGTTCAGCCCACAGTAACCGAGTCGGTGAACTGAACCTTATAGAACTCTGACAATGAGCCCCATGAAGTGGCCTTCCTTGGTTTCGAGCCTTATAACATCTGAGGATGCTGCCCTTGACCCATCCTCGTTGTCACCTACAGACCTCCTGACCAGCCCCTCTCCTGTTTCCCGGGGAATTTGGAGGCTGGCTCATCATCTCTCCATCAACACAGACACCATTCTCGGCGATTTTGAGGCGCTCGTGGGTCACATATTCACCATCCTAGCCCTGATCCCTCAACTTTCTCAGGATTATTGACCCTCGCCGTTTTCCAAGCAGACGTGCTCATGACCTTGAGCCGTATCTTGGCGTCACGCTGAAGCTTGAACCTGCCGCCACGTCTGTACTGCAACCTCCTACCTTCTGCCTCCCTCATCCCCTCACTCTCCGACACCTGCTCTGTGACCTGACCCAGAGGTCAGCTCCTATGCTATTCAGGCTCTTTAGGTCACAGGTCACGGAAACCCAACTTAAATGGCGGGCTCACCTACCTGGCAAATCCAGGACCTGATGGCTGCAGGGACGGCTGGGGCCCTGGGCTCAGGGGAGGCTGTCCGTTCTTTCCATGCCCCCCTCTCCTGTCGCCTTCCCTTCTCTGTCTCAATTTGGACTGACTTTGTTCTTCAAGCAGGTGTCTCCACCTGGCTGCCAAGGTGGCCACCGGAGCCCAAATCTGGATTCTTACCGTTTGTGATTTAGAAGAAAGAAAGAGACTTTCCTTCTGGCAGAGTCCAAGTATTAAATCTCACGGAAGGGCTCTGACAGACTGTGCTCGGCTCACATGTGGTCACTGGATTGGCCGCTGGCCCCAGGGGACCAGCGTGGCATGACCAACCCCACTGGTGCCGAGGGAAAGGTTGGCCCATCACTGAGGGTCTGTCAGGTTAGGCTGTTTGGCTTCACCATGTTGACCAGAAGACATTTTCATCCTGAGAAAGTTTCTAACTCGGAGTTCATGCACCATCGTTTAGTCAGAATTACACCAGCAGCTGTTGAAGTCTGTCAAGGAAGCATTTTCTGAAGCTAATTCCATTAAGCCAGTTTAGTTCTTGGACCAACTTCTACACAGTGCAGTTAACCAGATTGTTCCCATTTTTATTTTTCAGTGAAGATTTGATTCATCCATTTTTGTGTGTTTTTTTGTTTTTGTTTTTAAACGATGTCTAATTTCAGGAATTGTATCTTCTGCTCATGGGTATTCTTTTGTGGCTATTACTTCTACGAAGCCAAATTTCTTGGGTAATTTGCACAGATCTAAATTTTGTTAAGGGGACTTCCCTGGCGGCCAAGTGGTTGAGACTTGGCCTTCCACTGCAGAGGGTGTGCAGGTTCAATCCCTGATCAGGGAATTAAGATCCCACATGCCTCGGGGCCAAAAAACCAAAACGTAAAACAGAAACAATATTTAAAAAAATTCAACAAAGACTTTAAAACTGGTCCACATAAAAAAATTAATAATAAATAATAAATAAATAGATACATTTTGTTAAGAATTCTTCTGTCAATCTAAATCTTAAAAAATTTAACGTGTATTTTTACCTACTGTCAGTGTCACTTTCTGTTGGTTATTTCTAACAAGGCTCATTTCTTTCTGGTTCAATTTTATGCTTTTCAATATTAGCAATGATGTTTTGTTCAATTTTTATCTATAATGACGTCTATCGTATGCAGCCTCAGTTTTTGTTGGCTTTATTTTGTGTTATTTCTACCAATAACCTTAAATTTGAATTGGAAAAAAAGTCCAATACTTTGTATTTCTTAGCTAGTCCTGAAAAAAGTGGCATGTAATTACCCTTGGATAATTGTTCTTGTCCATGACTGAATTTTATGGCTTATTCAGTTCCTTCATGAACTATGAATAACCCTCTGTTATTTGACAGAACAAAGTGTTTGCCATGAGGTCAGAATGTCTCCAGATAAATGTGGCAAAATCAAGAGCAGTATCTTGGTCCTTCCAGAGCCAAGTGGGGTAGAGAGGGGAGAAGCCCTTTCCTGAGAGAAGCTGTATGCGGCTCCTACAAGAAAGGTGATGGGAAAAATGCTTGGAAATAAAATGAAAAATTACATGGTCTTGTTCATCCATCTCCCGACATGTCTCCTCCCCTCAGGCCTTTGCTATTTTCATCCAGTGTAACCCACTGCACCCCTCTGTCCTCTAATGTCCCCGGACTTCTTGTTCCCCAGAGTCATTATGAAGGGACTTATTAAAGATGGAGGACTGAATCAACACTCCCCTCTGTACTGTCAACTGAAAATAAATGTACAACCTTAAAGTCGAGAATTATGTTTTATTCAGCAGACAAAACTGAGACCTTAAGCCCGGGACACAGCATCTCAGATAGCTCTGAGGGACTGCTCCAAAGAGACAAGGGTTGGGGGGAGGATATAGAGGAGATTTTGCAACAAAAACCAGGTTGTTGGGACATCGAAAGATTACTGTTAATTAAAGAAAACCAGACGTGTCAAGTTAAGGAACTTAGTGCTTTTCTATTATGGGAAGACGCCGGAGTCTGGGCTCACTGAAATCACCCCTTTTATATGCACCTTAGCTCTCTGGGGCCAGCGTCCTGTGCTTCTCCTCCTGCATCTCCTCAGGGCGCACCGTCGGGGTGGCTGTAATGTGATGGCTTGATGGCTGCAACATCCTTTGTCTCCTGATACGGCAGCAACATTTTTCATGCACAAAACCCACTCCCAGTGCCGCCCCGTCCGCTAGTGCCTGTATCCCATGCTCCCCTTCCCTACTCATGCCCTCAGGATGCTGACCACAGCTGGAGAAAATGCAAATGCCACCACCTGGTGCCCAGCGAGTAGAGGCTCCAACCCCAGCTGCGGCCCCAGGGCTGCGCAGGATCCTCTGTCCCTGCCTCTCCTGTCCCTCTGCTCAGGCACCCCCTGACCCCCTCCCCTCCCTCTCCTCAGCGGCCCTGAGTCCACACTTCTCAGAGCAGACAGCTGTCAGGTGGGGTCCCCGCCCACATTCCTGCAGCTGCACTTCATCTTCTTTTGGGTGAATGTCCATCCCCCCCGCCGTCCTGGATTCCTCCCTCTGCCTCTTTGATGACCACCCCCAGTGAGGATCACTTGTTTCTGCTGTGTCCTGTCCCTGGCAGGGGGCTTGCCCTCCCGAGGCTCCTCTGACCCTGCGGTCTCCGGCTCTGCCTCCTGCCCCCACCCCCGACTCTCAGAGCCTCTCTGACCTCCGTCTTCTCCTGGACCTGCCACTTTGAAGGATGCTCCTTCCCTTGCAGCCTCCCACCTGGATGTGGACCCGCTGCCTCTTTGCTCTAAGCCTCTCCACACTTCCGCCAGCTCCACCCCTTCCCAACTTCAGCCTCGGATCCCAGATTTTCATCTCGGGTAGGACACCTGCTTGCCCGGGAGGGGAGCTCCGTTCCAGAACCTTCCGTCTGTCCCGCATTCCCAGGCCCTGCCCAGAAAGGTAGCCCAGCACGTGGGCACCCAGGGTCTGGCCTGTCCCTGCCTGTGGCTGCTTCCCACTCAGTTGATGGGTGGGTCCCCAGGGCTCTCTGCGTCCACCTTCCCTCCCCACCCAGACTGGCCAAGTCCTGAAGCCAAGCACCACCACTTCCTGGCCCAGTAGTGCCCCTGGCTGGCCCGGCGTCCAGCTCAAAGGAGGAGGAGGGATGATGTGCACAAACTCAGCTGGCCTTCCGTCCACCAGCCAGCCCCTCCTGCTGCTGCTGGGGGAGGTCTGAGGGCGAGGGCCCTGGCCTCCACTCCCCTAGAGGTGGGCGCTGCCACATTAAACCTCAGGTGAAGGGTGTGGGGTGGGATGGAGCAGGGCAAGTGTTTCTTGACCCTGAGCTTGGGGAGAGAAGGCAGAAGGAGGTTGGTCCATCTGTCCCAGCTGCTTAAATGTTACCTGGTGTGTTGCAGGCCCTGACTGTCTGACGGCCCCCCGGAGCTCCAGGTCTGCCCGACACACTCTGATGTGGGCCGGACGGCTGCACAGACCTGCTGCTGTCTCCTTGGGCCCTGGGATCTCTCCTCTGGGTCGGGACTTGGGCTCCAGTGTCCCAGACGAACACTCAGCCTTGTGATGAGTACTGTGTCCCTCCCTGCCTTACACCGGGGGTAGTGACAGTCCTGACCCTGGTACCTGGTGGACTGAGTGAGCGAACGAAATACTGAAATACTTCCCGTAGAAACTGGCACACGTACAGTCCTCCGTGGTCCATTCTGCAGTAATTGTGCATGTTTCGTGGGCCCGCTGTTAGATTCAGGCTCGTAAAGATACTGACAGGTGTGCTTCCTTCTCATCACGATACGCTCTTATGCCTCTTCTGTACCGTCACGGTCACGGCTGAAGTTAAGGGTGGTGAGCACAGTCACACCCTGGTCAGTGGACGTCTCTCCTGTCCCTGACTCCCACTGTTCTCGGCCACCGTGGCCCCTGTCCTTGGCTGGGACACCAGCCATTGTGGTGTCCTCCAAACAACGCCCATGGGAGCATCTTGGTCCCTCCCTGAGACGTCTCCAAGGTGACCTGGTCAGACCCCTCCACTCTCTTGGTCCTTTCCTTCCCTGTGGGGGTTTCCTGTCCCTGGAAGCCATCTCTTGCACTTTGGGATACTCGCTGGGGTGCTGTGACCTCACAGTGATGTGGACTAATGTCCACGTTGTCACCATCCTTTACCAGCCCCTCGTCTGATCGTGGAATCACCCCCTTCTGGCTACCTGGGGGCATCTCAGAATGTCCCCTCCTCGTAGTTCGATCATGGATCCAAGCCCACCGAGCTGGAGATGGAACTAAAGCCCCAAGTTTCTACTTTCAGGGTGTAGATAATCTAGAAAACTAGAGAATAGTCACAAGGGGCAGAGATTGGCAAAGGTGTAATCAGACCCCAGCCAGGACCCCAGCCTGCTAGGAACTGAGTCTTGGAGGAAGAGTAAATGTGGCCAAGGAAAGGACAGGGGGAAGGAGCACCTTTCTAGGCGGGGGGAAGAGGAGGGTGGAGAGGGGAGGAAGGTCGTGGGGAAGGTCAGGGCACCAAGAGGGAGAGGGGCACCAGGAGACCCGGTCAGACCCGCTTTGGGTGGGGTTTCTCTTCCAGAAAGAAATCGGAATTCCAAAAGAAGGGGAGGGAGGGTTCAGGAGCTGCACCGGTCACCTCCCAGACTCACGATAACCATTTCACGAGCTGCAAATGGGACCATGTCCCACCAGGGTCTCCTGGAGTGAATTCGGGAAGCTCCTTCTAGTGTGTTTCTGAGGATGACTCTCAAAGGACACCCTGACACCTGGCTGGTGTTGCTGGTCTAGGACTTGGTCCATAGCTAGGTCTCGTGGTCACTACTGACACCTTCTGTGTCACTTTGGTCAAGGAGGGTGGCCAACTGCATGGGGCGCACCTGTGCCCCTTGCACGCCTGCGAAAGTTGCTGGTGAGGGAGGTGTGGGGCCGCACACGCACGGGCAGACACGCGGCTGGGCGAGCGCACTGGGGGCTCTGCTTTTCCAAGTGGGGATTTGTGACAGACCTTGCTCTCATGCTGGATTTTAAATTAGATTCTTTCGTTGCAACTGCAAGTGGAAAATAATACACCCCTGGAACGGTATTAGCTAAACCTTCCACAGTAATAAATCTGTGTGCTAATGGTTTGTTTCTGCGCTGTTTGGTTGTCATGGTGACAGGCTGCATTAACTAATAAGTTTGTTTTGAGAATTTTAACACCGGGTTGCCAAATGCTCTTTCTGCAGCAAGGGCTTAAGCTTTTACGGTTCTCTATGGGATTAACTTGGACTCAGTGTCCTTCGAGCTCTGAAACACAGCCAGAGCCCCATCCACAAACACGACTCGGAAAGTGTGAGATGCGCCTCTGTAAACATGCACGAAATAACGGCACTCTGGGGACGCCACGGAAAGGGGGAGAGCCAGCAGGACTGTGCCCGTGGTCTTGGCTTTCTGGAGCACAGTTCAGCGCAGGGACGTCTCGGTGACAGACAGGGAGGCCAGGCGTCTCTCCTGGTTGTCTGACGAGAGTGTGAGCCTCTCATCAAGGGGACCGGTGCTTCCTGTACCCACCTCATTCCCACCCGCTGCCCGGAGAGGCCCCGAGGCAGAGGCAGCCGCTGAGATGGTGGGGCAGGGGCCATGGGGCACCCAGCGGGGGGCTGACCCTTGAGAGGGAGGTGACACGAGGGCCGGGTCTGCTGTGTGAAGCTCCAAGGGGGGCGCTGCTTATTCACAGGACACGTGGGGCGGTGAGCGGACTGGCTAAGCCAGGAGGCTTGCTGGCCCCTGCCGGCCTGGTTAAAACCTGCTCTGGGCCCTTGGGGCTTCCCTGGTGGTCCAGTGGCTTAGAATCCGCCTTCCAAAGCAGGGAACGTGGGTTTCCTGGTCGGGGAACTAAGATCCCGAATGCCACAGAGCAGCTAAGCCCGTGCGCCGCAACTAGAGAGGAACCCTCTCGCCAGAGCGAAGAGTCCGCTTACCTCAACGAAAGATCCCGTGTGCTGCGACTAACACGCGGCGCGGCCAAAATAAATAAATAAACAAAGGGGAAAAAACCGCTCTCTGGACCTGAGGATCCCTCTGTAAAGGAGGGACTTCTTCATCCCTGAGTGGGAGCTTTGGGGCCTGAGGACACCGGACATGGGCTCTGCCCTCACGGTGCTGCTGTGTCCTCGGCCGACTCGTCCGTGGTTTGTTCCTGTTAATGATCCTGCTTGGGCGACACCTGCCAAGTCCTGGCTGGGGAGGGGTGCCTGCAAACAGGTCCCCGCCACCCCCTTCCCACTCTCCTCTCGGCCCTGCCGGACTCTCACCCCGGAGCCTGGGGACGCGGTCCAGGACCCGCCCTGCACGCGGTGGGAGGTGAGCGGACCTCACGCGGCTGGGCCCATCCCCAGGCTCCTCCTTTCCAGTGGGAGTCCGGCAGGGGACAGCAGCCCTCTCACGTCAAGTCACCATGCACCCCAGAGCCCTCTTGGCGCCCTGATGGGCCCCGATGCTGAGATTCCACGGACCGGAGCACCTGCTCTTCGTGAGGGATTGTCCCAGAGCCTGAAGCCTCCATTCGCCGAGGGTGGTGTCTGTGGCTCTAAGAATGGGGAATAATTAACTAATTTAAAGTACGTGCTCGGCACTGGTCTAGGAGCTGGTAAAGCTGGAGGACAGGGCAGGCCACGTCCTGCTCCAAGGGAGCCCGGATCCCAGTGACTATGTAACAAGTGAGGGAATGATCGATACAGAATCCCAGGTGGTGGTGCCAGGAGGAGGCCAGTCTGGGTGGGGCTGGCGGGTGATGGAGAAGACCTGCTGAAGCGGGCAGACCCAGGGGCTCGGGCGAGGACGCATTTCGACGGCTCCCTCAGTGCCGGGATGGAAGCACAGAGCAGGTGCTCAGAAAGCAGGGCCGTCGGCAGGTGGGGAGGTGACTCTGCCGGTTGTGGAACCTGTCGCTCAGAAGAGGCAGCAGCTCCTCCAGCAGCTGGCGGAGACGGCCGCCGCCCTGCCTCCCTGTGAAGGATGGCCTTGGCCTCAGCTAACAGGAGAGAAAGGGACATGGCAGAACACCTGGATGACCCCGTGACATCAGGGTGGGACAAGGCCCGTCGGTTTCAAGAGTCTGGAGCTCTTCAGATGCATTTGGAAAATCGTTTATCACACTTAATCTACCCTCAAAAACCGTAAATCCTTGGCCAACTCACTGGAGGCCTCTGCACCTCAGTTCCCTCGACTGTAAAATGGGTTGGTAATAGCCCCTCCCACATAGGAAGATGGTGGCTATTTAAAGGGTTACTTTGCACAGAGCACCGAGGGCACTGCCCTGCCCTGGGCAGGGCTCACGCTGTTAATGGTTGAGTCAGGTACCGCCCACAGTGTAACAAATCGCCCCAGAATGGAGTGGCTTAAAATAGCAATCATTTTATTATCATCTCCCACCATTCACGTGGGTGAGGGATTTAGGCAAGACACAGCTGGGTGGCTTGTCTCCACTCCACTATATTTGGGGCCCCAGCCGAGAAGCCTTGGAGGTCTTAACGCTGAGCCGATAGCGGGTAGGACAGTCCTCTGCAGACTCTGCCCTTTGAGAGGGTGTGGGAGGGACATAGCAGCAGCAGCCCCTGGCCCATCACAGCTCTGAAATCCAGCCAGGCACTTGCCAGGCCCTTGGTTACACTCAGTCCTGCAGGAAGGAGGGCCAGCATCCCAGGCTGGGGACTTGGGAGGACATGGGAAGTCGCGGCGTGGTGGAGGGAAAGGGTTGGCCACAGAGGGAGGCTGAGGCCCTCAGGGTTCTCTTCGTTTATTCATCCATTCATTCATTCAACAAAACTGTGGCGATCCCGAGTGGTTGATGAATGGGTGAACGTCAGGGCCACGAAGAACGAGGTGGTGGAAGGGGAAGCAAAGCCAGGTCACAGGAAGCTTGCATGTCAGGGGGGGGCATTTGGGACCCTGAGGGCATAGGAGCCGCCCAGGGTTTGGGGCCGTGGTCCAGCACCGATTCCTCTTTCAGAAAAGTCCCCCTGCAGCTGGAGGGAGGGGAGACAGATGGGAAAGCAGGGAGCCCTGGAGACCTGGGCCTGGCATTTGCAAGAGCCCTGCCTGGGAATGGGGAGGGGCAGATACTAGGGATGGTAGGATGGGAGGCATTGACATTTGATGGGATATGGGGAGGGGGAGGCGGGGAAGAGAGAGGAGTCCTGGAGGCCCCACATGAGCCTTGCACGGTGGGACCATTGGCCAAAAGAGGGTAGGAACGGGAGCGAGAAAGAAGTTGTTTGCAGGGAAAATGGTGATCTCAGGTTTGGACAAGCAAAGTGTGACATCAGAGGGAGAATAGAGGTGGGTGGGGATGTGTCCGTGAGATTGACTGAGAGACGTAGGAACAGTGCTGAGATGTTGAGATTGTCTCAGCCAGCAAAAGTTTCCATTATTGCCTACTCTCCTGTCTCCCAGGTCTCCTGTCTCCCAGGGTGTGCGAATGGTCATGTCGTATAATGATGCGTTTAGAAGAAGCATTGGAACATGTTTTTGTATATAATTAATTTTGGAACTTTTACAGTGGGGTGTGTGCGTGTGTGGGTGTGTGCACGTGTGTGTGCCTGGAATGGAATTTGTTCCCGCTTTCGGTGTCATTTCTAGAAGTGACTTACATGAATGTTTGTAATTATTCCAGACAAGGAAACTGATAACAGTACAGAAACACTTTATCACCAAAGAATATCTTTTTCTATTAGCACCACTGTTATGGACTGAATGTTTGTGTCTCCCCCAAATGCATGTGTCAAGGTCCTAACCCCCAAAATGGTGGTATTTGGAAGGTGATTGGGGTTAGATGAGATCATGAGGGTGGGGCCTCTGATGGGATTGGTGCCTTTATCAGAAGAGGACGAAAGATTTCTCCATCTCTCTTTTTTTCCCCTAAAGCACCACAGAAAGGAGTAAGTCTTTCCAAGGCAATAACATTTGGAAATTACTTCTGTGATTTAAAAAAAAAAATGCATAGAAACTAAACATAGCAAATGTAAGGACCCCAAGGTCCCTCTAACGTGGGCAAGTTTGGGGTTGACGCAAACAACCCTGCACAGCTGTGCATGTTGCATTACACGGACTCTGCAGCATCGAAACTTATATTCAAGCTGATGTACTCGGTAAAAGGAAGGACAAAGGCGTCAGAACTGCAGCTGTCCACAAAGTGTAAAGTGTTAGCAGTAAATGGGCTCCGAAAGCATCTGGTCCGGCCCCTTCGTTTGATAGAAAGGCCGGGCTCAGTGAAGACCACCCACTCACCCACCCACCAGTCAGCGGAGCCACGGCCAGCCCTGCCCAGCTCCGTGCCATCCCCGGTGGGCAAAGGAGGCTTGGAGGCCTGGGTGACTCCCCGGGGGGTGCCCGTGACCCCACACAGCTGGGTGGTATAGGGAAGAAGCCAAGTCCAGACCGTTGATCATGGACCCCAGGCAGCAGGGGTGGGGGAGACATACCACAACTGTGAAATGGAAACTCCTTTCTTTTTAGAGGAGAAAATCCATTTATAGCTCTTTTCTGACCAGATTGTAATATCCCTGCCAGCAGATCTGAGAAAAGCCTATGCTTTTCCAAATTCTAAGGCACTTCACTTTTTCCTAACATCAAAAATTCCTTGATTCCACTTCAAAGCCCCTGCAGGTGCCAATTCTACTTAGTGTTAAGCCTCAGGCCAGATTCATTTGGCTGGTGTGTAGCTTCTGTGTCTTCCGAGGGGACGAGTGTGTATCTCTGCTCAGAGACCCACAGAGTTCAAGGGGTCCCCCTACATCCAGCAGGTCTCTCCACAGGCCTGGTTTCCCTGGAGGGGTGCGGGGAAGAGCCTGGAACCACTGTCACGGACAGAAGGGAGAGCAGGGGAGGGCGGCCTGGTGCTGGGGCCCCAGCTGGGCTTTGTTCCCTCTGAGCCAGACTCAGCTTCCAGGGACTGGAGGCAGTGAGGAAAGTGAAGATCGCTTCTCCTCTGGGAAGGGCCTGTCTTGACCGACGCAGGGCAGGGCCGCAGTGGGACCTGCGGGAACCCTTCTGCTGCATGGCATCGAGCTGAGGCCACACGGGGCCTGCAATCACCTTTCAGCCTCTGAAGGAGGCGAAGCCCACTGTTGCCGACTTCAAAGCTATTTATAGCCTCTTGCATTTTCATAAAGCTTTCTGTGCAGGAGCTAGGCTGCTTCGGGTGGCGACAAAGATTCTTGGCTCAAGCAAACTTTGGTCAGGCTCCCGAACCCTCTCCTGGGCCCATCTGTGCACTTCCCTATAAACTCCAGTTTTAATAGGACCCTGCTTGGTCAGTTTCACCAAAACCCCTGCCGTCCACATCTGGTCACCCTCTATATGTGATCGGGACCATTGCACCCTACCCCTCCCCCCTCCCCCGGGAATGTCTGACCTCCCTGGCCTGCAAGAATCCCGTAGCGTTGGTTTATCCAGACCCCCCTCACCCCTGATGTTTCCTTTTATAATTTTCCGTCCACTGACCCTCACCCCGCTTCTCAGCTATAAATCCTCATGTGTCCGCACCGTAGTCCGAATTGGGCCCAGGTCTATACCAAGGTCTCTTTTCCCCTATTGGGATAATTCCTGAAGAACATCTGCTCTTACAGCTTTAACTACTGTCCAGCTCTGGGTGTAAGAGCGCAAAGCTCGGGCCCAGCAATTGTCTGCGCTTCCGTGGGGTCAGGCCTGGACCGCAGCCCGGTGTCCCTGACTCCCTGACCCAGGGGCTTCGAGTGTGGGCACCGCCCTGGGAAGTGCTTGGGTGATGGGACATCTCAGCTGAGCCATGAGCCGGGGTGGCACCTTGTGGAACGGGAGAGAAGGGAAGAAGGAGCAGAGGGTCCAGAGCAGAGGGACAGGCGGTGAGGACAGGAGGAAGGAGCGGGTGGGACTCAGTCAGGACTAGGGTGGGCTACTGACGCCCCCAGGCCCTTTCCGGAGAAGAGGCCCCCGATCACAGCCCTGCTCTCCATGTGGACGGACCCTTGCTCCTCCTGTGTGGTCCGTGGATGGGCATATGAGCCTCGCCTGGGAGCTTGTGAGAAATGCAGACACTCGGGCCCCACACCAACCTCCAGAATCAGGACGCCATCTTCACAAGACCCCAGGCATGCTGAGCACCTTGGAGTCTGCCGGGCTCTGCTCTAGATCCCGCGCAAGGCTGGAGGAGCCTTTGCGGCTCCCATGGCTGAAGCCTTCTCCAGCAGTCCTGGCTGACACCTCATGAGCTAGAATCCCACTAAGGCCCTTAAGTTCATTTGGTCTCATCTGTGTTTGAAGCACGTTTGCTCTATTCACCTGTTTTACATAATCACAGGGGACACTGATGCAAAGCGACTTGATACTCAACCAGGGAAAAGCTTTCCCGAATGGAATTTGTTTTTGTCTGTTTCCCACAGGCAGCTGTCAGGGCACCAAGCCTCGCATTCCTGACTGTGTCCAAGTTAGATCACCTTACTTTCAAGGGCCAAGGCATCTGGACAAAGGTCCAGCCTGCAGAACTAGCTGCAGGAGAAAAGGGCTAACCTTGCATTTGACTCATCTCAAGATCACTGGGTTTCAGGGGACTCACACTGTCCCATATACAGCCTGCAGGTGAGGAAAGGAGACCGACTCGCCCCGCAAAGCTGGTCTGCAGCACACAGGAATTTCCTGGGTTGATCCGAGAGTACATATTGTGAAACAGGGAGACTGTTAATTCCACATGACAAAGAGAGTCACTGAAGTGCACAGGAAAGAAATGAGTATTTGTTGAAACTATTTTCTTCCAAACATCATGACATCACATTTGACTTTGCCACAAGTAAGTGAACAGACCACATTCAAAATTTTAAGATCAGAAAACTCATTCTCAGAAGTCGTGCTCCTAAATGTCCATTTTTCCATCCATCCATCCACCATCCATCCATCCATCCATCCATCCACCATCCATCCATCCATCCGTCCTTCATCCATCCACCCATCCAACCACCCACCCATCCACCATCCACCCATCCATCCATCCATCTAACCACCCACCCTTCCAACCATCCATCCATCCACCATCCATCCATCAATCCAATATTTTTGACAATGTCTCTGTGGCTTATGGAAACAAAATGGCTACAGGTATTCATTGCTCCTGTCACTCAGGTACAAGAAACATATTTAATTTTTATTTCTAAGGGAAACAATATGTGTTTCAAGTGTCTGCATTCACTAAGTTTGGCGAGGAACCCAGTACTGGGTAATTTTTTTCACAACGTCTTTCCCATTCCCCGCAACGTTTTACCAGAACCCCAAGGCTACCGCTGCCAGTATTCTTTGCCCAGGTCTGCTTTTCTTTCAGAGGAAATCAAAGTTGCTCTTCTCGCGCAGTGCCAGGCTTTAAAGTGGGGCTTTGGTCGGGGCGCCCACGGCCATGACACTTGGTTCCCGGGCACCACAGGCACCTATAACCCCCGTCTGTAGGCTGCTGCCCCCAGGTATGCTCCAGGTGCATGAGAGGGACCCCACCAGTCCCCATTTTTCCTGTTCCAGACTCCCCGGCTGAGGGTGATGGCCGTGTGATGAAGCATCCTTCTGGATGGTTACACACCAGTAGACAACTGGACCAAGCGCCAGGTAGGGGACACCGACGAGCAGGTGCCCCCGCCCTGGAGGAAACCTTCCATCACAAAGGTAGCTCAGGAAGTGCCAGAGAGTAAAGAGACGTGGCAGGTGTGATTACCTGTCACTGCTTAGTCCCTCCCCTCGCTCCATTGGCTGAGTGAGGCCCGGACTCCAGGGATGGGAGGAGGAGTGGGGCTGCCTTTGGAGACTCTGTACAGACCTGACACCTGGACATATGGACCTAGGCCCGGGACACAAGGCCCCAAACTCAAGGACGTCAGGTGGGACTTAGGTGGGGAAGGATTAGATTAACCCCCAGGGAGATGCCTTACAACAAAAAGACAAACAAAAAGTCACCAGTTGAATGTTTGTTTCAAATGTTTCCATTTGTGAGTGCAGGACAAAAAGGGCCCTTAGAGACTGTCCGGTGTCCCCTGATTCCATGACTCCTGCAGGTTTTACGATGCTGCCTCAGGGCTGGTTGCAGGAAGTGGAAAAAGATTATAGGGGACACTGTGTCCTCATGGTTTTTTCCTGTATTTATTTATTTCTTTTTCTATTCACCGAATAAGATGATGCTCATTATAAAATTCAAAGATTCCTCGCCAAAAATGGAAAAAAGAAGAAAAACCATAATCCTCAAAATAATAAGAAAAATTCTCGAATAGAACCATGTCAGAGGAGCAAACCCGTTAGCAATTAAACTGTAATGAAAACTCTTGTCATTGAATCCAGGTGTGGGTGGTGCAGGGCTGGGTGCACAGAAAGGTGGATTTCAGACCAAGTGAGAGAGATTGGTTTTATTTTTCAATAGTGTCTTTTGGGGCAAATGGTTCAGCACATGGAGAAAGAAGACAGTTTGAGTCCTATGTATTTAAAAGTAAATACATCCAAATGCATAAAAGAATTAAATAGCAAAACCCCAAATCTGAATGTTTTGGAATCAAATGATGTTGAAAAGGTCTTTTTTGAATGTCCCCAACTCTAGAAATTATAATGGAAAATACTGATAAATGCGACCACAAGAAAACGTAAAACAGCTGGACAAGGAACACCCCACGAGGTCGACATTCTGGGACAATATTTTTCACACACGTACCGACGAAGCTTCATACGTAAGGGTTTTTCTGAATAAATTAGGAATCAAGTCATGCCAGTGACAGCACAGGTACACACAAAATGGAAGAAACAATATGAGATGAAGGTAAATACAGTAATAAGGTTAAAAACAATTCCTATTGGAATTCAGAAATCGGATTGGAAAATCTCCATGTTGGTGACAGCACTCTTGCATATTTAGTAGGAGTTTTAAATCAGGATGTTGCAAAGGAGAAAACTACGCAAGGTTAAAAGAAGAATGCACAAAGATGCCCTTACGATACTACTTATAAAACAAGAGTAAACAAGAAAAATCAAACCAGTGAAAGCTATCAATGGCCGTGCACGAGACTGGCTACGTCAGCTGCGGTAAGTACGTTGGAATATCACACAGCAGTTAAAAGCAATGACATGCGTGGCTATTTGTTGATACTAAGCTATTTCTATGACACATTGTTGATAGAAAAAAGCCAGTTTCAGAACAACACGCTCGCTGTGACCTGGTTTGTGTAAGCTTGCGTTTGTATAAACGAGAATTAGCTTCCGCCCACCCTGAAGTGCTGTCTCCCTTGGGTGTGTTTGGAAAGAAGGGGGTCTCGTGTCTTTTCCCAGACTTTCCTCGTGCGTGTCCCCCTCCCTAACTGGCCGCGGACTTGGCATTGGTGGGGCTTCATTTTCGTTCTAGTTTTATGGGAAGAAGGACCCCAGCCAAGGTCGGCCGTGGTTGTGTCCAGGTGGCTGGGCTTGGAGGAGACCTCCTTTCTCTATTTGCTGGATTGCCTGATTTTTTTTTTAACTTTGGAGATGTATCATTTCTACAGAAACAAAGAATAAATTTTCAAAGATAAGTGCAGAGTTGTGTGTGGAAGGCTGAGCATTCCTACCCTTGGCGGCGTTTCTGAAGAAGTCCAGAACATCCATCAAACCACAGAGGATCTGAGAGCAGAGCCCGGATGCTCTGTGAGCCGCCAGTCCTGGCATCGTGGTGATCCCTCCCATCTGCTCCCCAGGCTCTGGCTTTCAAAGACTTGCATGGCCATTATCACCGTGGGATCTTCAGAGGCGCCTGGAGGGCAGCGATGAGACCAGCAGTGTCTCCAGAGGCGTGGACGCCACACGCGGCCTGGTGTAGGGGGCTGGCCTCTGGGACGGCCTGGCCTGGAGGTGGCCGGGGCCTGGTGCCTTTCTGATTCCCTCCCTGGCTGAGGCCTGGCCTCCTTTCATCCCCTCTGATGTGGAGGAATTTGCGTGGCTTCATCCCGTTTTTTTTCTCTGCTGATTACGCAAGGATCAGGGGTGGGCTGACCGGCTGTGAGCACGGCTGGGCCATGCCTGCCCCTGTGCAGAGGGGCGGGCTGCTCTTAGGCCAGCACCCTCCATCCCACCTGCCTCCTGGGGCCCTGGCCTGGCGCATCCCCACGCCCACCCTGCCCCGCCGGCTCAGTCCTGGTCCACAGGCTAGAGAGTGCTCTGCACGCCCCATGTGTCTGAGTCCGCTTTGACCCCCCGAATGTACCCTCGAGGGGTCTACTGTCTCAATCATGGAACGCGGTCTCCGAGAAGGGACTTGGGTCTGCCTCTCCCATCCTGACGGCCTGTGACACCAGCTTTGTTCGTTTCAGCCTCCCCTTTGAGGGACTGAGCTCTGAGTCTCTCTCGACCTCCCTGGAGTGTGGTGTGGAATCAACATCTCCCCAGAGCCGAGAAAGAACCCAGGGTGGAGAACTGCCCTGCTGACTCCCCGACGTTACCCTGCGAGCCCCACGATTCTAGAGGACAGAGCTCCGCGCTGGCCTCCCGCTCTGCAGGCCGCAGCCCAAGCCCCGCAGTCAGAGGCCCTCCTCCTGGCCTGCGGTCGCTCTGGGCGGAACCAGTGGGGCTGGGCGGGTGCTGGGACGGAGGGGACAGCAGGAGAGTCGGCTTCTTGTTAGCAAGGCTGCCGCCCCCTCGTTAAGCAGAAAGGAGTGACTGATAAAATAAAGGACTGCCTGGATCTCCGGGGTCCTGCGCTCCAGGGAAGCCGGTGTGATGTGCCAGAAGCCATCAAGAAGCACACCACAAAGTTATCTCAGCGCTGCAGTGAGAGTCTCACAGCGGCTTGTAAGACCCCAGTGACAGTGCAGCGGTCCTAGGGCACGCGCTCGGGCCCCGCCGGAGACTCAGGTGTGCTGCCGTGTGTCACGCCTTGTACAGCGTTTCTTTTTACTTTATATTGAGTGTAGCCGATTCACGGTGTCGTGTTAGCTTCAGGTGCGCAGCAAGGCGGCCCAGTTCCTCATATACGTGCCACCACTCCTTTTCAGGTTCTTCTGCCTTACAGGTCACTACAGAGTACTGAGCAGAGTTCCCTGTGCTACACGGTGGGTCCCTACATTAGTATCTATTTTACGTGTAGTAGTGTATGTATGTTAATCTTAACCTTCTAATTCATCCCTCCCTCTCACCTTTCCCCCCAGTAACCATAAGTTTGTTTTCTCTGTCTGTTTCTGTTTTGTAAATAAGCTCCTTTGTACCATCTAAGATGCCACAGGTAAGTGCTATCATAGGGTATTTGCCTTTCTCTGTCTGACTTACTTCACTTAGTACGATCATCTCTAGGTCCATCCGTGTTGCTGCAAATGGCATTATTTTGTGCTTTTTTATGGCTGAGTAGTGTTGCATTGTATACATGTACCACGTCTTCTTTGTACAGCCTTTTCATTTACGTCATGGTGGCCAACTATGACATGCTTGCTGTTGAAGTTATTCATTTGTCGTTAAAGGGGGTTCTTGCACTTGAGTACGGACAGAGCAGAGGGAGAGTGTTATCTAGGTGGGAGGTGTGTACTCTTCTCCCCGAGGGCCTGCGGCCTCCCCGTTCCTCCTCTCAGCCTCACGCAAAGTCAGACCAGCAGTTCCTCCAGGCCTGCAGCTCCCAGACCTCCTCATCCTCCTGGCGCCCCTCGCAAAGCTTGGGTGCTTTGGGCAAACAGCCAGGCGTCCCCTCTTCAGCCCGGTCCTGCCACCACCTTCCAGCAAGACCCAGTGAAACAGGGGTCTCAGCTCCTTCATTTTAAAATCAGGACTGAGCATCGTATCTTGGAGATTCTGGAAGGCAGCCCTTGTGTTTCACAGGGAGTGAAACCCAGGCTCAGAGACGGGAGGGGGGATGCCCAGCTTTGGAGACCTGTCAGTAGTCGCGTCCAGTGTCACCTGTTGTCCTGGCCCTGTGTCCTCGAACAGTGGTTCCTCTGTTTCCCCTGTGACACCATCGCCCTGCTGTACCGAGCAGATGAAATATTGGACATGAACGTGCCAGGGCAGACGGAGGTGGACTCCACAAGCTCTGTGGGCCACGTAGGGCTGCATGTTCCAGGTGTGTCCTTGGGACCACTCCAGGGCTGGCTCTGGGGAAGGGGCGGCACACGTGAGGGTGGCCAGGTTGTGGCTTGAGGTCTTCTGGCCTTCACAGGCCATGGTGTCAAGGCAGCGGCATATCCACTAGGACACACCTGTCACCTGCACAAGCCACCTTCACCTCCTGGCACTCAAGGAAGTTAATAAGCCCAGGGTCTCTTCCAAACCGACCAGAGCTGTCTGACTGCACCCTGACAGCCTCCAGACAGCGTCTCGCTGCCTGGATGAGCCTGTTCTCATTGGCGTTTACATCTGTCCCTCTCTGGTGACACGTGACCGCAGCTCAGTTCCGTCCTCAGCTGTCTTTAACTTGTTCCCTTCCCTCTGGATGACAGGCCATCTGTCCCCTTTCCCTCGGCAGCCCCCGTGTCAACATTCCCTCTGTCACCTCAGAGATGCTGTTGGCCATTCCTGCACGGCAGTGAGCTTCGGGGGGGGGTCACAGCCAAGGTGTTCCTGGAGAGGACTGACTCCAAGGTGGAGACCCCAGAAACCAGGCAGTAGCCCGCCAGCTGGAGTCTGGGGTCGCCGTTCTTCCTGATCTTGTGAAGAACTGTGATGCTTAGAGGCTGTACTGCTCTTCCTGGGCCGCGGTAGCCGTGAGTGAAGGTGGGTGTACAGATGCCTGGTGTGTGTGTGACTTAGTCCAAAGGAAAAATGCAGACGTGCAACTTTATACTCCATGCAGTTCAGTGACGACGTTGAGAAGCTGAGCAGGAATCGCCAGTGCCAGGTCCCGGGGGAGCGGGGAGAGCCCGCCTCATGCTGATGAGTCCCGGGCTCAGACCCACCACGGGACATCAGGGAGGGCTTCACGGAGGAGGTGTCCTTGGAGGGGGCTGCGGAGGATGAGAAGGAGTTCACCAGGCAGTGGGGACAGGTGTTGTCTTGGGGAAGGAATGATAACTAGGAATTGCACAGCCAGCCAGCCTGCACTGGGATGGGGGTGACTCAGGGGGGCGGGGTGCTGGAAGTGGGGGGAATCCAAGGATCATGTGTTTGGTTTGCAGGAGCTGGAGCCCAGCTGTAAAACTCTCTATTTCTAATGATAAGAGCAATTCACGTGGGTCACAGGGAAGGGCAGCGCTGGGGTGATAGGTAAGGGGTCAGTGTCTTTATGCCAACATGCCTCTAAGGCAAAGACTGGACGCTAATCTCACCAAGTCGGCTCATGGCCGAGTCATTGAGACATGTCTGTCCCCTTTCTGTGCCCACTTCTATATTTTTAAACCCAAATGAGAGTATGGGTTACCCGGAGGCGTTTGTATCCCTTCACGATTTGTCCTCAGACTTGGCGTGACCTTTTATGGAAGGCTGGGCTCAGGCCACGCTCGGGCTCAGGGCGGCTGTGCTGACCGTCCCGTGTGCCACTCTCCTTCCATTTTCTCTGGGAGTGACCATCCCCAGGGTGGGTGTCCTGTATCTTTCACGCCACCGTCTTCTCCATCGTGGTGCCTTTTATCTCATCTTTGTCCTTTTGCTCTGCGTCCCGACATGAGTTCCGTGGTTTGCCCCGTCCACCCCCTGGGGTCCCCCTCCTCGTCTGCTGGTGCACTTCTGCTTTCCTTCCTGTCTGCTTGGTGAGCCCTGCTGCCTCTCAGCCAATTGCACTTTCATTTTAGTCTGTCACTTCACCATCTCCCTCCTCATTTCTTCCCATAGAGTTCCTCGAATTTAACTGAGACACGGAGCAGATGCTTTCTAAAAATCGCCTTCATCCTGTTGTGAACAGAGACTCAATACTATATATACTCACACACACACACACGCACACACATCCGTGTGTGTATATAGACGTGGTGGTTTTAAGCGAGCTCTTCCCCTGCATCTTGAGGTCATGTCCTCACTGGATGCTGCAGAACCCTTTGTTCATGCAGACGGGTCCTTGAAGGGAAACTGCTTGCCCAGGCATGGTGAGTGGCTCCCCTGGCCCGCTCGCTGTGCCCCAGCCGCCCTAAGAACCTCCCCTTGCAGCTCATCTGTGGGAGGTGTTTACCTGCCCCACCGGAAGACCGGGGTCTGGAGCAGATAAGAGGGCCATCCTGCCCCCAGGCAGCCCTGCGCCCCTACCCCTCAGCCATCTCACAGCAAGAATGTGAGTCTACTCCCAGGTGACTGGAAGGTTTATAGTTACTTTATAGTTATCTTTTGCCAGACTGTGTCCAGGCTCTGGCCCTTCCTCTGGCCAGCTGCCCGCTCCTGGACGGCATCTCCACCCACCCACGGTTCCCGTCCCTCCCAGCCAGGAGGTGAGACAGAGAACAGTCCCTGTGTGAGTGTAGACGCAAGAAGGTTGGCATGGCCCGGAGAGTGGCTCTCACACCTCCCTGCAGACTGTGGCTCCACCTGAGGGTCTTACCCCATCACCCCACCCCAAAGGCTGCCTCTCTGAGGGAGGGAAGCACAGATGGGGGAGGACATCTCCCCCCAGTTCCCTTCTCTCTGTGTGCTTTGCTATCTCATCTCTGTGGTCACAGCTGCGGATGATAGAAATCCCTCTGGTGGACCACTGAGCAACACTCCCAGTTCTCAGGACTTTTCCGTGAGTATTTCCCTGGGGAGATGGTGCCGGGCAAGGGGCAGGTGCCTTACTCCAGGCTTTGTTCTTGTGGATCATTTTCACAAAGTGGGAGAGTGGGATGGAGACTGTCGGGGGATTTTACTGCCAAAGCATGATCAGTGCCTCATTGGCTTTTGAGTCAGTGGCAAAACCAGTGGGCCAACAAGGAGGACCCTCTTGCATTAGGGAAGAAGCTGATGAGCTTGCCAGCGTGAGCTGAGGGGAGAGTTTCTCACCCCGTCTCTTTAGCTGAGTCTGGCGAAGATCGGGCTCACGGGGCAGACCACACAGGGGGATTGAGATGCCGTCACCAGACTAGAGAAAATGCAGGCAGGGGTCAGCCAATGAGCCTGTTTGTGGCGTTGCTGTTTCAGGGGGAGCAGAGATGAGGTGGGACACCCGAGACTGGCTTTCCTGCCTTGGATAAGGGATACGCTCTTCCCAAGTGCCATCTTGTAAAGGCTCTGACACCGAAAACTTCTGTCTTTGTTTACAATTGATTTCTTTTACCTAACCCAAGGCTTCTAGATTCTTGTAATGGTCCCTCCCCTTCTTCCAATGCTTTGCTCTAAAGTTTTCTAAATTCTTTCCTGGGATTTAATTCCTCTGACCTTAGTTCGCTTTAGGGAAGAAAGCCGGGGAAGAACGTTAGCTTCATTTTCCAAATGGGGAATCTGATGCTCAGGCAGGTTAAATGCTTTCCCTGGGTCACGTGGCGGGTGAACATCCAAGGATGCTGCGGCTTGAACCCAGCACCCTCCCCGCTGAGCACCACCCTCCCCCCGCCACATACACACTGTTCTGTCTCCAAGTGACGGGGTGGATTAGGTTTAAGGTTAGGGTCTTTCCATATAGGACCAACTTTTCAGCGGGAATTCCAACCCCAGACATAGAGTTTATGTTTTGTCCCCATCTCCTCACAACAACGAGGTCTGCTCTTCCAGCTTCAGTGCTTGGCTTAGTAACCCTAGTGGTTGGGTGCTTAGTGATCATCTGGGAATCAGAGAAATCCTGCCTCGAATCGTAACCGTCTCTCCCTTGGCTCTGAGGTATGGGGGGAACTGTGGAGAAGGGAGACTCATTCTCTTAATGGGGAAAGAGATAAATGAAATGAGGACTTTGATTGCCTGAGACGATATCACCCAACTTATTGCTTGCCGTGGGGAGTTAGTACAGAAGCTAATGGTTTACTCAGGAAATTTAAAGAAGGAAACAAGAAGAGATAAGGCAAAGCAGTAGTTGATCCAGAAAGACAGAAGTCATAGAAATACTTATTCTGGGTCTATTTTTAACCTTTTAGAGCATTCAAGTATCTACCCATGGGTAATCTTTTTCTCTTTTTTTTTAATCTAAGCTCCCTCCTACTTCCCTCTTGCTCCATATTATTTAGAAGCAAATCCAAGACATCATAAAATCTCTTCTGTAATCATCTCCATGTGTATTTCTAAGAGATAAGGACCCATATTGGGGGGGCATGATAATGGTATTGTGGTTATGTTAAAAAACTTCTTAGTATTATCAAATACCAAGTCAGTGTTCAAATTTTCAATTGCCTCATATATGTCAATTTAATCTTTTAATATTTTGTTTGAACCAGAATCCAAATGAGGTTAACACAGTGTGTTCGCTGATGTTTTTTAAGTCTCTTTCAATCTTTAGATCTCCCATGCATATGTTTTTTCCTTGGCAATTTATCTGTAAAAAACGTTTCTAAGGTATTTCATTTTGCGTATTCATTGTTGTGTTTCAAATGGAAGAGGAGAGCAAAGAAAAGTTCTGGGTCCAGTGTAACTCTCCTGGGTTTTTGATAAATGTGGTGTCTTCTAACTTTGCAACGTCGGGAAGAGAAGAGAAATTCAGGATGTGTACACTCTGCTTCTCCTTTGTTCTTGGTTACAACTCATATTTCAAGTCTCGGCTATCTGAAGAAACGGTTGAGACACATGCAATTCTCAAATTTTTTTTTTTTTTACAATTTTTTTACTCAAGTATAGTTGATTTAGAATGTTGTGTTAGTTTCTGATGTTCAGCAAAGTGATTTAGCTATATCTATATCTATGTCTATCTATCTATCTATATACATATATATGTTCTTTTTCAGATTATTTTCCATTATAGATTATTACAAGATACTGAATATAGTTCCCTGTGCTATACAGTAGGTCCTTGCTGTTTATCTGTCTTATATATAGGAGTGTGTATCTCTTAATCCCAAACTCCTAATTTATCACAACTTGTTAGAAGAATTTTGAAGGTAGGAGACAGAAATGCAAAGCTCTAAGGAGGGCCAGGATGTCAGCCATGACCAGGAGCGTGCTGGGAATTGGACTCAGCCCTTTAAATGGATTGTCACTTAGATTTATTGTTCCCTTTTAAACAGAACAAAATGATGTAATCTAAAACTGTCTTTAAATTGTTACAAAACATCTGCCCCTCTTCCTAATATTCTGAAAGCTCCATGGGAAAAGGCCAGAAAGGAGTCATTTGCTTTACCTCTTGTACCTTGCAGATAAGCTCAACCAATATTTGCCATTGGTGGTCTAATAGTCCACTAGCTTGTGAAAAAATGAAGAAGGGATGAAGTTCATTTTTATCACCCACCTGTGCATTAAAATCGGCATTAAAAGGTCAAAGGGAAAATGTCTGCTTCTTATAACAGTGAACCACATTCGCCACTGCCACTGAGAACCATTTCAAGAAATCTAGATAAAATACACTTTAAAAGTCAATTTAAAGGTACTGAAGAGCTGCCAAGACAAAGAGTAATTGAGGGGTCAAGATCCTGGCGGGAAGGAAAACCCACAGAAATGAGTGCAACATTGGCTCTTCTTCCTCCCTTGAGTTATTCACCAGCATTGGCCCCAAAGACTGATAAACTGAGCAGAAGACCCCAGCTGAGAGGCTCAAGCCTCAGAAACCCAAGGAGCTGATGACAACAAACAGAGAAAATTGTCTCCCAGAGATGAAGGGCCTGGTAGGAATTCCAGCACCAGCCAGAGTCCACTAGGCCAATCAATCTTCCCAAAGGTCCACTCAGCTCAACTCCAAGTGGTGGAGGCAAACGTCCCTCCCTGTTAACTAGCCACCAGAAGCTGAAAAAGTCTCTTTGAAGGAAGGTAGTCTAATCCAGAACCTCAAACTATGCCTGAGATATTTTATACTTACTATCAAACATTCAGTCAAAAATTACCAGACATGCCAGAGACAATACTAAATGACCAAAATCCAGGCAAGAAAAACAAATAATGGAAACACACTTAGAGAAGATACAGACACAGGAGCTATTACAGACTTTAACATCACTGACTAATGTATTGAAAAAATAGCTAATTACACAGAAAATTTCAATGAAGAGCTAAAAATTATGAAAAAAGAATAAAATGGAAGTACTAGGACTGGGAGATAAAATGGCAAAAGAAAGAAGGCATTAGATGGATTTAATAGCAAATCAGACACAGTGAAAGAGATTAGTGAACTGGAAGATGGGCCAGTAGAAAATACCCAGAGAGACCCACTGAAAAGTAAAAGGATGACAAATGCAGAAAAAGAACATAAAAGATGCATGCGAGATGGTGAAAAAGTCTAATATACCTGCAATCAAAGTCCCAGAGGAAAGAGAGAATAGGACAGAACAACTCTGAAGATACACTGGCTGAGCAAGTCCCCAAACACTAAAAGCATCAAGCCATAGAACGAAGAAATGTTATAAACCCCAAGTACAATTAAAAAAAAAAAAACCAACAAACAAAAACAGCCACATCTAGGCATACATAGTGAAACTACTGAAAACCAGGGATGAAAAGAAAATATTAAAAGAAACTTGAGTCACTTCATACCCATGAGGGTGGCTACTATTACAAAAAACAGAAGAAAAAAAAGAAACACACACACACATACACAATCACACAAAACTAGAAAATAGCAAGTGTTGGCAAGGATGTGGAGAAGTCGGAACCCTTGTGCACTATTGGTGGGAAGGTAAAATGGTGCAGCTGCTGTGGAAAACAGGACGGCAGTTCCTCAAAAAATTAAAAATACATTTATCATATGATCCAGCAATCCCACTTCTGTGTATATACCCAAAATAATTAAAAGCAGAGTCTTGAAGAGATATTTGAACACCCATGTTCATAGAAGCATTACTCACAATAGCTAAAACGTGGAATGCAGGTGTCCATCAACAGTTGAATTGATAAACAAAATGTGGTCTATAAATACAATGCAGTATTGTTCAGCCTTAGAAAGGAAGGAAATTCTGACACCTGCTACAACATGGATGAACCTTGGGGACATTAAGCTAAGTGAAATAAGACAGTCACAGAAGGACAAATACTATGTGATTCCACTTATATGAGGAAGTAGAGTAGACAAAATCATAGCGATGGAAAGTAGAATGGTGGCTGGGTGGCTTTTCAACGTAGAAAAATTATTGAAAGCAGCAAGGGTTGGGGGACAGGGACTTATTGTTTAATAAGTACAGAGTTCCGGTTTTGCAGGATGAAGAGAGTTCTGGAGATGGATGGTGATGGTTGCAGAACAATATGAATATATTTAAAACCACTGCACGGTACACTTAAAAATGGTAAATTTTATGTTATGTGTCTTTAACCATAATTTAAAAATATTTAGGGGGAAAAAACCCTGGGCTGTTGGTGGGGACGATGCATTATTTTCAAAGAAGTAAACCTGACAGCTGCCTTCTCAGCACAAAAACTGAAGTCAGAAGACAATTGAATGACTTCTTCCAAAAATAAGGGAAAATAATTGCCAACTTAGAATTCTATGCCCAGTGAAAGTACCCCCTAAAAGTAAAGGTAACAGAGAGACATTTCCAAATAAAGTCTGAGAAAACTCGCAATCAAAACACATGAACTAAAGGTAGTGTGAAAGGGAATTGTCCCAGTAGAAGGAAAATTATCCCAGCGGGAACATGGAAATGAAAGAACGAATAACAGAAAAGAGTAAATGCAGGGGCAACTGGAGTGAGTACTGAGTGTTTAGAACAACAATGATGATCATGTCCTGTTAAAAGGGTCAAAATGGATGTAGAGTTAAAAACAGGGCAACAGCAACGTGGAAGTTAATGGAGCCTAAGAATCTCAGTCCTTTGCATTGTGTTGAAAATACTAATTAATTTTAGATACATTTTTAAATCTCTAAGCCTTAGATAACCTCTAAAAGAAGAGTAGGGACTTCCCCAGTGGCTCAGTGGTTAAGAATCCACCTCCTGGGAGGGAAGACAGCAGAAGCAAGAAGAACTACAATTCTGCAGCCCGTAGAAGGAAAACCACATTCACAGAAAGATAGACAAAATGAAAAGGCAGAGGACTTTGTACCAGATGAAGGAACCAGATAAAACCCCAGAAAAACAACTAAATGAAGTGGAGATAGGCAACCTGCCAGAAAAAGAATTCAGAATAATGATAGTGAAGATGATCCAGGACCTCAGAAAAAGAATGGAGGCAAAGATTGAAGATGCAAGAAATGTTTAACAAACACCTAGAAGAATTAAAGAACAAACAAAAAGAGATGAACAATACAATAACTGAAATGAAAAATACATTAGAAGGAATCAATAGCAGAATAACTGAGGCAGAAGAATGGATAAGTGACCTGGAAGACAGAATGGTGGAATTCACTGCCATAGAACAGAATAAAGAAAAAAGAATGAAAAGAAATGAAGACAGCCTAAGAGACCTCTGGGACATTAAATGCAACAACATTCACATTATAGGGGTCCCAGAAGGAGAAGAGAGAGAGAAAGGACCCGAGAAAATATTTGAAGAGATTATAGTTGAAAACTTCCCTAACATGGGAAAGGAAATAGCCACCCAAGTCCAGGAAGCACAGAGAGTCCCACACAGGATAAACCCTAGGAGAAACATGCTGAGACACATAGTAATGAAAGTGACAAAAATTAAAGACAAAGAAAAATTGTTGAAAGCAACAAGGGAAGAATGACAAATAACATACAAGGAAATCCCCATAAGGTTAACAGCTGATTTCTCAGCAGAAACTCTACAAGCCAGAAGGGAGTGGCATAATATATTTAAAGTGATGAAAGGGAAGAACCTACAGCCAAGATTACTATACCCGGCAAGGATCTCATTTAGATTCAATGGAGAAATCAAAAGTTTACAGACAAGCAAAAGCTAAGAGAATTCAGCACCACCAAACCAGCTCTACAACAAATGCTAAAGGAACTTCTCTAAGTGGGAAAGACAAGAAAAGAAAAGGACCTACAAAAACAAATCCATAACAATTAAGAAAATGGTAATAGGAACATACATATCAATAATTACCTTAAACGTGAATGGATTAAATGCTCCAACCAAAAGATACAGGTTCACTGAATGGATACAAAAACAAGACCCATATATATGCTGTCTACAAGAGACCCACTTCAGACTTAGGGACACACAGACTGAAAGTGGGGGCTGGAAAAAGATATTCCATGCAAATGGAAATCATAAGAAATCTGGAGTAGCAATACTCATATCAGATAAAATAGACTTTAAAATAAAGACTGTTACAAGAGACAAGGAAAGACACTACATAATGATCAAGGGATCAATCCAAGAAGAAGATATGACCATTATAAATATATATGCACCCAACATAGGAGCACCTCAATACATAAAGCAACTGCTAACAACTATAAAAGAGGAAATCGACAGTAACACAATAATAGTGGAGGACTTTAACACCTCACTTACACCAATGAACAGATCATCCAGACAGAAAATTAATAAGGAAACACAAGCTTTAAGTGACACAATAGACCACAAATCTATTAAATAGATTTAATTGTATATATAGGACACTCCATCCAAAAAACAGCAGATTAATTATTTATTATTATTAATTACTTTATTCTCAAGTGCACACAGAACATTCTCCAGGATAGATCATATTTTGGGTCACAAATCAAGCCTTGGTAAATTTAAGAAAACTGAAGTCATATCAAGCATCTTTTCTGACCACCAAACTATGAGATTAGAAATCAATTACAGGGAAAAAATGTAAAAAACACAAACACATGAAGGCTAAACAATACATTACTAAATAACCAAGAGATGACTGAAGAAATCAAAGAGGAAATCAAAAAATACCTAGAGACAAATTACAATGAAAACACGACGATTGAAAACCTATGGGATGCAGCAAAAGCAGTTCTAAGAGGGAAGTTTATAGTAATACAAGCCTACCTCAAGAAACAAGAAAAATCTCAAATAAACAATTTAACCTTACACCTAAAAGAACTAGAGAAAGAAGAACAAACGAAACCCTAAGTTAGTAGAAGGAAAGAAATCATAAAGATCAGAGCAGAAATAAGTGAAATAGAAACAAGGAAAACAATAGCAAAGATCAATAAAACTAAAAGCTTGTTCTTTGAGAAGATAAACAAAATTGATAAACCTTTAGCCAGACTCATCAAGAAAAAGAGGGAGAAGACTCAAATCAATAAGATTAGAAATGAAAAAGGAGAAGTTACAACAGACACTGCAGAAATACAAAGCATCCTGAGAGACTACTACAAGCAACTCTATGCCAATAAAATGGACAACCTGGAAGAAATGGACAAACTCTTAGAAAGGTATAACCTTCCAAGACTGAACCAGGAAGAAATAGAAAATATGAGCAGACCAATCACAAGTAATGAAATTGAAACTGATTAAAAATCTTCCAACAAACAAAAGTCCAGGACCAGATGGTTTCACAGGTGAATTCCATCAAACATTTAGCGAAGAGCTAACACCAATCCTTCTCAAACTCTTCCAAAAAATTACAGAGGAAGAAACATTCCCAAACTCATTCTATGAGGCCGCCATCACCCTGATACCAAAACCAGACAAAGATACTACAAATAAAGGAAATTACAAACCAATATCACTGATGAATATAGATGCAAAAATCCTCAACAAAATCCTAGCAAACAGAATCCAAAAACACATTAAAAGGATCATATACCATGATCAAGTGGGATTTATCTCAGGGATGCAAGGATTCTTCAATATACGCAAATCAATCAATGGGATACACCATATTAACAAGCTGAAGAAGAAAAATCATATTAACAAACTGAAGAAGAAAAACCATCTCAATAGATGCAGAAAAACTTTTGACAAAATTCAACACCCAGTTATGTTAAAAACTCTCCAGAAAGTGAGCATAGAGGGAACCTACCTCAACATAATAAAGGCCATATATGACAAACCCACAGCAAACATCATTCTCAGTGGTGAAAAACTGAAAGCTTTCCTCTAAGATCAGGAACAAGACAAGGATGTCCACTCTTGCTGCTATTATTCAACATAGTTTTGGAAGTCCTAGCCATGGCAATCAGAGAAGAAAAAGAAATAAAATTAATCCAAACTGGAAAAGCAGAAGTAAAAGTGTCACTGTTTGCAGATGACATGATACTATACATAGAGAATCCTAAAGATGCCACCAGAAAACTACTAGAGCTAATCAATGAATCTGGTAAAGTTGCATGATACAAAATTAATGCACAGAAGTCTCTTGCATTCCTATACACTAACAGCGAAAGATCAGAAAGAGAAATTAAGGAAACAATCCCATTCACCATTGCAACAGATAGAATAAAATACCTAGGAATAAACCTACCTAAGGAGGTAAAAGACCTGTACTCAGAAAACGATAAGGCACTGAAGAAAGAAATCAAAGATGACGCAAACAGATGGAGAGATATATCATGTTCGTGGATTGGAAGAATCAATATTGTGAAAATGACTATACTACCCAAAGCAATATACAGATTCAATGCAATCCCTATCAAATTGCCAGTGACGTTTTTTACAGAACTAGAGCAAAAAAATCTTAAAATTTGTATGGAGACATAAAAGACACCAAATAGCCAAAGCAGTCTTGAGGGAAAAAAAACAGAGCTGGAGGAATCAGACTTCCTGACTTCAGACTATACTACAAGGCTACAGTAATCAAGGCAATATGGTACTGGCACAAAAACAGTAATATAGATCAATGGAACAGGATAGAAAGCCCAGAGATAAACCCACGCACCTATGGTCAACTAATCTATGACAAAGGAGGCAAGGATATACAATAGAGAAAAGACAGTCTCTGCAATAAGTGGTGCTGGGAAAACTGGACAGCTACATGTAAAAGAATGAAATTAGAACACTCCCTAACACCATACACAAAAATAAACTCAAAATGGATTAGAGACCTAAATGTAAGACTGGACACTATAAAACTCTTAGAGGAAAGCATAGGAAGAACACTCTTTGACATAAATCACAGCAAGATATTTTTTGATCCACCTCCTAGAGTAATGGAAATAAAAACAAAAATAACAAATGGTACCTAATGAAACTTCAAAGCTTTTGCACAGCAAAGGAAACTACAAACAAGACAAAAAGACAACCCTCAGAATGGGAGAAAATATTTGCAAACGAATCAACAGACAAAGGATTAATCTCCAAAAAATACAAATAGCTCATGCAGCTCAATATTAGAAAAACAAACAACCCAATCAAAAAATGGGCAGAAGACCTAAATAGACATTTCTCCAAAGAAGACATACAGATGGCCAAGAAGCACATGAAAAGCTGCTCAACATCACTAATTATTAGAGAAATGCAAATCAAAACTACAATGAGGTATCACCTAACACCAGTTAAAATGGGCGTCATCAGAAAATCTACAAACAACAAATGCTGGAGAGGGCGTGGAGAAAACGGAACCCTCTTGCGCTGTTGGCGGGAATGTAAATTGATACAGCCACTATGGAGAACAGTATGGAGGTTCCTTAAAAAACTAACAGTAGAATTACCTTATGACTCAGCAATCCCACTACTGGGCATGTACCCAGAGAAAACGATAATTCAAAAAGACACATGCACCCCAATGTTCATTGCAGCTCTATTTACAATAGTCAGGTCATGAAAGCAACCTAAATGCCCATCAACACACGAATGGATAAAGAAGATGTGGTACATAAATACAATGGAATATTACTCAGCCATAAAAAGGAACAAAATTGGGTCATTTGTAGAGATGTGGGTGGATCTAGAGATTGTCATACAGAGTGAAGTAAGTCAGAAAGAGAACAACAAATATCAGATATTAATGCTATATGTGGAACTTAGAAAAATGGTACAGATGAACTGGTTTGCAGGACAGAAATAGAGACCCAGATGTAGAGAACAAACGTATGGACACCAAGGAGGGAATGCGGGGGCAGGGTGGTGGTGGTGATGGTGTGATGAATTGGGAGATTGGGATTGACATATATACATTAATATGTATAAAATAGATAACTAATAAGAACCTGCTGTATAAAAAATAAATAAAATAAAATTCAAAAATAAATAAATAAATAAGAAAGAGTAACTGGAAAAAAAAAAAAGAATCCGCTTGCCAATGCAAGGGACACAGGTTCAAGTCCCGGTCCGGGAAGATCCCACATGCCGCGGAGCAGCTAAGCCCATGTGCCACAACTACCGAGCCTGAGCTCTAGAGCCCGTGAGCCACAACTACCGAGCCCACGTGCCACAACTACTGAAGCCTGCGTGACTACAGCCCGTGCTCCGTGACAAGAGAAGCCACTGCAATGAGAAGCCCATGCACCACAACGAAGCGTAGCCCCTGCTCACCGCAACTAGAGAAAGCCCACGTGCAGCAATGAAGACCTAACGTAGCCAAAAATAAATAAATAAAAATTAAAAGAAGAGTAAAGGGATGTACGATGAAGGATCTAATGGAAGGGAAAGGGGAATTAAAAAAAGAAAATTAACAGTAAGTAAGGCGAGAAAGGAGAAAGTTACACAAAAAATTGAAGAAGATAGAAACAAAACAATAAAACTGCAGTTTTAAAGACAGGAGAGTGGGAAACAACATTTGCAGGACACGTAGCCCATGACTCAGATGCAGGGTGTGTAAGATGTTCCTTCCCATCACGAGGAAAGTCGGGAGGATGGGCAAGAGGCTGGACCACACTGCTCACGGCAGTGGGTTTGCACGTGGCCATGAGCAAGGGACATGCTCAGCCTCGTTTTCATCATCTACAAAGTAAAACCAGGCTCAGATAGAAGGAGAAGGCGCTCACCGATGCCGGCGAGGATGGGCAGCCCAAACTGTTGCAACCACTTTAGAAAGAGTGAGGGTCCCTCCCGCAGTGGGACATGGAGCCTCTGTCCCAGGATGACCCTCCCAGGTGGACACCCAGCAGAAACTCTAACCTGTGCACCCTGAAAATGCACATGAAAGAAACGCCCAGTAGCATAAATACATGGTGGCATCTAATTACATTCCTAACAGAAATAAAATGAGTAGACAGTGGGTACACCCTGACAGGCCGAATCTTACAGAGAAGGCCTAAGCAAGAGGGCTCAGACCCCAAAGGACGTAGGCTGTGTCTTTCCATTCACGTCCATGGCAAATCAGGCAGAATTCAAGTATGATGTCAAAGTCAGGAGAAAATTTACTCCTGGGGGACGAGGGGAGGTGTGGCTGGGGAGGCCCCGGGACTCTGCATTGCCAGCAGTGCTCTATTTTCTTTATCTGGAGGTGTTTCAACTGGTGTGTTCATTTTGTAAAAAATCCAACCGGCCATAGACTTCTGAGTCGGCACTTTCCAACACGGACGTTAAATTTCGATAAAAGAGCGTATTTAAAACAAAAGAGGGGAAGGGGTCCCTTTTGGGGTGATGGTTATGTAGCTGCAGAGATTCCAGGAAACTTGTGATTAAACCGTGGTCTAGGGAGAAGATGACGTAAGCCCTTCGGAGCCCTGCTCTAAGTAAATGCAGCCATTTTAGTAGCTGGATGATGTAGCAAGCCCAGGCCGGGGAGGGCAGCTGATGGACGGGGAGGGTGCTCATCGAGCGCCACGTGGGCAGGTAGGAGCAGTGGCAGATCCTCCACTCACTGCCTTAACCTGGGTGCATTCCCGGTGGGGCTAGAGCACCTGGAAGAACCTGGCCCCTCCTGGTCCTTGAGCTACCTAATCACAGCAGGTGCAGCCTGGCCCAAGAGCCCAGTCTTCCCGGACCCCTGCTCTGGGTGTTGCTATCCATGGGCACCTGCCCTCATGTCCGCATCTGCTTCCTTGGCCTGGTTCCGTAGGCTAAGCTGATCCATTGACTTTATCAGATGCGCTAACACAGAGGCCCCTATAAGCCCAGAGGGATCGGCCTCACGTCTCAGGCTCAAGACATGGAAATCCCCGCTGAAGGAACCCGGCCCGGGCCCGGTGTGGACTGGGCCGGGCCAGCAGCAGAGGGTCTGGCTTCTGCAAGGGAGAGGGAGGTGCAGGGCTGAGCTTAGCCCAGCACACCTGGTTCCTGCCCCAGACTCACCTTTCAGGCAAGTGGCTCTCCCTACAGAAAGGAGGGACACAGTGAGGCTGGGCTGCCTGCTCTGGGAGTTCCCGCCTCGGGTGAGGCAGCATGGGGGCGCAGAAGAAGGGTACCCAGCACGTGAGGCCCCAGCTCTCTTGTCTGTGTTATTGTGAACCGCCCCCTGTCCCCCGGCCAGCTGAGAAACTGAGGGGAGAGGTGATTCTTTTCCTTCCGTTCAGTTCCACGGGGGATGGCTCTGCTCCAGGAGCCAGGTGGGCGTGGGGAGGAGTCCAGGGGTGGAGTCAGAGGCTCTGTCCCAGGGCCGCGGGCCCCCCTCCTCCTGCAGAGGCCCCTCAGCCCTGCAGGTAACAGGGTTGACCGCCGGGCCTGACTCTGATTCCCTGGCGGCCTAATAACCCACCCCATTCCTCAGCCACACACCCCAGCTCTTTCTACACAAGCTCCCTCTGCTAACCTATTCAATCCCTGTCGACAAAATGGCAACAACCAGTCTGGGGGAAAAGCACATCCTGCATTACTATATTTTTCACAGCGCTCTGAAAATTAGTTGGAAACAGGAGCACGGGTCCTCGCTGGGTTTGTGAACTCTCAATCGTGTTCCAGAGGCACTTCTTAGGGCCCGTAATAGCGCTCCATAATGGAAACACCCCCAAGATCGGTAGCCACAGCAGGTTTAATGGTGCCATTTATAAAAGAGTTTTTAATTAGGCAATGCTCACGTACTATGCGGTATTGTGCTTGGGTCCTACTCCTTCGAATTAAGTGGCTGATCATGAGTAATACCTCTCACTGTTCTCTGTAATAGCTCTGTTCTTCACAGGCCTGGTTTCTCTGGGGTTTTTTGTAGAGAGAGGTATTATAGAATATCTGTGTAATGGAGTGCTGTTGGAATTCCAACAGGTAACAGGATAACTGAGGTTATGCTTCTCAAAAAGACTATGCCTAGGTTATGACCTTCCAATTTTAGAAAAACAACAATTATTTTCATTGTATACGTATAGATAGCTTAATATTGGCTGGGGTTCTAGGGTGCGCGAAGGAGAATCTGCGGGCTCCGAGTCAACCCCTTTGTTTTACCAGCAAGGAAACTGAGGCACAGAAGAATGACCTGCTCAAGGTCAATAACTTTCGAGTGCCAGCGCCTGGACGGTGCTAGTTCTGGCTGCCCGCCCTCGGGCTAGTGTATGGATTGAAGGAAATGTCCATTTGTAAGCTCTCAGCCGGGACGCTCAGCCAGCAGGGCCTGGGAGTGGCTCCTGGGTCCCCCGAGGTCATCTGTCTCTAGGCCACTTGAGCAGAACACTCAGCACCTGTGAATGGGGCAACCACTTCTGCAGGATGGGCCTTCTACCAGCCCCCAGGCTTCCTGGGACGCCTTCCATGAGCACCTGGGAGTGAATGAGAGCTCTGGGAGCTGGGCCCTTACAATGTGCCTAAGACCGAGCTCGGGCTGTAGGTAAAGCATCCCTTAGCATTGGCATGACTCTGCAGAGAAACAGAGACGGGGGAATTCACTCAACAGCCTGCGTCACAGAGCCTCAGACGGAGTTTTGGGATTCACCCAGGGACCCTGACCCCACGGTCCTGGCTTTCTTCCACCCCTCCCCCTCCCCGAACCCACACGTGGAGCCACGCTGTATGGCTAACATCCACAGGAGGAGGGGCATCCAGCCCTCACGTCCGTTTAATTCAGGCGCTATTCATAAACACAGTGCTTTTACAGTATGAAAACCGAAGCATGGGAACTAAAATAACGTAACTTGGTCACGCAATCCATGGCTTTCGCTAATGTGTTCACTCTTTTTTTTGTTTGACCATTTTATCTGATTTTATTTTATTATTTTCCTTTAATTTTTATTTTATATTGGATTATAATTGATTTACAGTGTTGTGTTGTTTCAGGTGTACAGCAAAGTGATTCGGTTATACATGTACATGTATCTATTCTTTTTCAAATTCTTTCCCATTTAGGTTATTACAGAATATTGAGCAGAGTTCCCTGTGCTATACAACAGGTCCTTGTTGGTTATCTATTTTAAATATAGTAGTGTGTATATGTGTGTTCACTTTTAAATCTTATCCGCTCATTTCTTTAGCTTATTTTTGACAGTCGTTCTGTTGATCTAGAATAAATACAAGCTAGTGTAGCCAATGGCGCCTCATGAGAAAAGAAAGCAATATTGAAGTGTTTTTCCTTTTCCCTAATGCTTAAGATGTTTGTTAGAAGGAGAGAGAGGGACTAGAATGCTTTTGCTAAGATGCTCTATCCATCATTTTAATTAAAAAGTAGGAATTTAATTAAAAATATCTTAATAATTTCCTGTTTGCTGGATCTAGAGATCTGAGTTATTGGGCATTTCAATCTTGAGATTTGCATCCAGACAGTTTGCCAAAGATAAAGATAGAAAAACTGTAAATCCAATCAAACTACCACTTGAAATTCCAAGTGGGGTGAGTAACCTTTTCAAATAGCAGAGGAACTCGCTAGTGGTAAGATGAAGTTTGATCTTCGTCATTACAGACTCTTGATACTGTCTCTCCTTACTGCTGACTTGCCTTCTTCTTCTGGCTTTGAATAACGAGGAGTGTCTGATCCGGCTGATAGACAAGATTGCGTTCGTTAGTGCACTGCTTTCTGGACACCAACACAACGTCCTCTGTGACACCTTGTCACCTCGCCTTTCCCTGCTGACTGTTCCAAATGAGAAATGGTCTTGGGCTGGACTTGGTGGACTCTATAGTCTAAAGTCTTCCTGGGGGTAAATCCTAACCTACCAGTGTGCCTGGGGCAGATTCACCACAGACACCCCCAATTTCATTTCTAACTCGCTCCCTTCTAATGAATGGAGCCCGAGACAGGCACCTCATCATGGTGACATATGTTGGCTCATCCAAAGCCACCACCACCATCACCCCGATTTTCAATGCTGGGCTTCCAAGGACACCATCAAACAAGGATGGCGCTGAGAGTGATGGGGACAACAAAAATGATGAAAATATGGAATTTTTGAAATATTTATTTATGGATCAAGAAAATAATTACATTGCATTGCTGGATCCATAAAATAGCTCTACCAATAAATGAGTTTAAAAAATAAAATTCTTGGGAAAAATAGCACATGTCTGTGTTCATTAAAGCAAAATAAGATAAACCTCTTTATGCTGGTCATCTAAACACTAAAATTATATTAAGCCCATTATTCTTGATATGTATTCATACACTTAATCCATTGCTTTGCCACTTCTCTTTCCGTGAAATTTATCTTTTCTGTCTCTTCATAAAACTGAGATCTTCTTCAAAGTTTTGTTGTCATTAATAAATTTGAAGTTGCAGACACTTCAGTTGGCTTTCTCTACTGGTCACAGACTGTTAATTGAGAAAATATTCTCTATTGATTCCGAGCTATCAAGTAAGCTCAGAATAATTTGCTAAATGAAGGATAATCTAAATTCTGTTTTCTCATAAATAAATGTGTAAATATTTCAGGCCAAATGTTTTCTCAGGTACTATCTTTATTCCTCCTTTCAGAGTACTTTTCTTTGGCAAATATATTTATAAGTTAAAACTTGTCAAATAAATTGTATTTAAGATTCATTTGAATGTTTCACTGTATTTAGATCCTGAAAAATTGTAAGGCCTCTCAATTGAATTCCATTTTAGTACAGAGTAAAATTATCCAATTTAAAATGTTCTCTCAAAAGATTTTTCTTCCCACTATTGAGATATGCCAAAGCACACCATGGAATTTCAAAATTAACTCTTGTAAATGGTTGGTGCTCATATTAATTTAACATGTTCATGTCTTTCTTTGACTTTGGTCCATTTACATTTAATGTAATTACTGATGTAATTGCTCTTAATCTTACGATTTGTTTTTCCCATCTGTTTTGCCCCTTTATTCCTTTGCACTGTCTTTTCAAAAATATTGCTAATCTGGTACTTTTTATTATTTGATTATGCTGAATATTTAGGTATATATTTTTGTAGTTTTCTTTTAGAGGTTGCCTAGAGATTGCAATATGCATCCTTGATTTATTATGGTCCACTGTAAAGTAGAACTTTTACTACATCTAAAGCAATACTAGTGTGGGTTCAAGAGACCTCGCCACAGGGAAAGGAGTTGGGGGCAACTGCTGCTGATCCACCATAGCATCAAGCCAAGGCCATGTTCTCTCCCCCCAGTAGCTCTCTGGCAATGATGGCCCATGGAGGGGTGCAAAGCCAGCTTATTCTTGCCCAAGGATTCCTTTGACAGGCAATCTTTGCAGGGGGCTGCCCAGTGGCCTGGCTGGGACTGGCCAAGGCTTTCTCAGAGCCACACTACAGTCTGAGGCTCTCTACTAAAGCCTTCCTCCTCCCTTCTCTTCTTCCACAAGTGTTGAACCCACATCATGGTCTGCTCATCTACTCCTGCTCCCTCACTCCTCCTCCTTCTCAGGTGCACCCCAATAAATCTTTTGCAAGTATAACTTAGTTTTTGTGTCTGCTTCTTGGTACCAGAACTGACAGAAGAAGACTCTGACAGGAATATAATTCCATTTACCTCCTCATGTCCTTGATGCTATTATCACGTGTTATATAAGCCTGACGTAAAAGTTATTGCTGTTTCAGACAATTAATAGTCTCTGATGTTTACACACAATATTTGTCCTGTCTCTAGCTCTTTTGCTGTTCCAACTTCCAGCTGGCACTGTTTTCCTTCCATCTGAAGAACTTCTTTTACTATTTCTTGAAGTGTGGGTCTGCTGGCAATGAATTCTCTTTGCTTCTGTTTTTCTGAAAATGTCATTATATATGCCATCCTTTTTGAAAGATTTCTGTATATAGATTTCTAGGTTGGCAGGATCTCCTCTTCCCACCCCCATCCCTTTCATTTAAAAATATTCCACCGTCATCTGATTTCTATTAGACCATTTATTGTGATTTCATGTCTCTCCAGTCCTATTATTTATTTTATTTCTGTTTCACCTTGTGTATTTTCTATTAACTTATCTTTACACTTTCTGCCTCTGTCCTCTTCAGCGTCAGTATATTTTTAAATCTACTGAATGCGTTTCACATTTGAGATATTGTATTTTCAGTTCTACTGTGTCTGTTTGACTTTCTTTATAGATTTCAATTCTCACTGAAATACTCCATCTCCCATTCTGTATATCTTTCCCCCTATTTAACATATTAACCACAGCTTTTCAAAAAACTTTGTCTGCTAACTCTGATATCTGAATCACTAGTGAGTTTAATTTTCTTGTCTGTGGATTAAAAAGAAATTTAGAGGAGAACAGTATTATCCTCCAAAGAGTTTAATTTTCTGGGTACTTTCCTGTATTTCAGGGATTATATCCTTTCTTGTTTCTTCCTGATTTGGTTTATCTCCAGTACCTTAAAATAATTAATTATAGACCAGTTTTTTGCTTTTATAATTATTAGTCTCAGGAGCATTTGAGCAATAGAAGCTAGCATTTATTTATTTTTAATTTATTATTTAGTTTCGTGATTGACTCTAAACTCTCTTTTCTTTTCTTTTTAAAATAACTTCCAGCATATGTTTTCGTTTTGAATAATTATACTCGCCAAAATCTTCAAAAGCTAAAGTTCTTTGACACTCCATTCAGTTCATACTTTCAGTAAAGATTTCCAAAAACATCGGAAGGGTCCTTAACAGCATTGTAGGACATTTAGGTCTAGCAGAACTCAGATATTACTAAAATTAAATTCCTAATAGGCAACAGAGAGAGAAAATATTTACTGCCATGATATGTATATTTGTTTCCAACATCAGCTTACTCAAAAAAATTTTATAGTTCAGTTAGCTTAACTCTGTGTGTGTCTATGTGTAAATAAACATGTATTTCTTAATACTGTAAAATGTGGGGGCTGTAACTTCTATCTCAGGTGGTAGACTATCATAGCGTGTTTGAGAAATTATGAATTATATTTGTACCCTAAGGAATACCCTGTTTCTATCCTTAAGCTCCTCCATTTAACAAGAATATCACTTTACCACCAAACTCTGTTATTACTGCAAAAAACTAACTTTATTCTAAATGTTGAACTTTTTGACTGAATTGCACTCACAATAATATCTGATGTTTCCCTTTCAAAAGGATGAATTTCCCAAGGCTTTACTTTGAATCCATAAATTAACTTAAAAAAAATGTAATCCCTTCTTGGAATTAACCGAATAGGTTTTCTGTTCATGGCATCTGATGACACTGATTAGAAAACTTAAAGCTGGCAACTTTTTTTTTAATGCAAATTTATTTATTTTTGGCTGTGTTGGATCTTTGTTGCTGCACATGGGCTTTAGTTGTGGCGAGTGGGGGCTACTCTTCATTGCAGTGTGGGGGCTTCTCATTGTGGTGGCTTCTCTCGTTGCAGAGCATGGGCTCTAGGCGCGCAGTCTTCAGTAATTGTGGCGCACGGGCTTAGCTGCTCTGCAACATGTGGGATCTTCCCGCACCAGGGCTCGAACCCGTGTCCGTGTACTGGCGGGCGGATTCTTAACCACTGTGCCACCAGGGAAGTCCAAGCTGGCATTTTTTAACTGTGAGTCCTTCTTCTGCTAAGAGAACCCACACAGAAACTTCCCATGTGTGCACTTGGAAGCCTAGGATTTAAAATGAACAAAATTAATTTAGAAAAAAAATCATTTGGGACCTCCCTGATGGTGCAGTGGTTAAGAATCTGCCTGCCAACGCAGGGGACACAGGTTCAAGTCCTGGTCTGGGAAGATTCCACATGCTGCAGAGCAACTAAGCCCATGTGCCACAACTACTGAGCCCACGTGTCTTTAAACAGCTACTACCTACAGCAGACGGCTCAGCCCTCATTTCTCTGCATACATGTTGGTTTTTTAGGGCTGCCATAACAAAGTACCACAAGTGGTGTGTGTGTGGTACTTTCCAGCTTCTGGTGACAGCCAGTGACACTTGGCCGTCCTTGGCTTGTAGACACATCACTCCTATCTCTTCCTCTGTCTTCCCCCAGATTTCTTCTCTGTGTGTGTGTGTGTCTCCTTTGTCCCTGTAACCAAATCTCTCTCTCCTTTCTCTTATAAAGACAACTGTCATTGGTTTTAGGGTCACCCTACTCCAGTATGACCTCATCTTGACTTGATCACATCTGCAAAGACCCTATAAGTTCACATCCATAGGTACCAGGGACTAGGGTTTGAACATATCTCTTAGGGGACACCATTCAAGCTACAGCAAGATATTTCTTGTCATTAACTTTCAGATCCCCATGTTCCCTCCTGCATGGTAGCCTGCTGGTGTTGGGCATCTCAAAGTCCACTGCAAGGACCACAGGTCACAGCACAAGTGTCTGGTACACCAGTGGACATCAGGACAGAAGCATTCTCGCTGGTTGCCTACCATTGTTCCCACTGGCCAGACTGAGTTCCCTGCTGCCCGCACCAGGCACCGCACCCCGTTTCAGGTGTGAGAGCCTGTATTGCTGTCCCTAAAAGGCTATTAGAGAAAACCCAGAGCTGGGCAGTAGTTAAAGCAGTAAAAACAGAATTTATTCAGGAACTATTGCAATGTGGAGAAAGTGTAGAACTGGGCACAGTTTCAAATACAGCCTGGGCAAATGGGGATTACAGCAAAGAGCAGGTCTGAAGGGGTGGGGAAGGTTGGTGGACAGAAAATTACTAAGAGGAAACATCAGGGGTGAGAGGGATTCTGGCTAACCAAACTCAACAGGACTTTTGCTCAAGGCAGGCCTGGGTGATCAGACATCACCTGGGGGGTGGTGGGGATGAGGAATTGGTCAGATACAGAGGGTGGGTGATTCTCCATAAAGTAACTTAGCAGGACTCTTGCTAAAACTAGGCAATAGAGAGACAAACACAGAAGTTCAGGGCCTAGAGGACAAGATGGCTCAGAGGGGCCTGACTAAATTTTGGTGGAGGAGAGAGTCTTGCTGGGGCTGGGTAGTAGTCACCATACTCTAGAAAGGTTTGGGGCAGAGGGTGTGACTGAACTGAACTCGTATCTGCTTGCCTGACATACCGCAGAGCCAAGCTACTGACACCGGGTTGTAGTGAAGGAATGTACAGCGTTTATTGCAGGGCCCAGCAAGGGGAATGGGCAGCTCAGGCTCAGAAGACCCGAACTCCCCATGGCTTCCAGGGAAGGGTCTTTAAAGAGGGAGTGAGAGCGAGGGTCTCAGGGTGCATGATCAGCTTGTGCACACTTTTCTGATTGGTGGGTGGTGAGGTAACAGGGTAATGTTTTAGGAATCTCAATCATCAACCTTCTGGTTCCAGCCAGTCTGGGGTCTACGTGCTGGTGGTCAGCATGCAGTTAACTTCCTCCACCTGAGAGGTTTCAGTATCTGCAAAACAGCTCCAAGGATAAAGCTTAGAATATTATCTATAGCCCTTGAGGAGGAACTAAAAGTCCTTGACTTTGTTTATGGATAAACAATGATTATTTTGTCTGGCTTGACTGCTTTCCTCGTTTCTGCATTCCCTCGCTTCTCTGGTTAACTTTGCTCTTTGGGACTCTGGAAAGCCTAAATCTTTTCTACAACCGAGAGGTGGGGGACACAGGGGTCTGCCCCCAGGAATGTCCCAGAGGGTCCTGCTCGGTTTCAGAGGCAGGTGATCTCTGAGATTGAGTCACATGTTGAGGTGAGAATTCCACATGCAAAGGTGTGATTCCCAGAGTTCCCACCTCAGCCTAGCCCTCTCTGCCTCTTCAGGAGGCTGGGCCCCCAGCCTCTACCCGCTTGACCGAGGAGGAGATCTGGGCAGGCATCCTAGTCCTGTCTCAGCAGCAGGGACCCATCTCAAGCCTCAGAGTCCCCGTTGCTCAGGGGTCAACCGTGGCTGTGCCTTTCAGTCACTCTACCTGCTTCACCTGGTTTCCGTGAGACCACTCCAGCACCCGAGTTGTTTCCGGGACACGATAGAGACTCAGACATACGTGTTGAGTGAAGGAAACATTCGTTGTCATCACGATTGTTGGCTCGTACATCATTCTCACAACAGTGGTAGCCACCTCGTTTCCACATGGTCACCTCACTCTGGGGCTTGCCTCCACCCAGCCCTTTCTTACCAGCACCCTGGCTGGACTGCCCGCCAGCTTTCGACCTGGACTCTCACCTCCCAGGCCCACATTCGGCCTTGTGCCTCCCTCCCCCGGGCGCCATGTCCAGTTCTGGTCTGGGATCTGGGCTTCCGCTTGTCTGGGGAGGACCATGGTGGTAGATGTCCCCCATCTCTGCTCTACTTGGTGAGAGACAAGACCAAGAGGGTCTCATTCACATCCAAAATGATGCTCTCTTCACAGGGGCAGGGCTCTGCATGCGTCACTTTCTGGGATCTTTTCAGGTGTTAACACAGCCTCCTGCAGCCTCAGGACCAGAGAGAGAAGGAGGTCAGAAATCCAGAGCAGCAGGGCTGCTGGTGTTGTGGTTGAGGGTGAGGCTTGACCAGCTTTTCCTCCTCTCCTTTGGACTTGACCAAAAGGCTGTTAAAACGCAGAGCAAGGGCCCCAAGAAAGGGGCATCTGCAGGTCGGCTGAAGTCGCCGCCCAGGAGAAACTTCCCCCTTTCCCGGCCAACGGCCTCCCAGGGGTCTTCACCCAGCAATCCCAGCTGAGCTGGACTCTGTGTATGTCCAGGGCAGGGCCTGTGGGCCCCCAGGAGGGCTGGCCAGGCTGTCAGGCCTGTGGCTGGACCTGCCTTTGCCACCTCCCCACAAGCATGTAGTACAGATCACTTACCTCGTGCCCATGGCAGCTGTGAAGTCTCCACCCTCCAGCTCTGGGAAACCACTGGGTCCGGCGCCTGCGCAGAGGCTGGGCCTCATCACCTGCCCCTGCGACCCCAGGCCCCTACTGCCTCGGCCCCAGGGCGGGGCCACGATGGG